>NC_134690.1:17869005-18189716 GCF_050947455.1 Rhinoderma darwinii | reverse complement strand
GTTATAGTAATGTAGTATTATAGTAATGTAGTATTATTATAGTAACGTAGTATTGTTATAGTAATGTAGTATTGTTATAGTAATGTAGTATTATAGTAATGTAGTATTATTATAGTAATGTAGTATTGTTATAGTAATGTAGTATTATAGTAACGTAGTATTGTTATAGTAATGTAGTATTATTATAGTAATAAAGTGTTATAGTAATGTAGTATTATAGTAATGTAGTATTATAGTAATGTAGTGTTATAGTAATGTAGTATTATAGTAATGTAGTATTATAGTAATGTAGTGTTATAGTAATGTAGTATTATAGTAATGTAGTATTGTTATAGTAATGTAGTAGTATTATAGTAATGTAGTGTTATAGTAATGTAGTATAATTATAGTAATGTAGTATTATAGTATGTAGTGTTATAGTAATGTAGTATTGTTATAGTAATGTAGTATTATTATAGTAATGTAGTATTGTTATAGTAATGTAGTATTATAGTAATGTAGTATTGTTATAGTAATGTAGTATTATAGTAATGTAGTATTATTATAGTAATGTAGTATTGTTATAGTAATGTAGTATTATAGTAACGTAGTATTGTTATAGTAATGTATTATTATTATAGTAATAAAGTGTTATAGTAATGTAGTATTATAGTAATGTAGTATTATAGTATGTAGTGTTATAGTAATGTAGTGTTATAGTAATGTAGTATTGTTATAGTAATGTAGTATTATAGTAATGTAGTATTGTTATAGTAATGTAGTAGTATTATAGTAATGTAGTGTTATAGTAATGTAGTATAATTATAGTAATGTAGTATTGTTATAGTAATGTAGTAATATTATAGTAATGTAGTAATATTATAGTAATGTAGTATTATAGTAATGTAGTATTATTATAGTAATGTAGTATTGTTATAGTAATGTAGTATTATAGTAATGTAGTATTATTCTAGTAACGTAGTATTGTTATAGTAATGTAGTATTGTTATAGTAATGTAGTATTATAGTAATGTAGTATTATTATAGTAATGTAGTATTGTTATAGTAATGTAGTATTATAGTAACGTAGTATTGTTATAGTAATGTAGTATTATTATAGTAATAAAGTGTTATAGTAATGTAGTATTATAGTAATGTAGTATTATAGTAATGTAGTATTATAGTAATGTAGTGTTATAGTAATGTAGTATTATAGTAATGTAGTATTGTTATAGTAATGTAGTAGTATTATAGTAATGTAGTGTTATAGTAATGTAGTATAATTATAGTAATGTAGTATTATAGTAATGTAGTGTTATAGTAATGTAGTATTGTTATAGTAATGTAGTATTATTATAGTAATGTAGTATTGTTATAGTAATGTAGTATTATAGTAATGTAGTATTGTTATAGTAATGTAGTATTATAGTAATGTAGTATTATTATAGTAATGTAGTATTGTTATAGTAATGTAGTATTATAGTAACGTAGTATTGTTATAGTAATGTAGTATTATTATAGTAATAAAGTGTTATAGTAATGTAGTATTATAGTAATGTAGTATTATAATAATGTAGTGGTATAGTAATGTAGTGTTATAGTAATGTAGTATTGTTATAGTAATGTAGTATTATAGTAATGTAGTGTTATAGTAATGTAGTATTATAGTAATGTAGTATTATTATAGTAATGTAGTATTATAGTAATGTAGTATTGTTATAGTAATGTAGTAGTATTATAGTAATGTAGTGTTATAGTAATGTAGTAGTATTATAGTAATGTAGTGTTATAGTAATGTAGTAGTATTATAGTAATGTAGTATTGTTATAGTAATGTAGTATAATTATAGTAATGCAGTATTGTTATAGTAATGTAGTATTGTTATAGTAATGTAGTATTATTATAGTAATGTAGTATTGTTATAGTAATGTAGTGTTATAGTAATGTAGTATTATAGTAATGTAGTATTGTTATAGTAATGTAGTAGTATTATAGTAATGTAGTATTATAGTAATGTAGTATTATAGTAATGTAGTATTATAGTAATGTAGTATTATTATAGTAATGTAGTATTGTTATAGTAATGTAGTATTATAGTAATGTAGTATTATAGTAATGTAGTATTATAGTAATGTAGTATTGTTATAGTAATGTAGTATTATAGTAATGTAGAATTATAGTAATGTAGTATTATAGTAATGTAGTATTATTATAGTAATGTAGTATTATAGTAATGTAGTAGTATTATAGTGATGTAGTATTATTATAGTAATGTAGTATTGTTATAGTAATGTAGTATTATTATAGTAATGTAGTATTATTATAGTAATGTAGTATTGTTATAGTAATGTAGTATTATAGTAATGTAGTATTATTATAGTAATGTAGTATTATAGTAATGTAGTATTATAGTAATGTAGTATTATAGTAATGTAGTATTATAGTAATGTAGTATTGTTATAGTAATGTAGTATTATAGTAATGTAGTATTATTATAGTAATGTAGTATTATTATAGTAATGTAGTATTATAGTAATGTAGTATTATAGTAATGTAGTATTATTATAGTAATGTAGTATTGTTATAGTAATGTAGTATTACAGTAATGTAGTATTATTATAGTAGTGTAATATTATTATAGTAATGTAGTATTATAGTAATGTAGTATTGTTATAGTAATGTAGTAGTATTATAGTAATGTAGTATTATAGTAATGTAGTATTATTATAGTAATGTAGTATTATAGTAATGTAGTATTATAGTAATGTAGTATTATTATAGTAATGTAGTATTGTTATAGTAATGTAGTATTGTTATAGTAATGTAGTATTATAGTAATGTAGTATTATAGTAATGTAGTATTGTTATAGTAATGTAGTATTATAGTAATGTAGAATTATAGTAATGTAGTATTATAGTAATGTAGTATTATTATAGTAATGTAGTATTATAGTAATGTAGTAGTATTATAGTGATGTAGTATTATTATAGTAATGTAGTATTGTTATAGTAATGTAGTAATTATTATAGTAATGTAGTATTATTATAGTAATGTAGTATTATAGTAATGTAGTATTATTATAGTAATGTAGTATTATTATAGTAATGTAGTATTGTTATAGTAATGTAGTATTATAGTAATGTAGTATTATTATAGTAATGTAGTATTATAGTAATGTAGTATTATTATAGTAATGTAGTATTATAGTAATGTAGTATTATAGTAATGTAGTATTATAGTAATGTAGTATTATAGTAATGTAGTATTATTATAGTAATGTAGTATTATAGTAATGTAGTATTATAGTAATGTAGTATTATTATAGTAATGTAGTATTGTTATAGTAATGTAGTATTACAGTAATGTAGTATTATTATAGTAGTGTAATATTATTATAGTAATGTAGTATTATAGTAATGTAGTATTATTACAGACGTGGAGTATTGTTATAGTAATGTAGTATTATCTGCTCAGATGCCCCAGTCGCTGTTGACTCTGGTGTCTGAGGGTACCCATGTACCCAGTTTTGTGCATTTTGTCTATGTCATAATGAACACACAGTGGATGAATCATCATCAGGGGTTTGCATTGTATCTACCGATCACCGTGTTTAGTACGTCAGGTGACTGTGCTGACCTGCAGGAGATGCTGACTCATGCTTTACCTGCTGATATTGTTTTACCGCTCCCCTCCCCCATTCTGGATGTGGACTGACTGTCGGACAATGCTGGACAACTGTCACGGCTGGACTTCCGCACCATCATTTCTGCTTTATAAAGTTTGCATTGCAGTGTGGTATAATTGGCCGGGTTCACACGTAGCGTAAATACTGCGGATTTTCCGCAACATATTTAATTGCGTAAAACCTTCGAAAAATAGCAGATGTTGCAATTTTTTCAGCGGAGAAGCTGTGATTCTGGCGCCAAAATCGCAACTCAGAAAAAAAAAATATGATTAACCAGATCTCTCTGCTCCTGCGTCCAGCCCGGCCTCTGGGGATGACGTTTCATCCCATGTCACAGCTGTAGCCAATCACAGGCTGCCGTGGTCACATGGGATGAAACCTCATCCCAGGAGCTGCAGAACGTCAGAGAGGACGCCTCGCCATAGCTATGGGTAAGTATAGAGTTTTTTTTTGTTCCACGTGCAGTTTTCCGCAGCGGATATTATTATAATGTTTATAATGCATATGGTGCGTGTGGTATATGTCCACTGTATGGCAGCCCTATGTGAACAATGTGTAATATGTTTCATATATACTGGGTACTATATATAGTGTTTGTTATTCAGTGCTAATATACACTGATCAGCCATAACATTACAACCACCGGCCTAATATTGTGTAGTTCCCCTCGTGCCACCAAATCTCTGACCCGTCGAGGCCTGGACTCCACAAGACCGCTGAAGGTTTATGTCCTGTAAATTGTGAGGTGCGGCCTCCATGGATTAGACTTGATCTTCCTGCACTTCCCACGGATGATCGATCGGATTGAGATCTGGGGAATGCGGAGACAGGTCAACACCTTGAACTCTTTGTGATGTTCCTTAGATCATTCCTGAACATTGTTTGCAGTGTGGTGGGGCGGCGAGGGCATAATCATGCTGGAAGAGGGCACTGCTATTAGGGAATAGTTACCATGCTGGGGGTACTTGTCTGCTGCAATGTTTAGGTCGGTGGTACGTGTCACCTCCACATGAATACCAGGAGACAAGGTTTCCCAGCGGAACATTTCCCAGATCATCACACTGCCTCCGCCGGCTTGTCTACTTCCCATAATGCATCCTGGTGCCATCTCTTCCCCAGGTAAGTGACGCACCCGCACCCGGCCGTCCACATAATGTAAAAGAAAATGTGATTCATCAGACCAGGGGCCTTCTTCCATTCTTCAGTTCAGATTATACCGTGGCCACTGTTGGCGCTTTTGGCATTTGACAGGGCTCAGCCTGGGCACTCTGACCAGTCGGCGGCTACGCAGTCCCGTATACAGAAAGCTTTGATGCTCTGCGTGTTCGGACACCTTTCTATCATAGACAGCAGTAATTTATCAGCAATTTGTACTACAATAGTTCTTCTGTGATGGGCCTAGCCTCCCCCCCCCCCCCCCCAAAACACATATCAATCAGGCCAATTGTAATTATAATCCTGTCACCAGTCACCGGTTGTCCTTCCTTGGACCTTTTTTGGTAGGGACTAACCACTACATATCGGGAACACCCCACAACACCTTTTTGGAGATACTCTGTCACCTGGTCATCATAACTTGGCCCTTGTCACAGCCGCTCAGATCCTTACACTTCTCCATTTTTCTGCTTCTAACCTCAACTTGAAGAGCTGACTGATCACTTGCTGCCGAATAAACCCCCCCCCCCCCCTGTAAAACTTACCAAAACTGAAATATCACTCCAAGACGGAGACTTTTTCAATACGGTAAGTGAAGACTTTGATAAACACGACGACTGGAGGGTTGTGGTCAGTTAGTGACTCAAGAGATCATGTGGGATTATTGCAAAATCACAGTTCCGGGTATAGCGGTCACCTCCTCCTTTTTGGGTTTAAATAAAATATTGATCGCCCGCAACCAACATTTAATGAGTCATGTGACAACTTCCTGGAGTGACAACTTCTACAGAAGTCACAGGACAATGAGGGGGGGGGGGGTGAACTGGTGGAGTTTCATAACTACACCCGTCTCCACCTAAAACTTAGGGGTCTGGGGAATGACTTCCATGGTCTCCATAGACGCAAAGACTGCTTGATAAGGGTTCAGATGTCAGATTGGATTCTCTCAACTTTGAAATATTCTATGGGGCTCTCCTTTAATCCCAGTGCATAGACCTCTTACATACCTAGAGTAGGCTCTTGTGATATCATTACAAATTTTGCCAAAATTTGGCAATGGAATTTCAAGTTTTGTTTATTGTGAGATTTTCAGCGCGGGCAATGTAGACACTCACTGAACTTCAGGTTTCCCATTCAGGTCAACATTTATTCTCATTTTCCACCGTTACTGTTGTGAACTCTCTGACAGGAAACCTAGAACATTATCCCGAGAACAGATCGGAATTAGTGGATCCCACATCCAACGCTGACCCAGTAAGAGGGGAGTAAGATATTGTTTTATGTATGTCGCTATCTTTGCTGATCATGAGTTTATAAATAATACGGTTATGAAATACTTCGTAGTATAAGAATAGCTAAAAGTTTCACCTCCGCACGTCTCGTGGCTCACTTATTGGATTCTCAGCATATCCATGGCAATCCTTAGGAGTCAGAATAATATTATGTTCCTAAACAAGACTCCCAAGGTAGAGGACAGGTGGAGGCATTGTCTATGACGAAGTATGAGACCAGCCACGAGCACTGGGTACCTAAAATAACTTACCACTTTCTAGGGTGAGGTGGATTTTTGGTGACCTTCGATTTAGGAGGAAAAGGGCCATTTCTTTAGGAGATGATCCAGATGTAATGGAATAACCCAGAAAATAAGTCATTTATATCAAATGCCATCAAGAGATGCTATTGCTTTGAAGAAGTCACCGGGGGTGAAAGTATAGAGGGTGCAGAGATTGCCGGTCCCCCCGCTCTTGGTGCCTAAGGGTGCCCAATAGCCCTTGATCCACATATAGCCGGCCATACAACTTCTTAAACCATAATATGTACAGGTACCAATAGCATAGATCAGCATATCTGAGGGACAGTCGGGAGGCCACCAAACACTTTAGATGTGTGAATCCCACCAACATTTATCTTGGGCAGCTAGCAAAAGTAAAATATAAAATAAAAGGTAACATGGAATATCGAAACAGAGGGCAAAATTGCCATCCTGTTGTAATTATTCCGCAGTCAGAGGAATGGTTTAGAAGGTGTATGACCAAGCCTAATCTTCAGATACCTACAGATTCCAGGCATTTAGAGCAGAACCGTTTTCTATGAGGGAACCTGACAGATCGAACAGGATGTCCTCTCTGTGGGCAGCATGTTATAGAGCAGGAGGAGCTGAACAGATTGATATATAGTTTTTGTGCAAAAAGATTCCATAGAATTTATTCATTTAAGTCCCTGTTCACTGCAGGTAAAAGAGTCCAGTGGGCGGTCTTGCCCATTGATTGACAAAGTTAATACAGAAACAGCTGCCAATCATTGAGTAGTACCACCCACTGGACTCAAGCCCACAGTGGCCAGGGACTTGTCCTGAATCTTTCCCCATACAATGATATATCAATCTTCTCGGATCCTCCTGCTCTAGAACATGCTGCCACCAGATTGAACTGCATGTTTGACATGAAAGGAAGGAAGGCTGTTCTCAGTACATCATTTATAATACTGCAGTTCTTTTAGGTGGTTTAGAGGCTGATGAGCCCTCTTAGGCACCAAGAGCTGGGAGCGACTGTAACCTCTCCACCCCCTATAGTTATATCTCTGGGGACTTTCTCAAAGCAATAACATCTCTTTATAGCATATGAGATGTAATACTTCTTTTTAGGGCTATTCCATGTGGATCATCTACCAAAGTGTAACTTCAAGCTCCTGGGCCGCAATGTAAAATCTGTAATTCACCCCCATCCTTGCAAGAGTTGTAATGCTATCACAAGATTCTTCGAGGCGTGTAAGGAATCTACAGATCAGCATTAAAGGAGAGATCTAGGTTAGGCCTGCAGCCCATAAAGTGCAGGGATAGGATCCCTGCACAGGCTGGCGTGATCAGGACGCCAGCCTACGCAAGGATCCTGTCTCATATGGCATTAGTTTGAAGCATCTGTTAAACGTATACGTCCGATGCTTTCCGAGTAAGAGCATCAGGTAGTGTTCATCCCTGATGTCACTGTCCATATATGGACAGCACCAACACAGGTGCTCCCTCCAGGAGTGGCATAATCAGCCAGAGCATTGTCAACGCGCTGGCCAGCGGTTCCAGTTTTTCCAAAGCACCTAATGTAACGGTCTATGGACAGTGCCGTTAAGGGCGTCCCCAGCCAGAGCACTTGCGACGTGCTGGCAGGGAACTCAGTAGATGGAAGCTCCTGCCATCACTGTCCATACAATTTGTTGGTACTTCACTTAAATGTTTTTTTATTTTAAGCAAAAAAAATTACAAGGGAATCCTATAGAGCAGGGGTGTCACTCATTTTCACCAAGGGCCACATCAGCCTTATGGTTGCCTTCAAAGGGTCGATTGTAATTGTAAGACTGTATAAATGTAACAGCCTGCTTAGTTACAATTATAACATAGTGCCCCACATGGTAAGAATGATCCCCCAGAGCTCGACACAATAAAAGTGCCCCCTCAGTAACCATGCCCCCACACAGTAATAACGCCCCAGTTGAGACCCCTGTAGGTAGCCCAACACACCGCCCCCAGTAAAATGGCAAACAGCCCCCTCCTGTACTTAGTGCCACACAGCCTCCCTTGTAGAGACCGGCACACCACCCCCCCCCCCCCCCTCCTCCTGTAGATAGGCCCCAGAGTGGAAGCTTACCGCTACGCCAGATGTAACTCACATTTAGCAGGTCACGCGGCGGTCTGAGGGAGGTCTGTGCCGGCCCGGGAATGAACCAGGTCAGTCACCTGACCTCACGGAGGTTAAGTCAGGTGATTGAGTGGTCCACTCCTGGCACGGACCTCACTCACTGGGCCACGGCCTGCATATTTTCAGATTGACAATACGCCCGCAGCCGCCTACTCTTCCCTTTGCACTGCTCACGTCCTTTTTGGAGCATGTGCAGTGCAATGTTCCGGGGAAACCAAACCCTGGATGGTGCTTTTTGCTGCTGGACACTACGGACTGTAGAAAAAGAATAAAAAGTTCTGTGGACTTAGAAGTCCTGCTGTTGTGGCCGATTCAGGTTTTTACATGCAGCAGACCACAGAAAATAAGGTTCCAGCAGCTTTTACTAAACTCAATATATGGCAATCGAAGCCTTTGTAAATGCCATCTACATTGTATCCGACAGGTAAAGAACGCCATGGGGTTTGAAGTGGGTGCAGTGATTATTTTGGCACCAACATTCAGACCTTTTTATTTGTGGTCGCCTTAATTGACCTCTTATTATAAAAGACCGAAACAAGAAGGCGTTCCAGAGGACGTGTGCCATGGTCTACAAGGTCACTTCAGGATAAACTAAACATGAGACGTGCTGTACACACTTCTCACAGGGATAATGCAAGTTACAAAGCGCTCCACCAGAAATACACAGGCTAGGTCTTCAGTATATGATCGGTGGGGGTCCGACACCTGGACCCTGCACTGATCAGCTGCCGGTTGTTAGGCAGTGGTCGGTGCCGGAAGCAGATGGCTCCGAACACTGCATAGTGGCCATGCTTGGTTACTGCAGAGGCAGGAGCTATCTGCTTCTGACACCGACCACTGCACAACTTGCGGTGCCCAGAGGCAGCCGGAACAGCCGATAGGTGCGCAGTCCTGGTGTCGGACCCCCACCGATCAAAATGAAGACCTATGGATAGGTCATCAGTATGGAAACCTGCCCCATGCTTAGACAACCCCTTTAATGTGTGATCTCGGGGGGGGGGGGGGGGGGGGGGTTCGGTCTGACCTCTGGAACCCTTACAAATCAGAAGAATGAAAGGGCTGAGCTGCAGTACCGGTCACAGCCACACATATACGGATGCAGTGTTAAAAAAAAAACAGAGAGAGAAACAGTAATAATTTTATATTTTTATTAAAAGACATTCTTCCCATATTTCAACCAAACAATGTAAAAATATGTCCATGCCTCGTTTACAAAAATTGTAATTATAAACCTCGCACTCATTGGTCTTCATGGCTTTATTTATACAATCCTTTAAACTTGTGTGAACGGAAATAGAAATTTCAACGGCTCTGATTTTGACCAAGCAGAAACAGCCATATTCTGATTTTATTTCAATAAATAGATTCCCGAGATTTGCCGGTTTTGCATGCGCAACGTAAAAACAAAAATTAAATCTAGCGAATATTTACAAGAATTCTCCATATATAGGATTAGAAAACGAATGCAAAAATTACAATCGGGCACCAGAATACTTTATGAAATTTCTAATTCTAGACGAAACGGTTTTGCTTTTTACCCTTCAGTAACTGCTGTTGTTGGATCTTTCTCCATTGCCTACATGCAGCTTAAGTTTATGTAGAAATACTGTTTTTGTAACCCAACAATGGGCTCCGAGAAATGTAACTCATCAGGAACATACAACGTACGTACACCAAAACAAAGCCTAAGTATTGTATGACCGTTGTGCCCGTCACCCAAAATGTTATATTTAAAGGGTCTCTAACAAGTCAGAAGTTTTGATCGGTGGTGGGAGGTCCGAGCACAGAGACCCCCACCGATTGCAAAAAAAAAAAAAAAACACACCCCCGGCAGTGAGCTCTGTGCCGCTTCATTTATGATCGGCTTTTTTGTGTGCACAGACTCGAGGACTGCGAGTCAAAAACGAAGCGGCACAGAGCTCACCCGAGTGCTTCTGCCGAAATTTTTAGCGATCAGTGCGGGTCTCAGAGTTGGAAACTCAACAAATCAAAACTTCAGACATGTCACGTCAAAAGTTTAGTTACACTTTAGGTATTTATATATCAAGTAGACGGAGGTAACCATGTAACAAAGCATCCCCATGCGCAAAAAAAACAAAAAAAAAAAAAAAAAAAAAAAAAAAAAAACAAAATATTTTTTTTTTAAAAAATTTAAACGAAAAACATTTACAATTGCCTTTCTCCAATATTTAAAATTTTACACACGACAGGAAAAGGAGATTCGCCAGTTTAAAGCAGGTCAGAGAAACGCAGCCCAATGCGCATCATTTAGTCAAATTTTATACTTTAAATTGATGTAATTTTAAAATACTAAGTATAGGATCGGTAAATGAAAAAAAAAAATAATAATTTGAATATATTTTTCTATCACACATCTGTACCGCTTAGGCTTCGTTCACACCTGCGTTGGGACTCCGTTCACGGCTTCCATCAGAGCTTTCCATGAACTAAATCCGTAGGTTTCCATTTGCATGATTGATTTCAATGGTGACGGATCCGATGCAAATGGTTTCCGTTTGTTACCGCTGTGTAAAGGTCTCGTTGTTTTGACGGTATCAATACCGTAATTGACTGCACTATTCATGCAGTCAAAACGACCTACGTTTCCCGTTTGAATTCCATTCATAGGTTCCCCTGACGGAAAGTTCCAACGGAGCCCACGAACGGAGTCCCGACGCAGATGTGAACGAAGCCTTCGTTTTTTTGTGCAACATTACTTTCATGATATTTCTCGAAAGAATTGTTTCGAATACAGAGCTCCAAATCCCCTGCCAAGACAATTATTTGTACCTGTCCCAACTCCTGACATGTCTGTTTTACATATTTTCTTATAACCCTGTTCCTCTGTTATTCCTCCTAGAAACCTAAGCATAAAGGGACAAATGGGTATTACCAGTTGGGGGTGTGGCCATACACAGCAGACAATGTCCAATCAGTGCTGGGGAAAAAAATAAAATAAAATAAAATGTAGAGACACGCCCCTTTGACAATTGTGTTACCATTCCCCCAGTCAATTTATTCAGAAATTTATAGGAGTAGTAACAGAGGGACGGCACTATGCAGAGTTCTACAAAAATATGATCCCGAATTGTTATTCCATGGGAATTAAAAAGTATTTAGTAAAACAGACGTCAGGAAAGGTAAGGGTTAGTTCACACGGAGTTTTGACACTTTGACGCGGAAACCGCATCGGAAAACGCGCCAAAAACAGACTGAAAATCATCCCATTGATTTCAATGGGAGGCAGAGGAGTTTTTTTTCCCCGACGAGCAGAAAAACCGGCTTGCGGGAAAAAGGAACATAGCCCATCTTCGGGCGTTTACGTCTGGCATCTCATTGACATCAATGGGAGTCAGAGAACGCGTATTTCGCATCGTTTTTTGCCTGTGGTGCTCAGTGGCCGCGGGTGAAAAACGCAGCGAAAATCGGCGTGCAGGGAGAGGAAAATCTGCCTCAAAATTCCACTGAATTGTGAGGCAGATTTTCTGCCTGCAAAAAACTTGTGTGAACCCGGCCTAACTGGTCCTATGTCTCTGGTTTCCTGCAGTCACCACTAGGGGGAGCTTACTGTACACCAATTATTAAATGGTTCTTAACTTTTCCAAAAATATGTTCATAAAATCAATAGTACAAGCAAATATAAGAAGCTATGTAATATCTTAGAGAAAAAGGCCTCCACCCCACCCCTCCTAAGGGTATGTTCACACGCAGTGTTTTCAGGCGTATAGCGGGGCATTTACGGCTCGAAAAACGTAAGCAGAACACCTACAAACATCTGCCCATTGAGCGCCGTGGTCATAAACTCCGCGAAATACGCTTTCTCTGCCTCCCATTGATGTCAATGGGAGGTCAGAGGCATAAACGCCCGAAGATAGGGCATGTCCCTTTCTCCCATGAGACTGTTTTACCGCTCATGGGAAAAGGATGCCTCCGATTGAAATCAATGGGAGGCATTTTCAGCCGTTTTTTTGCGGCGCGGTTTCCGAAAAAAACTCAGTGTGAACATACCCTAACTGTTCACTCACTCTGAATTTACTGCTTAATTCATCTCCTAAAAAGAAGATCTGATCTCTCAGCTCACAGAGATCAGGTTACAGCTGCCCATAGACGTAAATGAAGAGGGGGAGGAGGAGCAGAGTGAGAGAGGCAAAGAGATGTTCTGCAGCTTCTAGTAAGTATTTTAGGGAACCCCAGTGCTGGATTTACAGCTACACTGCTCATTACTGCTGTATAATATCCTCCATGCTGCTGCTTCTATACAATATATAATTAGATAGAGATCAGGATGCTCCTCTTTTATGTGCGCAGAGTATAGAGCTCCATCCACTTGCTCAGAGAAAGCTGAGAATTAAAGCTCGAGCCTGCAGAAGGGAAAACTGCTAAACAATGCAGAATAAAAGTCATATAATGGCCAGGAAGAGTGTTATTCCTCATGTACACACACATGGCCGCTTATTCTAAAAAGTTACGTGTATAAACATTATGTAGTAAGATACCCCTAGTGGTGGCTGCAGGTAGCTAGGATTTAGTTATTTAATGGACTGTGCAGAGGATTTGGAGCACAGATTCAGAAAACAGCTTCAACTGCTACAAAGAAATATTAAGGGAGCACAAAATTGTGAACCCATTTTATTTCATGGGTGGATAGTCATTTAATAGGCGACCTAAATACAATAGTAGCCGTCTTTTTGGACTTATCATAGGAGTCCATTTACTGTGAATGGGCTCTTTAAACGGCCGCTTTCTCCTGGAATAGGTGACCTGAGCTTAAAAAAAAACAAAAAAAAAAAAACCTGCAGGGACCCAAAATGTCTTGCTTGTAACACTAATTTTCTTATCTAGCAGCGAAACATTAAAGGGGTATTCCAATAAATGTAAATTTGGGACAAGTCAATGACATGCCCCCCAAAAAAATAAATGCCAAGAGCTGGAATCACCACCGATGTCCAGAGGGTCCTATAACAAATGTTAGTGGAGATGCGTGGCCACCGCGTGAGTGAGAGTTACAGAATTATAGACGTGACTGCATTCATAGGTTTTGGGTCTCTCCATTCCCAGAACCCATACATCCTGGACATGGGTGGGCCTCTTGTGCCCATTTTTTCGATTGGCGTGTCCCCTATTAACTTGCACCTGAACGTACCTTAAGAAGAAGTGGTCTGGTTTAGATAACCCATTTCAAAAACTCTATTAGGGAATTCAGAGATAATGCTGGGGTCCCTGGTTCTGGATCCTCATCTCTCTCCAGAGTGTCGAGCGGTTACATAGAGCGTCTCGCTCTCTGGAGGACCTGTCCGGTCCTACACAGACAACTGCTTGATATGAATGGACTAGGTGTAATAATCAATTTCTCCTGTGGTGGCACTGCAGGGAAATTGAACACTTAATGTCAGGTGTTCCCAAAGACTACAGTTGATCGCTGGGAGTCCCTGTAGGAGGACACTTTGTGATCAGCTTATCGTCAAGGGATCCGTCTAAAAAAGATGGGAACTGTCCAAAGCGGTGAACAGCTTTTAAGCTACAAAACTGGACTAGAAACATTAGTTTAGCACCCGGTTTCTGAAGCTCAGCGGTACGTAACCTACAGCCAACCAACAGTCGTTGAACAACAAATTACCAAGATAATGATGGGATTTGCGATGTAACAGCCGCAGGCGGTGCAGGTCCAGTACCTCTACACGGACCCTAAAAACACATCTCCAAGTAATAAAACATGGATCCAAACACCGGCTTCATGGGGAGACCAACAAAAGATCGACGAGAATATGACAGTTTTCCTCCATTCCATGAAGTGAATGACTACTACAAGTTGTAACAGTAGACGTTGAGCGTAATGACTCGGCGACACATACCAAACACTACCATGATACATAAGATTGGTGACTAGGTGCCCCTTGGATGGAATCAGCTGGCCTGGACAGCAAGACGTTCAGAGTTGAAGTAGCCCAGCATGGTCGTCACCAGTTCTGGAAGATCGTATTCGTGTTTCCAACCCCAGTCCTTGCGAGCGTTGCCGTCATCAAAGTTCATTGGCCAACTATCAGCTGGAGAACATAAAGTAGAGAGGTTAGCTCAGTAGAAGCACCGTGTTATGGCGTGGACTTCTAGTTACGTAAACTGCCTTCACTTTGGGCATCTGTAGGACTTGTCAGAAGACAACGTTAGTTAAAATTTGCCGGTGGGTTAAACATGAATGTACGCAACCCTCAGACTGTCTACACAGCATGCACCAGGGGGAGCCAGAGGATCGCGAGGCTGGGTACTCCCGTACCCCATTTGAGCTCATGCACACGGTTGTATTAGGGCTCACTGTTGCATGGATATGGATTACGGCAACCAAAGTTTATTAGGCCAAATCGGCAGCGCAGTGGCTCAGTGGTTAGTAGTGTTCCATTGGAGCGCTGGGGTCATGGGTTCAGATACAACCAAGGGCACCAGATAGGGAAATTAGATTGTGAGCCCCATTAGGACAGGATCTAAGGTAAACAATGATGATGATCTAGGTACAAGATTTCTGCATGAACAAAGGATTGTGGCTTAACGGGCAGTAGAATTGTGGCACACAGGTGTGTAGTACAGAAACATGCAGTGGGCATGAGCCCTTATTCAATAGGTGCCATACATCAAGAAGATCTCACCGGGACTATGAGTACCAAGACGGTCAATTTCCAACAAGTTGACCTCAAGAAGCTGCAAGTACCACATCTCTATATACCAGGTATTCTCCAGACTAGACCATGAACTTACCGATGGCCTGTCGGACCGCATCAACATTGTAAGCAACCTCAAGCTCGGGCAGATGTTTCTGCACTTCTTGGGTCAATTCAGCAGGACTGAAGCTCATGGCATTGATGTTGTACGTCCTCATCGTGAGGGATTCTGCCGGGGCCACCAGCACCTCCACCGTTGCCCTCAGGCAGTCATCGATGTACATCATTGGCAGACGGGTGTCCGGCTTCAAGTTGCAGACAAACCTACTGGTTTTGATGGCATCGTGGAATATCTGGACGGCATAGTCTACATGAGGAAAATTAGAAGAGCAAACCAATTAGTCATTTCGACACGGTGGTGGAACAAAGTCAGTCTGCTAGCTGTGGAAGTTGGGAAGGGTTCGAATGGCCCAACAGAAGACCAAAAGGTCCTCTGCTGAGCCCAAGCTCTGAACTGGAACCAGCCACACCAAAACCGGCAAAGGCCAAGAGAAGAACACTCCATCTGAAGTTTGAGGATGAGAATATGCTGATGGGGTAATATATTACAAGGATAGGCACTTTATAATGATAAAGTGGGCACTAGGCGCTCCAGTCCAATACCATTTAGTAGAAATCGTAAATTGGCTGGTTTCCAGTTGGCATCCATGTTGTATGAACTCATCTCCCACCAGCCCCTGCTGGTTCAGCGTCTGGACAGACCGCGTTCGGCTTCATAATGGGAGATTTAGTGTTTACACCAGTTGGAGCTTGATATATAGCTAATGTATCGGATGCTTGCTAATGTACGTTTGTCAGTACAGGACTGATCGATTTCGAATAGCAAAATTGTAACTGCAGCTCTAGATGTGATTATAGTATAAGACAGGATGCAACTGGAGATCAGGTCAAGAAAAGCAAAGTTAGTCAACACTATAACATTGTATGTACACTTCCATATGGACAGTGCTGAAAGACCAATCAAAGTTATTACCAGTCGTTCCTCCTCCAGGTTGGGAATCGGCAGAAATGATGCCAGGATACCGGAGACATCGGAAGTCCAGGCCGTACCGGTAGTGGTAATACTGCAGGATGAAGAAGAAAGCAGATTTATCCCTGTCCAATATGGACTCTTCTAACCTCGGCAGGATTCCTATTGAGCAACCACGTGTTTATTTGCAGCTTGGTTTATCTTTTTGGCCGGGGTTCTTCCCGGGATTAATGATAACATTAGTAAAACGCCAAATCAGCAGAAAGACGGCCGCTGACGAGGTATAAATAGACCAGTCTCCTGTGATGTGCTGCCAATTCCATCTGAGCAACACCAGACAGATAAGGACAGACGTCGGATTTCACAAGACAAGCGGAGAGCCAGATTTGTAGACCGTGATGGGACAAGGTCAGTGCCAGAAATGGGAATAAATTATACTGGGAGATAAACGTGACCTTCAGGAATGTAATACCACAATAAATGTATCTAGAACGGAGAAAGAATCAGCATAAAAATCACATTAAACTAAGAAACAAAAAAATAAAAATGTCATGATCCAAAAATTTCAGGGCCAATTTTCAGGTCCAATTGCCATTAGCCTGGGAGGTTCCTCTGTAAAGAACAACTCTAGGGAGCGGAATGTTTCGGTTTTATGGTTGAGTAACCCCTTCAAGATTTACTGGTTTTCTCTACCAATAACCAATTTTTTTTTAGCTTGGTCACCAAGGTCTGCACTTTATCAAATGCTGCGGCCCATCTAGCTTTTCCAAATACAGACCCTCACTCAACCGGGTTTGGAACGGCTATATGCTCCATTCACCGGAGTAGCAGGTCCTGACACACGGCCTGGCGCTGTATTTGGCAGGAAGGGGCCGTGAGATTGGTAAGGGACCCAATAGATAGACATCCGAAATGCAATCAATGTTTTTGGTTGGAAACCACCCTTGGATCTAACATGGTAGATCTTGGCTCAGGTCTTTTGTTAGGGGCACTCACACAAGCTGGTCTCTGGTTTACTGGAAGTAACGGGGAACTGATCTCAGTTAGGCCAATGGGTTTTTACAAGCAGTAAAGGAATCGCAATTTTTCAATATGGAAACGATTTGGCTTTTAGTCCTAAAGACATTGCCAGACCATATACTAAATATTCCAGAGACAGTCACTTCGATAGATATGGGGACAGGCGCGAAGGAGTAAAGATCTCCACCAATTGAGGTCACTGGTGAGGGAACCAACCCAAGGCCCAGTATTTAATAATCGCCAAAAAGATTCCTTTCGATTATTTATTTATTTTTAACCAAAAACCTGCAATAGATCCCAAACAGAGGAACAAGGGAATCATTCTCAAGGGAAAGAGATGCATTCTTATTGGTTAAGAGGGGTTCCCAGCCCACAGCGATCACATGATCACCAAGCCGGATTCCTTATAAAGAGGTGGTCTTCATGAGACAATCCCTTTCATTGACTTGGTAGGGAGAGGAGATTCCTCTAGTGTAAGGAAGAACCGAGTCTTAGGCTTTTTGCCGATTTTTAGGTCGAGGGGATTAGAGTACCAATGTGGTACATTTCCTGGGGGTAAAAGGCCCAGTACTGGAAAAAGGGACAACATAATTTGCCCAATTTTTATTTTTTTTAAACTGATTATTGACATAGAGTTTATACCTCTCCCATCAACTCCGCATGGACTTTCGAGACCCCATAGATGGTCCGCGGCCTCTGTATACACAGGTCAGGGGTTGGGTTTCTTGGCGAGGTTGGTCCAAATGCCCCAATAGTGCTGGGCACGAAGAGACGTAGTCCATGTTCGGCTGCTATGTCCAGAATATTGTGAAGACCTGAGGACAGTGACTTTGGGTTATCCCAGTCCACGTAGCGAGAATAGACACTTTACTACTATCTGCAGCCGCCATCTTACCAGTTATATTGACCGCTCTGGCTAAATGAACGTTCGCCTCGCCAACCGCACTGAGCAGGGCACTGTAGTGTATTAACCAGGTGATCCGATTGTTCACTACAATCTCACGGAGATTTTTGTAGTCCAAAATATCAGAATAAATGAAAGGTCCTGAGGAAGAGAAAACAAATTTTCAAAATCTAACATTTGTGCTCATTATAACATGGTCTCAGACAGTGGATTTGGGCAAATATAACATGTAAATACAGGATCATTTCTAGATCATCTCGATTCAAGTGAATAGAGTGGAGCTGCAATACCAGCCACAACCTGTGGACAGGTGTGGTGCTGTTTTCAAAAGAAAGAAGGTATGTTTTTTTCAGTCCTGGACAGCCCCTTTAAGCTGTTCGGTCACATTGACAACAGAGGAGAATAAACCGTAGTCTGTTTCCAAGGGCAACCAGAATTTAAAGGCGGTATGTATACGAATTGAAAAAAGACACAAAATAACCAATAAACCTTAATAGCTAATATTTAAAAAGTTGCTAAAGTGCTAAATAAGGAGTCATCAATTGGGTTGCCTGGTTTAGAAACATATTAGGGCATTCTAGGCCAATACAGTGGGTGGTCCCTCGTTTTGAAACTCGATCAGTTACCCAAAGTGGCTACAAAGAGTGTCTCCCTCCCCGGAGGAACCAACATGTCTGTCCTTTACATAGACAGCTAAATGATTTCAATGGGCACCATGCAATACATAATTTCCCCTGTGGCGGCGCTGCAGGGTAATGAAATACTTGCTACCAGTTACGCCCACAGATCACAGGAGATCCCAGCAATGGGACACCCTACAATTGGCTTATTTTTGGGGAAACCCTTTAACAGAAAGGGATTATCCAAAGCAGACCACCCCTTTAAGGCCAATACAGTCTCGCATGATGCATTTTAGAACGTCTGCGTTTCACAAGGTTCTGTAGTGTAGGGCTTCACTATATTCTTATACAACCAGAACTCCGCAGACCCTTACCACTATGAAACACATTGTCTGCAGGCTTTCGGATGTCGGAGAGGATCACATTGTTTTTGCCAAAACGTTTCCTGTAACCAAAAAGGACAAAAACCTCAGTCACTGACTAAACCGCACCATAGAAATGAATCACCTCATCCATGGACTCACATTCCCCCCTTAATCCATCCACTAAAACCTTAACTTTTTGATGGAGGAGTCGAGACACAGATCTTTAAGTTGATATCAATGCATTATAACGTGAGAACACCGTGGCCATATGGGAAAGAGGGCCAATTTTTGGGGTCCCAAAACAAGTCTGAGCACCAGAGAAGATTATACTGCACTTCGGAACGTCTACGTCTTCTAACATTCATTTGCCCATAATTCTACCAAACAACAGTGGGTATCTTACTAGGCAGATTAAAGTGCCCTCTTTATAATGGCCCTAGATGGGCAGATGTCCCACCGGTCGTCATAAAGAAGCCCAAACCTTTCCTATGATAAAAAAAAAAGTTGAGCATCCAATATATAGCCCAGAGTTTCCAAAATGTTGACTTCTGATGGCTGGAAGGGGGTCAAGGATTTTGCCTTACAGGACCAGATTCTTATCAGATCAGACCAAAAATTATAGCATGTGGGACTGGCCTCAGAAGGTCCAAGAGGATCTTAGAAACCTAAGAATTAGATATATAGAGAGTGTCTTACTGTAAAAGATGTACCGTGTAACAAAAACACCCAATGAGCACTATCGCTATAAGCCTATGGGTGTATAAACCTATACAACATAGGAAAGGAGAAGCTGGCAGCCTCAGTAGACTGGTCGTACCTCAGTAGTTTAGCAAGTCCAACTCCCAGTTGGCCTAATCCTCCTGTAAAACAAAAAACATTAAATATGTGCTCCCCTAAACAGTGTATTTCAGCCATCTCATCTAAGGGGACAGGTATCCTACTCATCCGCTGTAAGGTCACGGCTAGAGAGTCATCGTACAAATTAGGTTACCTTCTTGGGTTTCTAGGATATCTAAACCACGCACTGAGTGTCGAGAGTAACGGGGTGGGCATTAAAGAGTTAAGCAAACAGGTCCGAGTGATGGACAAAAAAAAATTAAAGATACAAAAAGATGGAAGGTTTATTGGTTGGCTTGGAGGACCATGGACGTGGTCAACCATAGGTTGGAATTGGTGGGTTACACTATGGGTCAGGAATAGGAATGGAAGAAGCTCTGGAGGGGCATCTTCTATAGGGTCCAACCGGAGTCCCACAGGACCGACTAATGGTGGAAAAAGTCACTGTAGGAAAGGTGTATAAAGAGGATGTTCACACAGGTAAGCAAGGAAGAATGAATGATCGTATAAAAATAAAAAAAAAAGTGTTGAATAGGGGCAGCGGACGGTAGTAATAGAGGGGAAGAGGAAGGATGGTGGTTGGATAGAGCAAGTAGAGGTGTACGATAGAGGCATGAAAGATAATGAGGAGGGCACAATGCAGGGAAGACAAAAAAAAGGCAGGAAATACAGTTAAGGCACAATGCAAGGACACAGGATAGAAAAAGTAAAAAGGAAGTGGGCAATATACAAGGGAAAGACAGGAGAGACATTCAAGAGGGTAAAATGCAGGGGAGACAAAAGTTGACAGAGAGATGAGAAAAGCCATGAAAGCACCTGGTGATGGCAAGAGATGAGGACATGGTGGAGAGGCAGCAGAAAGCAGGTACATTAGAGGCAGCGGAGACCGGTATAGCAAGCAGGAAGGAGCGTAAAACTGCCTTACCAGTGATAAGCACCCGCGGGTGGTCAGCCTCTGAGAAGGACACAGAGTGGAAGCTGGCATCTGACGTCACCTGGCGCGGTGAACAGCCAATGAAACGAACAGATGTGACAGTCTGACACCCACATACGGGGTTTTTCAGCACCTGCTTCACCGTTCTCGTTAATGTCCGTACAACCGGCATCTCTGGAATAGAGAAGAGGGACAGACGGGTGTTAATGACCAAGAAAATAATTTTTAGAAATAAGAAAAAAAAACAAAAAACACGCAAATGGTGGAGAAAAAAATAAAAAATGGACACTCCCAGATGATTGTAGCCAATTCTAGGGTTGCGAAACTAGTTTGTGACGAGAGTCTTTGCCACCCATGTTCATCTAGAAGCAGGTCGTGCTATATACAAGGCTTGTACCCGGACCAGGAGATAGTGTCATCAGAGACATAGAGTTGACTTAATGGGTCAATGGCATCTTGACGACCCAAGTAGACCAAGCCGTAAAGGAACGAACATATAAGGGGCACCCAACCTGGACCACTCAGTGATGGGGTGGGACACGGAGAACGGGAAAAGAGAAAGAAATATAGAAGGGTGTGTTTTCTTAGAGTAGAGTCTTCTCCGAGTACTGGGGCTGATATATAGGGGTATAATAGACTTGTGATGTGATTCATCTTTGGTTGAACATCTCTACTGATTATTTTTACTTTATTGGCTTCGAGGTTCTACTTGGTTTGCGTGGACACTAGGAAGAAGCCAAAGTGTCCTCATACACAAGTGTGGAATGCTGGAACTTGGCAGCTGAACAGTTAACGTGCGGGTAAGGGAGCCCCCTCTTGGTTTCAGGTTGCTTGCGTGGCGAATGAGTGGACGTTCTCAGGTGCAGGGGGGGGGGGGGGGTCATGTAATCGTAAGCGAGACACCAGCAGCAGCTCAGAAAAACCTCACTGGGTTCTCTGTACTTACACCACCGGGTCATAAGTAATGAATATACTCCATGCCAACCCCCCACCCCAGACCTCCTACGAGTCATTTCCGAGAAGAGCCAGGGGAAGGCTGGCCCGGAAAGTAATAACAAAATTCAAAAGACTTAAAACCAAAAACGCCATTTTTAGGGCAACGCCATGGCAAGTGCACAAGGTCCATGTCAGAGGCACCTGACACCTCAAATACAAAAGAAGAGGCGGGACAACCGAGAACAGAGATTTAGGTGAAAAATAAGCTTGGTTAACAAGAACAAATTGGGAGAATCTAGGATTGTGATTCAATAAAATTGTGGGTTCCCGCTTCTATATGGGCAGTGCAAATTGCCACCTCCCGTGTCCATTTTAATGGAGACTCCGTGGTATCTCCAAAAGAACCATTAACTAGGATAAACATGTACAGCCTAGAACTTTTTGCTGTGGAAGGAAAACGCATTTTCAACAACATGTCCACACCTGTGGTCACCAGCCTGTGGTTTTGGTGACTGGGTACTTGGTGACTGGGCTAGAAGCAATTACAATAGCTGGGATTATAGTGGAGAACACATGCTTTATTAGAATGCATGGTGTAGAGCAGTATTCTACCACCTAAACCACAGGCTGGTGACCACAGGTGCAGACATTATATTGAGAAGGAGTTTTCCTTTATCATTAAAAAAAAAAAAAAAAATAATATATTTTTATTTATAAAAATATGAACATTTCTGGAACCTTATACATCTTGTGTTTCAATTTCTTACTTTTTTCCCCTCAAGATCCCTGCTTGCCGTCAGTGAATGGAACATTCTTGTTTATATCCAGAGACTACTACAGAACCAATACTTCTCCCTGCTGAGAGTTTGCTAAAATTTGTATCCAGTCTTGCCCAGATTCGGAGCTCAGTACATTAGGGATTTATAACCCCCTCCTGCACTAACACGAAAATTGCAACAATGTTTCAGTGCAGGTAAAATGTATCATTCTAGCGTCTAGACGTTCGTTCAGAAGATTGCGCAGACTGGATACAATTGTAGCAAAATCTAGAAATACGTCCTGTCGGCTAGATCAGAATAGGATTCTAGTTCTGCAACTTTCTAATATACTTTGTGAAAACTAAGAAATTGAAACACAATCTTTGCTTGCTGTTAGTGAATGGGAACATTTGTGTTGACACCCGGAGGCTACTATAGACCTAATACTATTCACAAACAAAAATGTTCCCGTTCATTGACAGCAAGCAAAGATCTTGAAAACAGTAAGGAATTTAAATAAAGTATATTAGCAAGTTGCAAAAATAGAATCATTGATAAGGTCCATTCATGCAAAACTCGAAACCCCTAGTAGACGACAACCCCTACGTCTTGGCACATATACAGATATACCGGCCCGCTTCCTGACAGTGACACAACCTGTATATAATTACTAGGAGTTGCCAGTATACAGGTGACTGGGTGTGAATTTTATTAGGGTGTAAGCTTTAAAACACGGCCTATTTTCGGCCGTTTTTCAGGCCGTAAACGCCCGGAAAAAAAAAAAAAAAAAAATCGGAAGCCGAACGCCTCCAAACATCTGCCCTCTGATTTCAATGGGAAAACAGCGTTCTGCTCCGACGGAGCGTTTTTCGCGGCGTTTTTTTTACGTGTAAAAAACGGCTGCGAAAAAGAAGTGCAGGACACTACTTAGGATGTTTTTTGGAGGCGTTTTCCATAGACTATTGAAAAAGCTCCAAAAACGGTCGGAAAAAACGCAGCAAAAATCGCGAGTGGCACAAAAAACAATCTGAAAATCAGGAGCTGTTTTCCCTTGAAAACCGCTCCGAATTTTGAGAAGTTTTTGACACTGCGTGTGAACATACCCTTATCCAGGCATGACCTCCATCCTCTTTAGCACCATCTTGTTCCCATTATACCCAATTATCCACCCCGCGGAGACCACTCCAGTCATCTCCGGAGATCTACACATCACTGGTCGGAGCCCGCCCCCCCCCCCCCCTTCATTACTGGAGCAGAATCCACCGCAGCCTGAACACCTCACACTATATCTATAGGGCCATGAAGAGAAACCTCTCTAGGAAAGGTCGAAAAATATACTACACTTGTGACAACCCGGTCTATAAGGACATGTCCCACCTATTTCTACATAGAGGAGCAGAGTTAAAAGGGCAACTCCACCTCCCGACCACGAGCATCATGACTGGCACATGTCCAAGACCACAGTCAACTGGGTGCACATAGGGGGTCGTCACTTGAATTCATAGTCAAGACCATAAATGCCTCATCAGATGTAGCAGAGTTGAAATTATCCCAGCACAACGCATCACGATATTGCAATGTATGATCTGTGGTTTTACATAGGACTGCAAATAAAAATACAACTTACATTTTCAGGTGTGAATGCAGCTAACTCACCCTATTCAGGTCACATTCACTGGGGTACCGGAAGCAGAGATATAGGCTGCTGTTTGTAGGCTACTTACACTGGAGGGCTGGTATCAGGGGCTGTCAAACAGCAGCCTATATCTCAACTCCCCCCCCCCCCCCCCCCCTCTGTGATGGGGTGGGATGTTGGGTTAACAGCAGACACTGGGAATTTTAAGCTCAGTATTAACAAACTATGCAAAAAAAAAAAAAAACACAATGCAGCCCTGAAGGGTTAGATGACAGATTCAGCTCTGCTACATCTGTTGGAAATAAATCTATATATTAAATAGGGAAGTTCGCTATAGGCTTGACCTCCCTCAATATAAAATATACAGTAGACACCTAAGGAATGAAAAAAAAAAAAAAAAGTGAAATGGAAGGAGAAGCGGCCGCAGCATCCGCCGCTGCTCTCCTCTTACCTCCTCTGCTCCGTGTGCGCACCTTTAAGATGATCAGAACGTGTCTGGCTTTTTATAGGACACATCCTCTAAATCCGGCCAATCAGGAGCAGGGAGAGGGTAGGCGTTGTCCCCTACGTCACAGGGTGGAGAAGAGTAAAGCAGAACGTTACTACCACCCGTCTCAGCTGCTCCCGGACCCCATCATGTGAACGCGCTCCTCCCCAAGCCACGCCCCATCATGTGGACGCGCTCCTCCCCGAGCCACGCCCCATCATATGGACACGCTCCTCCCCGAGCCACGCCCCATCATATGGACACGCTTGTGACACGCTCCCCCTCCCCGAGTCACCAGCTGCTGTGCAGAAGCCGCAGCACTGCAGGAGCGGCTGGGGTGGGGGTCACTTCTCGGTTACACCACTCAAATTTTGTTTCAAAATTATAAAGAAGCAGAAGTCCTTGAATTGTCCTTGTCTGGATGCAGATACGGTCTAGTTCTTTTTCTGGGAAAGCTGGATGACACCCAATATAGCCCCCACCCCAGAGCAAAGATAGAGTGGTGCCCCCAACCACCCACTAGAACTAGATTTGTCCCCCTTCCCACATAAAATGTAGAGTAACTAATATACACACACTCAATACTGTACATTTACCGCTATACCACCCCCCACCAAGAACTGGGACCCCCAAAATTACTGCAGATGCCTAAATCAGCCCCAATAAAATTCAGACCCCCTAAATATATTCAGACCCCTATATGAATATCTCACCCTAGATCAGACACCTCTATTAAAAGGGTTGTCCAGGATTAGAAAAATGGCCATTTTTTCCCAAAAGCAGCGCCACACCTGACCACAGGTTGCGTGTGGTATTACAGCTCAGACCCATTCACTTCAATGGAGCGGAGCTGCAATACCAGACTCCACCCATGGACAGGTGTGGCGCTGTTTTTGGAAGAAAGTAGCCATGTTTTTCTAATTCTGGACAACCCCTTTAATATCTCAGCCTAGATCAGACCCCTATATTAATTTCGGAATCCAGACCCCCTAAATATATTACAGACCCCAGACCAGACTATTTATTCCTCGAGCACAGATTTTCTGCCACGTGTGAATCCACCCGTAGACACTAAGTTTTTTGTTTTTGCTTGTCAACCAGTTTAAAAATCTCTGCTTGCTGTCAGCTAATAGAAACATCCCTGAAACCTCTCAGGAGGCAGAAAACCAGTTTTTCATTATTTAAAATATAAAATTTTTAGATTTTTTTTTTGCCCCCCATATTACACATGCAAATGACCCTAAGGCAGGTGTACAGGCAGCAACTATGGAACTACAGCTCCCAGCATGCCTCACCAGCCCTCCGAACAAGCACAAGGGTATGTTCACACGCGAGTTTTCAAACGTATTTTGGGGCGTAAACGCCTCGAAATACACCTGAAAAACCGGTAGCTAAATGCCTGCAAACATCTGGCCATTGATTTCAATGGGAAAATCTGTGTTTCGTTCAGACAGGGCATTTTTTTTACGTTGCAGTTTTAAAAACAGCGCGGAAAAAAAAAAGTCCACAAAAAGCACCTAAAAAATAAAAGTTTCGCTTAAAAAACGGATGAAAATCAGAGGCTGTTTTCGCGGAAACCAGCGCCGTAATTTTCATCAGTTATGCGGTATAACAGCTCAGACACATTCACTTCAATGGAGCGGAGATGCAATACCAAACACAACCCATGGACAGGTGTGGCGCTGTTTTTTAGAAGAAGGTCGCCATGCTTTGCTAATCCTGCACAACCCCTTTAAAATTCATCTCCCCATTATCGGTGTCTCTCACTCACCCAATAAAAATGACAAAAAGTTGCAGACGTTGTGTGTATATATATATATATATAGCGCTCACGTCACAATGATAGAGTTTGCTCTTTGGCACCCATGAGAATATTCCCGGCAGGCTGGGTCTTCAGGAGGGGAGGAACTGCTGTGCTGCTGCCACTATGACATGTCACCACCAGTCTACCACCCCGAAAAGTAGGAGGGGGGGCAACTTTGGTTTTCACGGTTATTGTGGGTACTGTGGTAGGTTCTCGCCACAGAGCTAGCCAGCCTGTAGGGGGCCCTAGCAGCTGAGCCTTGGGACCACCACTAATCCCAATATTGATTGTATAGCGCGGTTATTACATAACTTAATGTATGGCGGTATTAGGGCACTATATGGCGGTATTATTAGGGCACTATATGGCGGTATTATTAGGGCACTATATGGCGGTATTATTAGGGCACTATATGGTGGTATTATTAGGGCACTATATGGCGGTATTATTAGGGCACTATATGGTGGTATTATTAGGGCACTATATGGTGGTATTATTAGGGCACTATATGGCGGTATTATTAGGGCACTATATGGTGGTATTATTAGGGCACTATATGGCGGTATTATTAGGGCACTATATGGCGGTATTATTAGGGCACTATATGGCGGTATTATTAGGGCACTATATGGCGGTATTATTAGGGCACTATATGGCGGTATTATTAGGGCACTATATGGCGGTATTATTAGGGCACTATATGGCGGTATTATTAGGGCACTATATGGCGGTATTATTAGGGCACTATATGGCGGTATTATTAGGGCACTATATGGCGGTATTATTAGGGCACTATATGGCGGTATTATTAGGGCACTATATGGCGGTATTATTAGGGCACTATATGGCGGTATTAGGGCACTATATGGCGGTATTATTAGGGCACTATATGGCGGTATTATTAGGGCACTATATGGCGGTATTATTAGGGCACTATATGGCGGTATTATTAGGGCACTATATGGCGGTATTATTAGGGCACTATATGGCGGTATTATTAGGGCACTATATGGCGGTATTATTAGGGCACTATATGGCGGTATTATTAGGGCACTATATGGCGGTATTATTAGGGCACTATATGGCGGTATTATTAGGGCACTATATGGCGGTATTATTAGGGCACTATATGGCGGTATTATTAGGGCACTATATGGCGGTATTATTAGGGCACTATATGGCGGTATTATTAGGGCACTATATGGCGGTATTATTAGGGCACTATATGGCGGTATTATTAGGGCACTATATGGCGGTATTATTAGGGCACTATATGGCGGTATTATTAGGGCACTATATGGCGGTATTATTAGGGCACTATATGGCGGTATTATTAGGGCACTATATGGCGGTATTATTTCAGCACCTATATGGTGGAATTATTTGGGCAAAATATGGTGGTATTATTAGGGCACCTATATGGCGGTATTTATTAGGAATTGTATGGCACTACTACTTGGGCACTGTACAGTATATTATTGTGCAACATATGGTAGCAGCGCTGTATAGCAGTTATTTAGGAACCTGTATGGAAGCGTTATTTGGGCACCAGCCTGTGTGGCTATTAGTACCCTGTATGGCAGTAAACCATTCTTTAGGCTGGCCCTGGCTCCACATTATTTCGTGATCATATTTAGGCTGAGGCTACCTGGGAGACAGAAAAATCACTAAGCTTGTCAAACACATTTGCAGTGGACACAAAGGCCACTTTCAACCACCCCCCCCCCCCCCCAATCTTGTCACCGTGTACCCCCAGCGCTATTAGAACGTGAGAATTCCCCAAACATTAATAGCAAATACGGGCACACTTAACAAAAACTAAAAATGTGCCGCCCCTGGAATAGCCCATTTTATATATACAGGGATGTGATTTACCTCTAATACCCCAACATGGAGCCCAGATAAACAGGAAAGTGCGGAGGGCGAGTGGGGGAGGGGCAGGACGGCGACACGTGGGTTTTACGACAGACGATTTAGACTCCGGATGGATTTAGGAAATACAACACAGCCCACCGTAAGGCAGGACTACAAGGTGAGTAGCTGGATCAGTGCCGGCCGTCACCCACTATGGCCGACACCTGCGCTGCCCTGGCGAGATCAGTGACAAGTGCAACCGATCCGGACAGGTCCTATTCATTCCCGTGAGACTCAAATCGATGCCGAAGTGCGTCAGTCCTTTCATGATTAATAAAAAAAAAAAAAGTGAACATCGCTTCCTAGAAACCATCAAGAAGCTGCTGTTTACGGATCTTGTATTCTTATAATGTGTCTGATTGGCCAATGAGCCCCTTATTACCCCCCCCCCTGCTCATTAACATATGCATTTCACAAATTAGATAAAGACGCAGGATTTATAATCTAGTGATCATTTTTATGACCATTATAAGGTTATAACGTCTGATAATCCACAACATTAACCCTGTATTTTGGAATTTTACTACACTGGGTATCCATTTATCAGATTTGGCAGGCATATGGTATTCTGGTGTTAAAGAGGGGGCTGCCGCAGGGACATCATCATCATCATCATCTAACCTACTTGTTGACGGTTTCCACTTACACTAAAAATAGCAAAAAAGTTATAAAGATATTACAAAGCAGATGGAATTTTACAGTAAATGCATAGACAATGGGAAGCTTCATTTAAAGACAAAAAGCAATGTCTCCATGTAGAGGTGGCGATTATACCGCGCAGTGTCAGAGCCGCCGTCACACAGGATAAGCCCGCAGCCTCCGCAAGAAGGTAACCGGCTAAGACAGACTCCTACCTGCTGAAACCTCCACCATGTCACCCCCTGCCCCAGGACACGTCCAGCCCTCCACACAAGTAAAGAACAGCCACAGATGTTCAATGACAAACTCTGCTCTGCTACATTGTGATAACTCCGTAACTTCAACCTGCAGGAAACCCTACATCACACATTGCAATATACTGAGGAGCAGTGTTGCATGGCAAACTCTGCTCTGCTACATTGTGATAACTCCGTAACTTCAACCTGCAGGAAACCCTACATCACACATTGCAATATACTGAGGAGCAGTGTTGCATGGCAAACTCTGCTCTGCTACATTGTGATAACTCCGTAACTTCAACCTGCAGGAAACCCTACATCACACATTGCAATATACTGAGGAGCAGTGTTGCATGGCAAACTCAGCTCTGCTACATCTCTAGACAAATCTACACAGCAAGATAATGCACAGAGTAGTTCTAGTCCAACATCGTGCCGTGCCCAACACGAAGTGCGAACACGGCCTTAATTATGAATCATTGTATAATGAAACGTTTTAAAGCCTAATATTCTTTGTGTTGCAGTTCCTCATCATTTTCAAGAACTATGCTTGCTGTCAGTGAATGAGAACATACTTATTTACATCCAGAGGCTGCCTGTACAGACCAAACACTTCTCACAGCTGAGCATTTGCTATAGTTGTATCCAGTGCAGGCAATCCTCTGAGATAAACAGGCTGGACCCCAGACTGATACATTTTACCTGCACTAATACATTGTAACAAATTATCAGGAGAGAGATTTGTGCCGCTGCTAAGAAAATGGTCTAGTAGAGAAACCATTGTAACAAACCTGCAGCTTAGAAAATTGCAAGTTTGACTACACAAAATTAAATAACTGAAATATTGACTGAACCATGTACCGCACACAGATGTAGCAGAGTTGAACAGTTTCTCTTTTGTATCTTATCACTAAATTGTCACAAATGACAAACTTGGGTCTGCTGCAGACTTTCCAGACCACTGGAAACCAGAATAAAGAATTTTAAAGGGGTTGTCTAGGATCAGAAGAGACCAGAATATTTTTTTCCCAAAAAAAAAAAAAACAGCGCCACTCTTGTCTATGGGCTGTGTCTGGTATTGCAGCTAATCCCCATTCAAGTGGATGGAGCAGACCTGCAATACCAGACACAGTCCATGGGCAAGAGTGGCGCTGTTTCTAAGGGAAAAAATAAATAAAAAAATTAATGTCACTGCTTCTCCACACATTTCAATGCCAAGCCCACTAGCCCAGCATGCCTGAGCAATACTCCTCCTATGAAGGAACAGGTCATGCTGGACCTTGTAGTGCCAGCTCCCTCCACGATCACCCTCATCAGCATACTCATGGTTACCGTCTTACCTCCTATTATGCAGAATACTCAGTAACTATGCGGACTACAAGCAGTTACTCTCCCGTGCGACCCCCAAAAATCAGAAGACCCTCCGACATCACGTCACCCCCAGCGCAGCACATATATACCGACCCCCAAACCACGTGTACCTCAGCCCAGCCGCACACAGCGATCCTGATTGGCTGAGCGGCGGAGGCGTGACGTCTCCTGCTTTTGTATCCTGGAGACAATAGAACGCTGCGGAGAACACGCCCACCCACGTGACTATTCAAAGGAATTCGGCGTATGAGGGAGGGCGTGTTTGAGGGAGCGTCGGGGGTGTGTCGGTGTAGACCAACAGGAGAGGCAAGGGGCGGGGCCTAAGTGACTACGACTCTATCGTCTGGCTGAGCGATAAATAGGGCGAGTTTACACGGGCGTGTTTTCGCTCAGTACATCAACAGGAGGGAACGGATCTCATCCAGCGAAGACGAGTTCAATCCTGTCAGTAGTGTGACACCACCCTGCCACTGACCGGAAAACGCTTAAATAACGCATCATTTATATGAGAAAAACAAATGTGGTAAGGCTATGTTCACACAGGGCAGATAAACTGCATAAAAGCACACAACATATCCGCCCTGGGCGCCACATAACGGCCCGTTGGAACAGAACGCCGTTTTTCCATTGAAATCAATGGGCAGATGTTTGGAGGCGTTCTGCTTCCGATCTTTTGGACGTTTTTCGGCCGTTTACGGGCAAAAAACGTCCGAAAATAGCCCGTGAGAACATACCCTCAGGGTATATTCACACGCTTACTAAAAAACGTCTCAAGAAGTGACATGCACTTTTTTTACGCGCCGTTTTTTCAAATAATTGATGGCACGCGGAACTGCAACGCATGAAAAACTTGTCCGTTTTTTTACAGATGCAAAACGGAAACGCTGGTGTGAATTTAGCCTAATAGAAATGGAGATTCCTGGTTTCATTCCTGCTTAGGACAACATCTGTATGATAGACACAAGACCCGGACCCTGGTCAACCCGGCCTAATGATCCCTATGTGTTCCCTGCCTTTAGTTTCGTTAACAGTCCCTCTTCCTGGGACAGATTGGTTGCTAGGGATATGTTACCTGACAACTCCATATAAAAACCTGTGGTTGTCGGGTAACATCCCTAGCAATCAAACTCAGGTCTAGTTATGACTGATTTTTGAGAAACATCTAGCGTCAGGATAGGTGATATCAACATCTTCTCCCTCATCATCTTACTTCTTAGTTCCTCTTAAAAAACAGCGCCACATCTGTCAACAGGTTGCATGTGGGATTACAGCTCAGCCCTATTCACTTCCATAAAGCTGAGCTGAGCTGCAATACCAGACACAACCTATGGGCAGGTGTGGCGCTGTTTTGGAATAAAGCAGCCATGTTTTTTAATCCTGGTCACCAGCTCTCCTTTACGTGACCTGTCTCAGTCCGGTTTGAACGACCACTCATCTGAATGGCCACCGTTTAATACTACGTCTCCCCTCAGCGGCTGCTGCCGGGGAAATATCTGGTTGGCCACGGCTTTTCCCGGCAATCATGGTCCCTTTTGTTTCTTCTCAATACAGCAATGCTGTGGTAATATCTGAATAGCGCCACCCTCTGGTTAGGCGTGACGTTGCCTCTGTAAAAAAAGCCGAAACGGGCTGCTGCGTTTCATCGGTGAGGCCGCTTGTTAAGACATCAATGGCATAGGTCAACTTTAAAAATGGCGCAAATTTTATTAGACGACCACCAAATTCACAGAAATGGAAATTTGGTGCAAGTGGGGTGAAGGGGTGTTCACCCCACTTGCACCAAATTTAAATTTCTGTGAATTTGGTGGTCGTCTAATAAAATGTGCCCCATTTTCGGCGAGACAAAACAGATAGAAAATGAGACTTTCCAATATATGGGGGGGGGGGGGTTACTCTAAGCCCTGGCATGTTGACTAAAGGGGCCCCTGGGGCCAGGCCTATGTCATGTGATCTTATAGTCATACCCGTTGTGTGTCCAGATTTCCAGGGTCGGCCCAGGACCTCAACCACAAGTCCACACAGAACAGCGGAGAAGCCATACCGAAGCCCAGAGTGCACAACAAGCCTGGACGTGCGGATCTGTCTCATATATACTGTCAGCTCTTCACTATAGGAACATAATCCCCTAAAGTCCCGCTCCGGCATTTCTACGAAACGAACACCCGATTCTCATTACTGCGGACCACACTGACAGCTGGTGTGAAGTGGATTGTCGAGAAAAATATTTTAAAAAGGAATCGGTCAAAAATTTTGATGAACCAGCCGAGAGGTGTCCAAAGGAAAAGCGTCTAACATGTCCAGCAAGATGCGCCAAATTTATCCTATAGCGTGCGCCACTGTGATAAATTTGATGCATTTTCTACTTGTCTGGTCTCGTTTTATGATGTCCATCCTAATACATCTGCCCCATCGTGTTACGTCCAGTGCAAGGCCCATGACACAAGGATTCTCGGTTTGAGGTTTCTTGACTTTTTGTGTCATGCTCCGCCCCCTCAGGCCCTGCAAAAAGTCTTCTCTCCAATGTTCTATGTGGAACCTGCACATTGCATCCCAACTCGGGCCCCTCTACCTGGCGCACCCCCCGCACGTTCATAGCCAAGTTTCTCAACTAAAAGGATCGAGACAAACTACTGGAACTAGCGAGGAGACAAGGCCCTTTAAATCATGCTTCTCAAGATGTCCGAGTCTTCCCGGGCTACCCTACTCCGTGGAGTAGGGTAGTCACTGTAAGGGGGGCTGTGTGGCACTACTAAGGGGGGGGGGCTGTGTGGCACTACTAAGGGGGGCAGTGTGGCACTATCTACTAGGGGGGCTTTATGGCACTATTTACAAGGGGGAGGGCTGTGGCACTATCTACAGGGCTCTACAGTGATTTTAGACAAACCGGAAGATGTCTTTGCCTGGTTGGAACTCTATGGGATCTAGACCCTTTGTTACCACGGTGACATATGTCTCTTTACATGTTGATAAGGGGTCTGTCACATCTGATACAATGATGGTCATGTCTTCCATTCTGTATTACTGGTGAGCTTATTTTCTCTACTCACAATTAAGCTGTATCTTGGGGTAGGGGGTCGCTCCCTCATATAATATATCCATATTTATTTGTTTGGTTTTCTACTATTTTCTTGTGTAGGTTTTATCTGTACCTTTGGGTATGAAGCCTATCTTATGTTTTGGGGGGGATGGGCAGGGTGGGATTGGGTGGGTTTTGTTTGTTACGACTTTTCATCTGCAGTCTGTGGAATCCAGTGAATTAGTAGATGGACCTTTACGGATATTGGGCACCCCTTCTATTTTTGTGGGTCCTTCTTATATACTGTACTTGTGTCTTTCCTGTACTCCTAAGTACCTCTACCTAGGTACCTGAGACAACTTAAAGGGGTTGTCCACTACCGGACAACTCATTACCTATCCACCGGATAGGTCAAAAGCATATCATCGGTGCGGGTCCGACACCTGGACCCCGCACCGATCAGCCGCTCCTGTGGCCTGTGGGCACCGGATGTTATGGCCCGTTATGCAATGTACGCAGCTGGAAGCAGCTGGCTCCGTACATAGCATTGAGCAGCCAGAGCTGCTTAACGGTGCAGGGTCCAGGTGTCGAACCCCCACAGATCATGTACTGATGACCTATCCGGTGGTAGGTCATCAGTTGTCCAGTAGTGAACAACCCCTTTAAGATCATCTCCTGGAATGTGAGGGGTCCTAATGAGAATTGTAAAAGATCTCTGGCCTACTTATAATCAACATATAGTTCTCCTTCAGGAAACGCATCTGCTGGGTCCTAAATTACAAGCGCTGGAGCGTCCATGGGTGGATCATGTCTACCACTCAATCTTTTCCAGCTACTCCTATGGGGTCTCCCTGCTGATCACCAAATCCCTCCAGTTCAGGGTGACCTCTGTAGAAGTGGATCCAGGGGCGTAACTAGAAAAGACTGGGCCCCATAGCAAACTTTTGACTTGGGCCCCCCAGGTGCCACACGCAGCCCCCCTTATAGATAGTGTCCCCTGTAGATTGTGCCATATGGCCCCTCTGTAGACAGTGTCACCCCCCTTGTAGAAAGTACCATAAAGCCCCCCTGTATTTAGCACCACACACCTCCCCCTGTATATAGTGCCACATAGCCCACCTCCCTTGTATATAGTGCCACACAGCCCTCCCTTAGTAGATAGTGCCACACACAGACCCCTGTAGATTGCGCCACAAACCGACCCCTCTAGATAGCGCCACAGTCCACCCTTTTGTAAATAGTGATATACAGTCCCCCTAGTAGATAGTGCCACACAGCCCCCCCTAGTAGTGCCACAAAGCGCCCCCTTAGTAGTGCCCCACAGCCCCCCTGTATATAGTGCAAAACAGCCCCCCTGTATAGTGACACACAGCCCCCTAGTATATGGTGCCATCCTGCTTCCCCCCCTTGTATCTAGTGCCACCCTGCCCCCCTTGTATATAGTGCCAAAAAATCATATCAAAATCATACCACGTATCTCGCTGCTGATCATACAGTGACTACAGTACTGATTAGAGGCAGAATAAACATTTACATTAACCCCTTAATGACCAGCCTATTTTAGACCTTAATGACCAAGCTATTTTTTACGTTTTTCCATCGTCGCATTCCAAGAGCTATAACGTTTTTATTTTTGCGTCGACATAGCTGTATAAGGTCTTGTTTTTTGCGGGACAAGTTGTATTTTTTAATAGCACCATTTTGAGGTACATATTATTTATTGATTAACTTTTATTAACTTTTATTTGGGGGTAAATAGAAAAAAAATCTGAAATTTCGCCACTCTTTTTTGCGTCTTAAATCTACGCCGTTTACCGTGTGGTATAAATAACACAATAACTTTATTCAGCGGGTTGTTACGATTGCAACGATACCAAAGTTGTATAGGTTTTGTATGTTTTACTACTTTTACACAGTAAAAACGCTTTTTTTTCTAAATTATTTGTTTTTGTGTCTCCGTATTTGAAGAGCCGTAACGTTTTTATTTTTTCGCCGATGCGGTTGTATGAGGGCTTTTTTTTTGCGGGAAGACTTGTCGTTTTTATTGGTACCATTTTGGTGTAGATGTGACTTTTTGATCACTTTTTATAACATTTTTTTAAAGTCAGTATTCACAGAAAACAGCAATTTTTCCATAGTTTTTTATTACATTTTTTACGGCGTTCACCGTGCGGGTTAAATAATGTAATAGATTTATAGTCGGGGTCGTTACGGACGCGGCGATACCAAATATGTGTAACTTTTTAACTTTATTTTGTTTTTTTAATAGTAAAGCAGTTTGTAAGGGGAAAAAGTGGGTTTTTCATTTTTTTTAATTAACTTTATTAAACTTTTTTTTCACTTTTTTACTAGTCCCTCTAGGGGACTATAATATGCGATTCTGCGATCGCATTTATAATACACTGCAATACTTTTGTATTGCAGTGTATTACTGCCTGTCCGTTTAACACGGACAGGCATCTGCTAGGTCATGCCTGCGGCATGATCTAGCAGGCATTCGCTCCAGGCAGACCTGGGGGCCTTTAATAGGCCCCCGGCTGCCATTAGAGACACAGACACTCGGCGATCGTATCGCCGGGTGTCGGTGGGGGAGAGAGGGAGCTCCCTCCCTCTCTCCAAAACCACTCAGATGCGGTGCTCGCTATTGAGCACCGCATCTGAGGGGTTAAACGTGTGAGATCGATACTTATATCGATCTCACACGGCAGAGCAGGGACGCTCCCAGCCCTCAGCTGCCTCTAGCATCTGAGAGCAGGGAGATTTGACATCTCCCTGCTCTGTAAACTTATTCCGATGCCGCAACGTAAAAAGTCTATGGCATCGGAATAAGGCCCGTTAGTGACTGACGTAGAAACACGATGGGTCGGTCACTAACGGGTTAAGTGACTCACCGGTGACGTCTCAGATTCTAGTTATTTTTTTATTTTCTTCTCCATATGGTTCAGACCTCTATGATGACTTCTCTCTGCCACGACCCATTTCTGCAGCTTTCCACGCAGATGTCTTCAGTTTCTCACTTTTAAAACATTTTTGCCCCTATAAAAGAAGATAAAATTCTCAACACCTCTAAATATAATCGCACCATACACTGTGTCCCTGATTATAATAGCGCCATACAATGTGTCCCTGATTATAATAACGCCATACACTGTGTCCCTGATTATAATAGTACCATACACTGTGTCCCACACACACACACACACACACACACACACACACCGTGCCCCCTATAGATAGTGACCCACATAGAGCCTCTGTAGATAGTGCCCTACATAGAAGCCCCTGTAGATAGTGCCCCACAAACAGCCCCCTGTAGATAGTGCCCACATATGAACCCCAGAGCTGCAAGGCAATATTGCTAACCACTGAACCACCGTGCTGCCCTACATATAGCTTCCCCTATAGATAGTGCTCCACATATAGCCCACCTCTGTAGATAGTGCCTCACATATAGCTCCCCCTGTACATAGTGTCCCACATATAGCCCACCCCTATAGATAGTGCCCTACAAATAGCTCTCCCTATAGATAGTGCTTTACATATAACCTAGTCCTGTATACAGTGTCCCTGATATAGCTCCCCCTGTATATAGTGCTCCGCATCCCCACATATAGACCCCCTGTAGATAGAGCCCTCCTTGTAGATAATGCCACTCGCAGATTTATTATATAAAAAAGAAAACTTTACATACTCACATGATACCGTTCCCGCGCCGTCCTGTGGCAATGCAGTCCTCTTTTCTGAGCAGGTCTGCTGGGGCTGAACGGCGCAATGATGTCATCGCGCCGCTAGCGTCGTTGAAAGTCCTTTTGCCCTGCCAATCAGCGTCATTGTAAGGCGCTGAATGGTCGGGTGCCGTTCAGCGCTAATGCATGTATTTGTTACCTGCGTGCTATAGATACAGGTACAATTACTGCAAGAGGGGGTGGCTGTCGCTAGCATTGGGGCCCCCTCCATAACGGCTGCTAGCGGCACCACCGGGGATGGGGAGGGCCGTGTCAGCCCCGTAGCTGCCTCTATGGCTGCTACAGCAGTAGTTACGCCACTGAGTGGATCCTAGGTGTGGATTTATTGTGATGTCATGCCAGATACATTTTAGTTCGATAATTCTTGGCAATGTGTATAATCCTCCTCCATCAACCACTCAGTAATATTATGTTACTGGTGGCGGGCCTAGGTCCTGCACCTCTCCTAATCCTTGGTGATTTCCATTTGCTCCTCCACCGGAATTGGATCGGCTGGGGGTGTTGCCGGAGTTCCCTTCCCTCTTGCAAATTGGGCTACAATTTACCAGATGCAAGAGATTTATTGTACTCGCCATCCCCTCTCGCTTGCTTACTCATGCCATTCAAGACCATTTTCCCGAATTGAACTGGCATTTGGTAACGGGACCGACTTTGGTAGTGGATGCCCAATACCTGCCCCGTGGAATCTCAGACCATTTCCCCTAAATGATTACTTTTGGGTTTCATGAGGTGGCTAAGTGAAAGATGTGGAGATTGAGCCCCCTGCGTCCCTCTTGTCCAGAGGTGGTGGGCTCCATAGAGGTTGAAATATCTAGTTTTTGGGACTCCAATGTGGGAACGGCAGCTTATAGGATGGATTGGGACGCCTGTAAGGCTTATACAATGGGGTTGTCATACGGGCCATCTCCTCACATGGGCTCGCCCAACAATGTCTACATGCTGAAGCTGAATTAGTGGCTTCGAAAGGGGAATATTTGAAGGGGTTGTCTGGGCATGGAAAGGTTTTTCATACTGATGACACAGGGTTGGTCATTAGTATACGATCAGAAGGGGTCCGACATTCAGACCCTGCACCAATCAGTTGTTCCTGCTGCCTCCGGATGTTATTAAGTGGTCGGTGCCCAGAGCGCCGGGCACAGCGGCCGTGATGCAGAACTGCAACTCTGTATACTATTCACTTGAAGTACTGCAGCACGGCCTGTATACTGTGACTGGAGCCATCTGCTTCCAGCAGGGACATCCGGTGTCCGAAGGCAGCCGCAACAGCTGATCCCGGATACACCCTGCGGGAAGTGTTGGCTTTCCTTTCTCTGGGTTGAGAGTCAACTGGTCCATGTTGCTAATTCTGGCATTAGATGTTGCGGCCAAATGTATGCGAGTCCTCTCGCCTGTGCAATAGGTGGACAGAATTCCATACCTGGGAGTGGCGGTTAGCTGTGATGTTACTAGCTTTATACCTGACAATATGACACCCGATTTTGATAGATGGAATAACCTTTCCCTTACTGTGACGGGTCGTATCAATCTTTTTAAAATAAAATCTCTGCATACTTGTTCCATAACTCCCATGTATGGCTGCCCCTCTCATTATACTTTGCTATGGATAGGGCTATTAGATCCTGTCAGTGGCGGATCCTCATATAGGCGGTTCAGGCAGCTGCCCAGGGCCAAAGGCTCCCAGGGGGCCCATGGCCGCCCGTAACTTTAAAAAACTATGCAGGGTTGCTGACGGCCGCAGGTGCAGGGGAAGTGATAATTACAGGGGTAAGCTGGGCCAGGGAACAGTGGGGTAGACACTCTGACCCCGCCATGCAGTATAACCCCCCCCCCCCCTAGAGCCTTCCGGAGTATTTTTACTGCAAGGGGAGGGGTGTCTGACTGCTTAAAGGGTAACTAAACTTTTTAAAAACGTCATAGTGACATGTCAAAAGTTCTGATTGGTGGGGATCTGCGCACTGAGACCCCCACGATCGATAAATCGAAGAGCCACTTTGTTTCTAATCGTCTTTCCTCTAATAGCAGAACAAGCAGTGTACGGGCTCAATGGAAACTCTATGAGCCCGTACACCGCTCCGAGGAAAGACGATCAGAAATGAAGTGGAACAGTGCTCACCCGAGCGCTTCTCCCACTTTGTTTTAGTGATCAGTGGGCGTCTCAGTGCTCGGACTCCCACTGATAAAAACGTCTGCCATTTCACTATGACATGACAAAAGTTTTTTAAAAGTTTAATTGCCCCTTGGGGTATGTTTTTTTTTGTTCTGAATTAATGTACGGGCATGGGGTCTTAATTTGCTTTGGTTTGGTTTATAAAACAATTTAGGGGGTTCGGTGTCTGAATTTTTGTGTTGCTATAGACGCTGAAAATGGCTGCAGAATTGAGGGGCAAAGATTTCTCATCAGGATACTCTGCAGTCATCGGGAGAAGTTGCCATAACGGTCTGTGTCAGATGGAGAAGAAAAGAAAAGAGAACAACTCCCATCAAAGAAGATGCCGCTTGTGAGTCACTGGATTTATAGACAATCTGTCCCTTCTACTGACATGTCTTTTACAGATAATACTTGTATTCTATAAAAAGTCTTTGTGTAGTCCAGGACTAATAGGCAAATGTGTGTTACCATTCCCATTGTCAAGAGAACATGTCCCTAAACAGTTTGATGCTGTCAACGATAGTTGGGGACTGTCAGTATGTAGGGACACAGCCCTTTGACAAGGGGAATCGTAACGCTCATTTGTCAATGCTCGCACAGAAAGGTGGTGTTGACCTTAGACACAACATGGCAGGGCGGTGGTGGAGAGGGGGGAGCCCAAGCTTGGGGAACAGCCCTGGGCCTATGGTCTACATAATCCGCCACTGGATCCTGTATTTGAGCGGGTGGTACTCTCTGACTTTCACTTAGTACTCTACAATTGCCCATTGAGAAAATGGGTTTGGCCTTGCAAAATTTCTATCTTTATTTCCTAGCGATCCAGTTGGTATATGTTTGGTGGTGGTTTACCCACAGGCACACAAATCCTTGTACGGATCTTGAAGCATCACTTCTGGGCTTCTACAAGGTTATAAACTTCCCATACAGGTTGGCTACCCCTCCAGGTCCCTGATGTTATTCCGCACAGAAGAGTTGACTTGGTAACCTGTGACGCCGCTACGGTATAACCCACTTCTGCCACGGAGACCTTATGACCCGAGTGGGTGGGCAGCTCTGCATATTCTGACTCTGGGAGATGTAGTTATGGAGGATAAAGTGGTCACTTTCACACAGATTAGGTATAAATACCAGACTCTTCCCCACCTACGGTTCCACTATTTTTAGCTTCGACATACCCTTTGGAATAATGTGTACTTAATGTACATCCAGGTGGAGGATCGGGTGACGTAGGATGCGCTGGTTAAACCACTATCACTACTTTATAAGCAATTGTTACTTGTCTCCTCTGATAAATTTCCTAATGCTTTGGATCACCGGTCCCAGGCTCCCCCTTCCGTGTCCACCGAGGACCATGAGGAGGCATAGGACTTTCTGACTCGTCCTTAGATCTCAGCCAGACACCGTTTCATACAGGTTCCATTTTTTCATCAGATTTACTACACTCCTAAATTATATAAGATGGGAATACTAGACTCCCGTCTTCCTATGTTGGGGCGGACGGCTCTTTTTTGCATGTTTTGGGACTGTCCTGTTATCCTTGGCTTTTGGACAGAGGTTATGTAATTTATTGAATTTAAAGTGGTCCTCCCACGAGTGCTGAACCCCAAGGTCTGTTTACTTACAGGTATTGGAGATTATACATCATGTGGTCTTCAGATATCTCAAGATGCTTGACATTACTACGGACGCTACTGCTCTTATCTAGCTTTATTTTCTATACATATTATCCTGTATTCGGATTGTGTGTATCCTTTATTTTTGTTATTTGGTTGACCCATTGTACTTGTAAAGCCGGTTATACGTGTTACTTCTACTGTAAACTCTGGACCTTTGTTTTCTGAAGTCTTAAAAAAAGTTACCTTTAAGAAAAAAAACTAAAGACCCCAGACCAGACTATCACTTTATACAGACCCCAGACCAGACTATCACTTTATACAGACCCCAGACCAGACTATCACTTTATACAGACCCCAGACCAGACTATCACTTTATACAGACCCCAGACCAGACTATCACTTTATACAGACCCCAGACCAGACTATCACTTTATACAGACCCCAGACCAGACTATCACTTTATACAGACCCCAGACCAGACAATCCCCTTATACAGACCCCAGACCAGACTATCACTTTATACAGACCCCAGACCAGACAATCCCCTTATACAGACCCCAGACCAGACTATCGCTTTATACAGACCCCAGACTAGACTATCCCTTATACAGACCCCAGACCAGACTATCCCCTTATACAGACCCCAGACCAGACTATCCCCTTATACAGACCCCAGACCAGACTATCCCCTTATACAGACCCCAGACAATCCCCTTATACAGACCCCAGACCAGACTATCCCCTTATACAGACCCCAGACCAGACTATCCCCTTATACAGACCCCAGACCAGACTATCCCCTTATACAGACCCCAGACCACAGTGTCCCCTTATACAGACCCGACTGGAATATCCCCTTAATAGAGACCCCAGACCAGATTATCCCATTAATACAGACCCTAGACCAGACTATTCCCTCAATACAGACCCAAGACAAAACTGCCCCTTAATACAGACCGCATACTAAACCCCCCCCCCCCCCCCGCCCTTATACAGACCCCAGACTATACTATCCCCTTAAAGGGATTATCTGCGTTTTTAAAACTGATGGCCTATCCTTAGAAAAGGGTGGTCACCCAGCCAGGAAACTAATATATACTACAGAATACATTAAGGAAGAGCTACAAGAAGAAAGATAAACAGATTCTGCCAAATGTATATACTGCTACTACTTATACTGTGTGTATGCAGTTACTGCAGTGGGGTGAGGCTTTAATTTGGGGTGAAGAGAAACCGAGTGCTCTTATAAGCAACAAGACAACAACTATGTCATTATCCGGATATCAGGGACCAAATACCGGGAAGTCGGATGTCACACATTTAACATTGCACAGACGTTTGCCACATATCGACCTCTTGGACCCGGAGGACATTGAGGGAAATATATTTGTTGTTCTCAAGCCAAGTTGATTGCAAAAAGAAAAACGAATATTTCGTAAATAAAAAAAAAAACCCCAGGACATGTCACGACTGGGTGACGATAACAATGGCCGCTATTACAGCTCCCACAGGAGGTGGTCACCCAGTGATATGGGGAAGGGGATTTATCACTACATAACCGGGCGTCACATAACTAATGTCAGTGTGGACTGCGGCGCTGTCGTCCGTGTTTAGCCGTACACAATACTGTAACCCATGCTGATTATTGTATCAGGCACATAGCGCACAAAGCGCTGGCGGGACAGACCCCGATTTCACACTTCATGGAGCACTTTGAACGTTGTGCGTATGTTTGAGTCCGTGGATTAATGTATTAGAGCCGGTCTACTGCACAGCACTGAGTAGACAGGGAGCAAGATATAGGATAGCCATTAACGCATGTACCAAGTGGTGGCAATTATAGTATTAGGTATTTGTACATGGGACACAACCCATGACTAGTGATTCAAAGAACTGAAGTATTCAAGGCCGCCATCACGGCAGTATGCTTAGTACTGCCTTCAGGGGCTCGGCTGAAATTTAAAAAATAAATGGGATTAGGGGACTGTGACATTATGAGCAGAGTCATCTCATCATTTAAGGGCAGGGTCAGCAGAGTCATTTCATTATCATTCAAGGACAGGTTCAGCAGTCATCTTATTATCATTTAAGGGCAGGGTCAGCAGAGTCATCTCATTATCATTAAAGGCCAGGGTCAGCAGAGTCATCTCATTATCATTAGAGGACAGGATCAGTAGAGTCATCTTATTATCATTTAAGGGCAGGGTCAGCAGAGTCATCTCATTATCATTAAAGGCCAGGGTCAGCAGAGTCATCTCATTATCATTAGAGGACAGGGTCAGTAGAGTCATCTTATTATCATTTAAGGGCAGGGTCAGCAGAGTCATCTCATTATCATTAGAAGGTGGGAAAGTTAATGACAGCTCCCTTGTACTGCTGGAGGTCTAGATAAGGCAGGATAGTAACACTATATACACATATAAAAAATCTCTGTATGCAGCTCCCGTCACTCCTTGGTTTCTGTGGAGGGGCTGTACGCTATTACTCCTTGGAGACTGTAATAATCGATTGATATTCTTCAAGGGTAACTAAACATTCAACAAACTTCTGACATGTCATAGTGACATGTCAGAAGTTTTGATCAGTGGGGGTCCGAACACTCAGACCCCCACCAATCGCTAAAACGAAGTGGCAGAAACACTCGTGTGAGCGCCGAGCTGCTTAGTTTCTGTTTGGCTTTTTCCGGAAAGCCGTTGTAGCTTTGTACGGGCTCATTGACTTTCTATTGAGTCCGTACACCGCTACATCGATTTCCGTAAAAAGCCAAACAGAAACTAAGCGGCTGAGCGCTCACACAGGCATTTCTGCCGCTTCGTTTTAGCGATTGGTGGGGGTCTCAGTGCTCGGACCCCCACTGATCAAAACTTCTGACATGTCACTATGACATGTCAGAAGTTTGTTGAACGTTTAGTTACAATTTCAGCCCATTAACTCCCATACATTGCAGCAGTCATAAAGCACGCACACACCGTTGCAGCAGTTCAACCTTCATGATATTCATACTAATGGTGGAGCCTATGGGATTCCAGCCCTCGTAGCCCACACAACACCACACAGCTCTTGTCGATTTGAGGATGTTGGGTTCAACTAGAGCGCAATCCAGGAAACCACCGGCAGATTGTGTATTTGATGAGGTCCGAGCATGGACCCGCCAAGTAGAGTCACACCGGTCGATAGTGATGTCCGGAGATTGGCACTGGAGAAGAGCGATCAGGAAAGTGGCATTTTCTTCACGTCGCCAGTAGCCTGTAGATTAACCCCCTCAATCCAGCCATGAAAATGGATCCAAATTATACAGTCTAGACCCAACAACTACATCTTATACACATCTACTACTGCCCAAGCGGAACTGTGATTTTTCCATTGTAACAATGGGTATGATTTATAGGGGTTTTCCAGGTATACACATTGATGGGCTATCTATAGGATAGGCCATTAATGTATCACTGATGGTGGTCCGATCCCCAGGACCCCCACAATCAGCAGAGTGATGCGGCTCCTAGGGTATTGGACTTCCACCAGTCACACATTGATGACCCAACCTAGGATAGACCATCAATGTGTATTCCAAGAAAATGTGCCACCGCCGTGGATCCCACTCTTTGTATCACAAACCAGTGACATTTCTGCACAAGAACGAGTATGGCGCAGATACTCCACAGCATGCCCATTTTTACATGGATTTTTTGTTACGCTATGTGAGGACAGGGTTTTGAGATTATCCACATGAATTATACTTTACATCTGAACGTGCCCTTACTGCATGCGATGACTGCGGTTTCTGCGCTTGGTATATAAATATATACATATCCTGTAATGATGGAAGAGATCCAGGGGAGGCGACGTTATAGTGATCCCTCCAGGCGACGTTATAGTGATCCCTCCAGGCGACGTTATAGTGATCCCTCCAGGCGACGTTATAGTGATCCCTCCAGGCGACGTTATAGTGATCCCTCCAGGCGACGTTATAGTGATCCCTCCAGGCCATTATATGGTTTTCAAATTGTACTCATTGTATGGACCTGTCATAAAGTATCTATCTCTCATATCTACTGTAATCTATCTATCTATCTATCTATCTCATATCTATCTATCTATCTATCTATCTCTCATATCTACTGTAATCTATCTATCTATCTATCTATCTATCTGTCTATCTATCTATCTATCTCATATCTATCTATCTATCTTATATCTATCTATCTCATATCTACTGTAATCTATCTCCTATCTATCTATCTATCTATCTGATATCTATCTATCATATATCTATCTCTCATATCTACTGTAATCTATCTCCTATCTATCTCATATCTGTCTTTCTATCTATCTATCTATCTATCTCCTATCTATCTCCTATCTATCTATCTGATATCTATCTATCTATCTATCTCCTATCTATCTGATATCTATCTATCTATCTCATATCTGTCTTTCTATCTATCTATCTCCTATCTATCTATCTATCTCCTATCTATCTCCTATCTATCTATCTGATATCTATCTATCTATCTCCTATCTATCTGATATCTATCTATCTCCTATCTATCTATCTGATATCTATCTATCTATCATCTATATATCTCTCATATCTACTGTAATCTATCTCCTATCTATCTATCTGATATCTATCTATCTATCTATCTATCTATCTATCTATCTCATATTTGTCTTTCTATCTATCTCATATCTGTCTATCTATCTCCTATCTATCTATCTATCTATCTATCTATCTCATATCTGTCTATCTATCTGATATCTCCTATCTATCTATCTATCTATCTATCTCTCTCATATCTATCTATCTATCTCATATCTATCTATCTATCTATCTCATATCTATCTAATATCTTATATCCCATATCTAATCTATCTATCTCATATCTATCTATCTCTCATATCTATCTATCTAATATCTTATATCCCATATCTAATCTTTCTATCTATCTCATATCTATCTATCTATCTAATATCCCATATCTAATCTTTCTATCTATCTCATATCTATCTATCTCTCTCTCATATCTATCTATCTATCTATCTATCTATCTATCTATCATCCCATATCTAATCTATCTATTGCATATCTATCTAATCATTTCAATCGTGAGCTCTTATGGGTAAGGACCTCTCTACTTTTGGCTCATTGTTTGTTCAGGTTACTCATCGCTTCCGGTTCCTGCGGCTAGTCCCCGGTGGTTTCTGCGATGTCCTGAGCCGCGGTCCTGCTGGAGGTAACCGGCCTCTGAAGATGGCATCAGGCCCTGGCGTCCTATCTGAAGGGGACCTCAGCTGCAGCCCGACGCCTGATGATTAAGTTGCAATCCTTCCTGGCTCAGGTCCCGATTATTTGCTTCTGTACGTGGTCCTGACTGCGCACCGGCTTTCCCCCTTCTGCCTGGTACTTGTTGTACACCTGGATGTTCCTGACCAGGCTCCTGGTTCATCCTCTGGCCGGATGCATTACTATTGATCTCCTGGCTCTGTTCCTGACCACGCTTCTGCCTCTCCAGCGCTTGTTGACTGTAACAGTTCATTTGTTTCGCCTATTTTCATTTTACTTCCCCAATACGTCGGCGCTGTATAAATATTATTTCTTAATTTATCAGAAACGGAGCTGATTTCTCAGACAATAGAGTGCATCACCCTCGTGCTTCGTGACTAGAATTTCATGCATTCACAACCACAGCGCGCACCGTGTAAAAGCACCGAGGTCACGACCTGCCGCGACCTGCGGGGTGAAGTGCTCCGGAATAAGGCATTTCTTACCCGACGCTCAAAAAAAACGCTGTGTAAACGTGTCAAAAACGCTAGCGTTTTTTGTAAAGCGCTTTTTAAAGTACAGGCGTTTTTGTTGCGTTTGACGCGACTTGTGCACGTTTTGTCGTCGCGTAATTAGGATTCCCATTGACTATGGGAATGAGGCGCATTTTGGCACGTTTTACGTGCCATTGAATTGACCTGACGTTTTTATAAACACGTGCGTGTAAAAAAAACGCGTTTTGCTATTGGTGTCAATGGGAAGCTTAAATCAAGCGTTTTTGACGCGTTTTGGGACACAGAAGAACGCCTCCACCTTGGAATGTAGTAGTCTTTTAATGTCATCATATTCAGATCATACGTCTAATTTCAATTTCACTTTACACTGGAGATTCACTCACCGCGGGAGACGACAGCTTGACACTTGAAGGTCGGGAAGAACAGTCGTCTCCTGGGTGCGCACCACGGCTGTATACACACTTCACATTTCCACGTATAGAAAAACAAGAACCAGCGAGAAACTGAACGCAAACTTAGTGCAAAATAACAATTTTCGGCCAGGAGCGGGACAGAGAACTAAAGTGAATGAGCCATGTCATAGCGCCACCTGGTGGTAGATTCAATGCCAAGCAAGGGACACATTATAGAGGAGAGTTCAAGGGTTATTATATCGATAAAGCTTAATCATTGCGTTATAAAAAGTTCTGAAACTTTCCAATAAACTTTGTGCTTTCATTCCTTACCATTTCAAAGATCTCTGCTTGCTTTCCGTGAATGGAGGCATCCTCATTTACTTCTAGATGCTGAAAACATGTCCTGATCATGTACAACTGGCACGCAGCTGTTAGGCCCCATGCACACGACCGTGTTCGGTCCGTGATATACGGTCCGCATGTCAGCCTCTGCATGTAAATGAGAATGCATCCATTCACAGACAGCAAGCATACACATGGAAAATGTTCCATAATTAAAATACAAAGTATATTAGAAAGTTGTTGAACTTGTCAATTAAGATTTATTTACAGGAAATAAGGGACCCCTTTAAAAAGTACAGATCAGGAAGGTGGAGCCAAAATGCTCTGCAAATGTAACAAACCTGCAGCTGTGACGAGACCCTGGCAGCCGTCGTGTGGGGCCTGAAGCAGAACTGTAGCGAGCACAGATCATCAATCCACTGGGATGTACTAACATAACCAAGGCATAAAGTGCTTAGGCAGGGCGTACACATGAAGGGTTAACCCCGATAGAAAGTTTGGCTACCATGCCGCACGCTCATTGGTCCCTCGTCACCAGGCTTCTCAGAACCGAGTTATATACGGATTGCACCAGAGAAAATTGTAGTGCATGCATGACAGATAGTGTAAACGTGTAGCCCAGTCCGGGGGGGGCGGCGGAGGATGCACTACGGTGGGGGAGGGGGGATATCCACATTAAGGGGTCTCCAGCATCCCGTCTTCTGTCTCCAGTTCGGCAAGCTGCCTCCTTAACGCGTTGACTCGGACTTGCAGCTCCTTGTTGTATTCTATGATGTGGATCATCTCCTCGTAGGCGTCCTCCAGGTACTTAGAAGATCTATTCCAGCGCAGGAACACCCCTGAGGATTACACATTACAGCACCAGAGCCAGTCAGACGGCGGTGAAGATCACAACAACCACTACAGCTTCCATATTTATCATACGGGGGTCCTAAGATGATAATGGCAGCTCACACGGCGGATTCCGCCGCAAAATCCACCGCATTATTCCTTCTCCCATTGACTTCAATGGGACGTTCGAGCGAAGATCGGGCAGGATGCTTCTTTTTCCCGCTAGCTGAAAAAAATGACGTCCAATTCCCATGGAAATGAATTTTGCGGCGGAATGTAAAAATCTATGGGACCGTATTGTACCTCCGTCAGAATCCATAAGAAAAATTCTATCACATGACAAAAATATTTGGTATACAGCGCCTCACGGTGGCACGGACCTGTAGGGTGTCCATGCATGAAGGTGGTCCAATGAAGGATGGATGAGCGACGGGCACAGATGGTCAAATGCAGCACGAAAAGCCAACAGAGAAAGCTGGGACTCTGCTGGACAGATGAGTGGGAGAATGGGCATAGGGTGAAGAGCGTTTAACCCCTTCCCGATATCGGCCGTGTATATATACGGCAGAGGCCAGGAGGGAAAGTATAGAGCAGGCTCGCGGGCAAGGTTCAAGTCCCCTATAATATAGAGTTAAACAAAGTTTTTATGAAAATGTTAAAAAGAAAAAAAACTTTATCCATTTACCCCCAAAAGTAATGTCAAAAAATGTAAGTAAAAAAATAAAATAACTGAACTGGTATCGCCAGGTTTGTAAAAGTCCGAACTTTTAGAATATAACGTTATTGGTGAACGCAGTAAAAAAAATAAAAAAATAAAAATCAAAAAATTTACTTAATCCCCCACAAAAAAAATGAATAAACAGGGATTCAAAAAGTTTCATGTGTCCCAAAACGTTACCAATAAAACGACAGCAACCCCGCAAGAAATACGCGCTCGCACCGCTGAATCAACGGAAAAACTATAAAGTTACGGGCCTGAGAATTGGGCGACAAAAAACGAATTTTATTTTAACAATCAAGTTTTTTTCTTGTAAAAGTAGTAAAATATAAAACAAACGATATCAATTTGGTGTCGCCGTAATCGTGTTGACCGGCAGAATAAAGTTAACATGTCGTTTTTACTGCACGGTGAACGCTGTAAAAACTAAACCCCCCCCCCCCCCCCCAAAAAAAAATTGAGGTATTGTTATTTTTTTCCTATTCCACCCCCACAAAGATTTTTATTGTAGTTTCCCAGTACATTATATGGTACAATAAATGGCGCCGTAAGAAACTACAACTCGTCCCACAAAAAACAAGCCCTTCATAGGACTATTCCGACACAAAAAAAAAAAAAAAAGTTATGGCTTTTGGAAGGTAAGAAAAAAAAACAAAAAGGAAAAAACAAAAAAATGGCTGCAGTGGGAATGGGTTAAATAAATAGGGAATATGAAGGACAGATGAGGAGGCAGTGGAATATGGGCATATGAATCAGATGAGGTTTGATACATGTAGATAGCAGGTGAGGTAGCCCTGGCGCATGACATGTAGATCCCCGGTGAGGTAGCCCTGGCGCATAACATGTAGATACCCCGTGGGGTAGCCCTTGCCCAGGACATGTAGATCCCTGGTCAGATAGCTCTGGTGCAGGACATGTAGATACCCGGTGAGGTAGCTCTCGCCCAGGACATGTAGATCCCTGGTGAGGTAGCCCTGGTGCAGGACATGTAGATCCCTGGTGAGGTAGCCCTGGTGCAGGACATGTAGATACCCGGTGAGGTAGCCTTCGCCCAGGACATGTAGATGCCCGGTGACGTAGCCCTCGTCCAGGACATGTAGATGCCCGGTGACATAGCCCTCGTCCAGGACATGTAGATGCCCGGTGACATAGCCCTCGTCCAGGACATGTAGATCTCCGGTGAGGTAGTCCTCACCCAGGACATGTAGATCCCCGGTGAGGTAGCCCTTGCCCAGGACATGTAGATACCCGGTGAGGTAGCCCTTGCCCAGGACATGTAGATACCCGGTGAGGTAGCCCTTGCCCAGGACATGTAGATACCCGGTGAGGTAGCCCTTGCCCAGGACATGTAGATACCCGGTGAGGTAGCCCTTGCCCAGGACATGTAGATACCCGGTGAGGTAGCCCTGGCGCATAACATGTAGATACCCCGTGGGGTAGCCCTTGCCCAGGACATGTAGATCCCCGGTGAGGTAGCCCTGGCGCATAACATGTAGATACCCCGTGGGGTAGCCCTTGCCCAGGACATGTAGATCCCTGTGAGGTAGCCCTGGGGCAGGACATGTAGATACCCGGTGAGGTAGCCCTCGCCCAGGACATGTAGATCCCTGGTCAGATAGCTCTGGTGCAGGACATGTAGATACCCGGTGAGGTAGCTCTCGCCCAGGACATGTAGATCCCCGGTGAGGTAGCCCTGGGGCAGGACATGTAGATCCCTGGTGAGGTAGCCCTGGTGCAGGACATGTAGATCCCTGGTGAGGTAGCCCTTGCCCAGGACATGTAGATACCCGGTGAGGTAGCCCTTGCCCAGGACATGTAGATACGCGGTGAGGTAGCCCTTGCCCAGGACATGTAGATACCCGGTGAGGTAGCCCTTGCCCAGGACATGTAGATACCCGGTGAGGTAGCCCTTGCCCAGGACATGTAGATCCCCGGCAAGGAAGCCCTGGAGCACAACATGCATCAACGAACGTGTCTGGTGATTTTCCAGTCTGTCCATAATAATCACAGTACAGGAGCGAATGCTACAATTACCTTCCCACAGCAGCAGACTCTGGGGGGCCACCGAGGGCCAGATGACCAACCCATTGGCTTCATACAGAGGATTAGTGAATTTGTGGAGTTCGTTGGGTTGGTTCACCCAGGACCAGAGGGACAGCGTCTTCTGCTTCAGCTTCAGCTTATTCCTAGAAAGGGAAAAACAGAGGTAATTTGAACAATACAGCGAGGGATGGTGATACATGACAGACTCCTACACTGAACGCTGCTGGACTACACAATACTCACACAGAATCAATTACTGGATACACAGTCTGCTTATGTATGTAAATAAATGGAATAGAGCGCCCCCCCCCCAAAGACCAGGGAGTAGAAGGGGAGCTTCATACAGAGCACTGTCTGTGTGTATAATGAATGATGTTGCTATCCTGCCTGATCTAGGCCTCCAGCAGTACAGTAGAGCCGTCATATCACTTGCCCTCTAATGAGGAGGTGACTGCTGGCCCTGCCATTTAATAAAAATGAGATAACTCTGATCACTCTATCCCAGTCTACACAGCAAAGCGGAAAAGTTTGCTGCAGAAAACAGGAAATGTCAGTTTATTGTATGCACTCCACTGGCCAGTGTAAGAGATGGAATATTTCAGGATTTCTTCTAGTTACTTAGAATATTTTCCTTTTATATTTTACGTAATAATTATAATAAAAACCCGGTTTATAATCCGGCCAATTAATAATGGACTTCTAAGGGTGTATTCACACGGTATGGTTTTGCCGTGCGGTCGAAAAATCACTTTAAAGAAACGTAAGCTAATCGCTAATTGATAATCACAGTAAAAAAACGTGCCTTTTTCTGTGTGGTTTCCGGCTACACGGTAAAAACCGTGGAAAAACAGCACCGTGTGAATACACCCAAACAATTTCGGAGGAGTCCACTGATATTTTAGTGCGTTTGAGAACAGTCCGAGGATCGGACAGGTTGGATTTCAGTGTTTCCTGTCCATAATTCCCCCGGAGATAAGCGGCATCAGATGTTCATGGTCGTCCTGATCACCACTCCTTATTGAAATAAACATGTGGGATGCAAAATCCTCTGGTGGGCCACACAGTCTAATACTGCACCAACCTCTCAAACTCATTGTTGCCCAGGAAGGTGCCGAACTGCGAGGCGTAAGCGTGCTCAAACAGCGTAACCAGGAATCTCTCATTAAACTCAAACGAGCAGGGGAACTGGCGGAGGATCTGCCACACACAGTCCAGGAAGAGCAGGAATGTTGGGGCCTCCCATCTCTGCTTGCTGTTGGAGTAGGCAGACTGGGCGCAGCGCTGCTGAAACGGATGGCCAGCCTGAAAAGAGACCACAGATTAACAAAAAAATAAAAATGAACATATATCCCTTAAAATGCTTCTCTACTTTGGACAATTCCTCGTTAGAAGGGGTCTCTTGACTATATGCTGATCACAATTTGCCTCCCCTCCTGCTGGAACCCCCCACCGATCAGCTGTGATCTGTGGTGAAACCTGGCGGTAAGTGTTCAACTTCCCTGCAGCACCACCACAGGTGAAGTGAAGCATTACACGGTGCCCATTCATATCAATGCGTTGTCTGTGTAATACAGGACAGGACAGGTCCCTCAGAGACACAGACGCTCTATGTAACCGCTCTCCACTCTGACCATTAGATGAATGGAAATTGGTTTTCTAAACTAGACAACGCCTTTTAGACCAGTCTGCCATGGCTTGTGATGGCAAAGACAGAAGGTAGGAATCCTGATCCAAAAAAAAAAAAGGGTGTCTTTGTTTTCTAAGTATTCAAATTTAGCCGCCAAACGATGTTTTCTACCTTCAGCCTCCACTACGGGGAGTGTAGGTGTTCACTGCATTCAGTTATACACTGAACTCAATAATAATACGGTATACAGCTCCCATGCTCCCTCTAGTGGTCACTGTAGGAAGCCAGAATGTTACACCTTATAGTCAGCAGGGCACCAGGCTAAAAACAGAAAAAAATTGGGGGCCTTTGGCTTCTAAGTTTAAAACTTCAGGAGCCAAATTATATATTTTGGACCCTTAAAATTTGCCATCTGGAGTTCCACATGAGGACTGTCACCCAATGCTGTACAGATCAGCTGGATCGGAGAACAGTCATGTATACGGCCAACTAAAAGTCTACCAATAGAAATCGGTCCAAAATGATCTATTATATCTGTAAGAAAATTTGTTTTACTGATGGAGCTCCAGATCTCCTGCAAACAGCCATATCATACAGGATACAATTCTGGCTGGCTGCAGCTACCACTAGGGGGAGCTCACTGCACACAGACTTATACAGCTCCCATTCATCTCAATAAGAAATCCATCTTCACAAAGCCCCAAAGCTCCCCCAGTCTAAACAGTAACGTGACTTCTTAAAGGGGTTGTCCAGTTTTATATCAATAAAGCTTAAAGTTATCATACTAATTGAAATATTATTTCTCATATTCCCCATTACTGACCAGCAGAGGGCAGTAAAAGAGTATTCTGAAGAGACTGCCTCCAAAACTGGAAAGCTATTGCAAGTTAAGACCCGCCCGAGTCTTACACTTTCCTCTTTCCTAAAGTTTGGGGTTTCTGAGGTGTAGACATTTGGCCAGGTATGAACCACGGCGGCGGTGGAGAGGATACAATGGTGTGTGTAGGTATATACAGTACATATACTCACTTGTAGCCACTCCTTCTCAACCAGGGCCTCAAACCCACGGATGCTTCTGGACTTGGGTTCTAGAATGATTTGAGCCAATGAAGTCACTTGTAACGTGGAATCCATGCCCTCCGATCCGTGCACCAAGACAGACGCCCCCTCCCTATTTAAGAACCACCTGCATTAATACAGCGTAATGTCATACTGCCACATACCGGCCCTACTACCCAAATCGGGGTCTCCAAGTTTACATTTCACTCTGAAGAATCAGGACCGCAACATTATATCATTTTTCTTTCAAGAAACCCCAACTGCCCCCTGGTGGAAAGTCATATTTATCCTAGAGCAGCACCGGCTGGACTCTTTACCGCCCACTTCTGGTCAATCAGGGAGCTGCATTGTGGATACATGTGGCCTGCAATCTACAGGTTGGCACCACTGCAGTAAATGTTACATACTGGTGACTATCTTGACAATGCCTGTCTATCACAATAAATACTCAAGCTTAAATTTTGATTTGTGGCGCCCCCTGCTGGTAGACTGCTGCAATAATGTAGGTGCCAGTACAAGGATAGAACTGATAACCGGGCTCCTCGTGAGCGGACTGCAGACATTTACAGTTCACTATTCGGAGGACTGCAAATCTGCATAAATATGCGTTTTTTTTTAATGAATTTCCACTTTGCTGCTACTGTAAATGCTGCGGAATTTACGCACACAATTCCGTTGCGGAAATTCCGCAGTGTTTACGTTACGTGGGAACCCGCCCTTAACGAGTTGTATAGGACTTTTTGAAACCGGCAGCAGGTCAGGGGATGGTGTAAAGTAATAAACTATTCGATCCACACCCCCTGAGGCGTCCTCCGCTCCAACGCTGAGGTCCCGTTCTCCACGGCACTGGAAGCTCCTGCGGCGGTCCATTGCTGGTATCCGTGTAAATGCTGCCGTGAACAGCACGTGCAATAGTCTGCAGCAGCATGTGACCGATACGTGGCGGCTGCAGGAGCTCCCGAGACTAAAGCGGCAGAGAACGGGGTCTCAGCGCTGGAGCGGGAAGCACTTCAGGGGGTGAATATCTGCCGGTTTATAATTTTACACCACCCTCTGCACTCTTCCCCAAATTGACAGTCCCATTGGGCTCTGCTAAGCGTGCATGTCTTTTTTTTTTTAGTAAAGGAAGATAAGCGGCCAATACACAATCCTTGAGATGCTTATCTTGTGGGAAATAAAGGATCAGACAAGTTAATATTCCTGATGGGAGACATTGTGGATAAGCAGCCAGGCTACAGACGTCTAGTGGGTAGTTTCGGCCCCTCATGGTCCTCACCGGTCGATGCACTGGGCTGCGAGGCAGGCCGTGGTCATGATCTCCTTGATGTGACTCAACCAGTTGGAGGCCTCCAGTTTGCTGAGCCAGCGGTCCATGTTGTGGGACTGATCATTACAGGCCTCCACCAGTTTAATCACACTCTCCTGCAGAATGTGAAATCTGGAAAACAATGACTAAAATGTGAAGACGAAGGCCCAAATAAAATACTAATACAATGTACGGATCATCACTAGACATGGAAGGTCGGGCGCTAAAGGTTGGCATGCTGTGGTGATGTCATGTAGGTCACAAATCCAAACGCAAACCCATCACTTATCTGCCAATCAATCACAGTGAGATATGTTCGCTTGAAGTTACAGGCCCAAAGCCTGAGGCTGCACTACTGAGAGATTCTGATGACAACTGTGTTGTCAGGGAGACCTTATGTGGATTGGAATCACCAGTCACATCAATATGTACATCCAAACAGGAAAATACGGGCCTCGTTTATTAAAATGGTCCTTGTTGCTCATAGCAACCAATCAGAACTCTGCTTTCATTTCATAAACTGCTCTGGAAAAATGAAAGCTGAACTCTGATTGGTTGCTATGGGCAACAAGGAACGTTTTATTGTCAGACAGTATTGATCAATGAGGCCCTGTAGGTGTAGACATTGATGTGGATGGTGATTGGATTTCTATGATCCATATCACCTTCCACATCAATGTTCACATACATGTATTAGGGTGATTTATGAAAACCGGCCATGTTGCCCATAACAACCAATCAAAACCCAGCTTTTATTTCTCTAACTTGTCTGGTAAAAAGAAAGCTGTGGCATGATTGGTTGCTATGGGCAACATGGTTTTCAGAAATTAATCAAATTTTTCTGGTTTGGATGCGGATGGTGAGGAGGTTGGTGATGCGGATATCCCCGGGGACCGAATTTCACCACAATAAATAAGCGAAAATGCTAAAGGGTCTCATTTCCGAGGCATAAGATCTCTCAGGACCCCTCATATAAGAGATACGTATGTTACTAAAAAGTAGGGAACAGATGGAAGGCTATCGTCTAAGGATCTGACTACGCAGAGCTAGTTTGTAGTCTGTTACCATGGAAATGTATAATTCTGCATAGGAGCTATAGAGACAAATCTATAGACGATTTGCAAAATTACGGAACAATACAAAAACGGTTGCACAGGTGGCCCTGGTCTTCAAGAAAGGGCGCCGTTCTGATTGGACAACACCTTCAATAGTTTCGGACCAAGACCATAATTCATGGTTTGTCATAACAACTCCTTGGTCGGCTACGAGCTCTCCCTTCGTTTTCCACCCACCTACGGGGCAAAGGAAGTCACAACCTCATGGGGAACACGAGACAGGACCCCAATATGGCCGATACCTTATATTCCATTGAACTTGGCGACATGAAGGACAGGTAAAAGCTGCACTTCGAGGGACATAAACCTAAAGTTGTAGCGTTAAATGCATCCCATTATTCTCTGTTATCAGCCATTTCAGCGGACAGTAATATCCTCCAATGGGATAAGTGACAGAAGGTCCATATGGTTAATGAAGCGAATGAGACCCTATTACAGGGTTACGTTACCGTTCAATGGGCTTGTGAATCCTCCTCCACTGGGGGTAATACGCCTCCTGCTCAAAGCCGCCCCCCTTGGCCCTGGCCTGCTGGGCCACGTTCAGTGAGCGGGTGTCTATGATGTATCCCCGTTTTCCGGGTCTCAAGGTGGCGTTAATGAGCTTCTCATCCTCCTTACAACGTCGGCCATTGGTGCCGGTGAGCGGCTGACTGCTGCGCATCATCACCTACGAGGAGGAAGAAGCGACAGGTTGTTCTTACCACTTACCTGCGGAGCTTACAATCTAATATACCCGCCCCGGCAACAAGGGCCTATCTGTCAGACAACCCATCTACAGGGATGTTTCTGAGCTGTCCATACACTTTAGAGAGCCGCGGGAAATACAGCTATTCCTCCCGAATACCCCCTATACATGCATACGTGGCCCCTGCATGTATTGGGCAAGGGAATGAAGCCGCTACCAGACCATTAAGTGTTAAATTAATACCATTTTACTGTACATAGGTCCGCTGCAGAGCCCTCCTCTTTTCCGATTTCTTTTACAGTGGCCCTATACTAAGGCTGAGATCTCGTGTCCCAATTTAGATGCAATATTTGCCGCAAATCGCAGCATGTGTATGGGCACTCTTATACTCCGGTCACATCCGAAGCTGCATTTTATGGATTCAGCTACCACTCGGCTAAAAGACAAACAATTTACGGCTGAGATCCCATGGTGCACTTGTCCTGTACATTGTGGGTACAGTATTTTTTCTTCTATACAAGGCTTGCTATCAACACTACATCTCCAACAATGCAACACAGCAATGCACTGATCCCGTAGGGAAGCGACATAGAGATGTGAGATGCAGCTCAGGATGTGACTGGAGTAGAAGACATGATGATCATCAAGGTAAAACTATAAAAACCCTCCAAGTAAATCCTTGAGTCGTCCTTGATAAGTTGTTCGAAGTTCTATTTTCTTGTTTCCATGGTATCTGTTCCCAGGAAAGCTGGATAGCAACCAATATGCAGCCATTGCGGCTCCCACGGGGGTCGTCTGGCGCATCCTTCCTGGGGTCCGGATGGGTAAACGTGCCCTATACGGCTGTATAACTAGGCAAATCTGCCACTCAGGAGCCTGGAAAAGCTGGGTGAGTGTGAAATCTGTACAGTTGTTGCCTCAAAATGTCCCATATAATTCTGAAACAAATTAGTAATACAGAAATTCTCATGAATAGTGCGGCAGATGTGAGGTTTTAAGATCTCAATTATGGAAAAGACGCGTCCACCATGAACGGCCGTCAGCGCAGACGCGGCGAGTCCGGCCATTATCTCGCAGGTAGTGAAGAAGAAAGCAGAAAATGGCCGCGGTGGAGCAGAGCTGACAGAGCGCTGCGGCAGGAGCAATGATTGATGATCTGATTTGCTGTGCGGGGAGAGTTCAGTCCTCAATCAATTCACGTACAATGAGCCTGGCTGATAAATGCTGCGGGGGCGGCGATAGCGGTCAGGCGCCGTACAGAAATACTAAGGGGGGGGGGGTCACATATTTACATATACAGGCAATTATATATGTCGAGAAATGAATTAAACCACCTGACAAGAACATAATAGCGTTAATTATGCCCCATCAACCAAATCGAATAATAAAAAGAACGTTCATGACATCACGAGGGTCAGAACACTAGTCTCCTGAAATACTCTGCGTCGCTGGGGACTTTGCTCCTTCCACTACGTAATGCTCAGTCTGTGACCTCCCACAAGATCAGCACATTCCTCTCCTGAAATACTCTGTGCTGCTGGAGACTCTGCTCCCTCCGCCATGTAACGCTTCGTCTGTGATCTCCCACAAGATCTGCACACTCCTAAAACACCACTATATGACCCTCCAATAATACAGGATACGTTGTATTTATGTAGTAAAATTCCAAAACTCTGTCCATAAATCCCTCAATAATAAAGAACGCAAGAAGAAAAGAAAGATCAACACCAAACCAGCATCCGGGCCCAACGGGACATCCTAAACCATTACAAAACTTTATTATAACTGTGCCGGCCTCGTGTTCACACTACAGAGGAGCCAGTGCCAGACCAACAGGTAATTCCACTGCTAATCCCGTATGGGACGGTGTCAGATTATGATCATTTCCAAACTATCAATTGTTGAACTATGGGAATTTTACTGTACATAAATCTACTGTAGAGGAACTTCACCAGCAGAATAGTGAGTGCAGCTCTGGAATATAATACAGGATGTAACTCAGGATCAGTGCAGAATAAGTAATGTATGTACACAGTGACTCCACCAGCAGAATAGTGAGTGCAGCTCTGGAGTATAATACAGGATGTAACTCAGGATCAGTACAGGATAAGTAATGTAATGTATGTACACAGTGACTCCACCAACAGAATAGTGAGTGCAGCTCTGGAGTATAATACAGGCAGGAAACTCAGGATCAGTACAGGATAAGTAATGTAATGTATGTACACAGTGACTCCACCAGTAGAATAGTGAGTGCAGCTCTGGAGTATAATACAGGATGTAACTCAAGATCAGTACAGGATAAGTAATGTAATATATGTACACAGTCACTGCACCAGCAGAATAGTGAGTGCAGCTCTGGAGTATAATACAGGATGTAACTCAGGATCAGTACAGGATAAGTAATGTATGTACACAGTGACTCCACCAGCGGAATAGTGAGTGCAGCTCTGGAGTATAATACAGGATATAACTCAGGATCAGTACAGGATAAGTAATGTAATGTATGTACACAGTGACTCCACCAGCAGAATAGTGAGTGCAGCTCCGGAGTATAATACAGGATGTAACTCAGGATCAGTACAGGATAAGTAATGTAATGTATGTACACAGTGACTCCACCAGCAGAATAGTGAGTGCAGCTCTGGAGTATAATACAGGCAGGAAACTCAGGATCAGTACAGGATAAGTAATGTAATGTATGTACACAGTGACTCCACCAGCAGAATAGTGAGTGCAGCTCTGGAGTATAATACAGGATGTAACTCAGGATCAGTACAGGATAAGTAATGTATGTACACAGTGACTCCACCAGCGGAATAGTGAGTGCAGCTCTGGAGTATAATACAGCATATAACTCAGGATCAGTAATGTAAGTACACAGTGACTCCACCAGCAGAATAGTGAGTGCAGCTCTGGAATATAATACAGGATGTAACTCAGGATCAGTACAGGATAAGTAATGTAATGTATGTACACAGTGACTCCACCAGCAGAATAGTGAGTGCAGCTCTGGAATATAATACAGGATGTAACTCAGGATCAGTACAGGATAAGTAATGTAATGTATATACACAGTGACTCCACCAGCAGAATAGTGAGTGCAGCTCTGGAGTATAATACAGCATATAACTCAGGATCAGTAATGTAAGTACACAGTGACTCCACCAGCAGAATAGTGAGTGCAGCTCTGGAATATAATACAGGATGTAACTCAGGATCAGTACAGGATAAGTAATGTAATGTAAGTACACAGTGACCCCACCAGCAGAATAGTGAGTGCAGCTCTGGAGTATAATACAGGATGTAACTCAGAATCAGTACAGGATAAAGTAATGTATGTACACAGTGACTCCACCAGCAGAATAGTGAGTGCAGCTCTGGAGTATAATACAGGATGTAACTCAGGATCAGTACAGGATAAGTAATGTAATGTATGTACACAGTGACTCCACCAGCAGAATAGTGAGTGCAGCTCTGGAGTATAATACAGGATGTAACTCAGGACCAGTACAGGATAAGTAATGTAATATGACTCCACCCAGCTTATCTATCTCCATGCAATCGAGGTCTGCTACAGGGGAAAGGTATTACACAATGACATAGGAGCTCTGTGCTTGGCTCATAGAGGGGGGTTACAAGGAGCCCCCCTCTAGGACATTCATACGCCATAATAGGTGTTATCCATTAAGTCTTGGCTTCTATTTACTGGGTAATCATATTAGGAATATCCCATAGGTAAGGGTTACGTTGTATGAGTGGAGGGATAATCGATGCAGTAATTATATAAATGCTGGAGCAGACAGAAGTCAGTATTAACCCCTCATACACTTACCATACCGTTCTTCCTATGATAATAGCTCAGCACTGGGAATCTCCCCCCTTGACGGAACGCGGCCACCTTACGCAGAGACTCGTCATCAATGGACTTGGGCACGATTAGGACTGGGGGGTAGGACTGACAGACGGAGAAGTCTCGGTTCACTTCACTCAGTCTCCAATCTTCAGTCTGGTGGAAAAGGGTTACGTCAGAGCATAGGGAAAAAGAAATACAGGAGACCCACGCGTCCGACAATCACAGAGCACCCCCACCCCCTGGAAATAAATAGGAGCCGTCCTAAATTTAGACTTTTTTTTTTGTTCTATTTTTGGAAAAGCTGGATAAAAATAAAAAAAAAGCTTTCCTCGAGTCCTGAATGTCAAATCTTCCTCATTATGTAATGATCGACACCTGCTTATAAAGATTGTAAGCTCCTATGGTCAGGACTCTTACCCTCCCCCACCTCCTGTATCTCCTCTTATAGATTATAAGGTATATACAGTGCCTTGTAAAAGTATTCACCCCCTTGGTGTTTTCATGTTTTGTTGGATTGCAACCTGGAATTAAAATTGATTTTTTGGGGTTTGTACCATTTGATTTACACATCATGTCTGCGACCGCATTAAGGGCGCAGCATTTTTTACTGTGACACAAAAAGACTAAAAAAAACCTGAGAACTTTAATGTGAGAAGTATTCACCCCTGACAGTGGAGTGACCTTGTCTCTTGGTCTATGTCTCTATTATCTTATCACACGGGGATATGACCCATTCATCCGATTAAAATCGCTCTGACTCCTCCAGGTTAAGGACGGTGCAGCGAGCGCCGATCAACGAGACATCTGCGATCGTTTGCTCCTGTCACACGGAGCAATGGATGGGGACGAGCGGTCGCTACTCCGATCGCTCGTCCCCATCCATTATCATCATGTCGGCAGCGCAACTCCCTGTTTACACACCAAGACGTCCTGCCGACAACGATATTTTACTTTTTTAAAAACTACACGATCAGAAATGATCGAGCGATCTGATCGCTGCCCTGATTACACCGGACAATGATCGCCAACGAGGGTCCTATGAACTCTTGTCTGCCCGACAATCGCCCAGTGTAGAAGGGCCTTTAGATGTTTGTGTTGTGTGCGGCGTCTTCACCTCATGTCACAGATTCTCTATAGGGTTGAGGTCTGGACTGTGACCCCTCCAGTGCAGGTTTATCGGTAGGTTTAGGGTCATCGTCCTGCTGGAAGATGAACCTCCGTCCCATCCTCAAATCTCTGGCCGACTGAAACAGGTTCTCTGGGTTTACTGCCATCCATCTTTCCTTCATTCCTAAAAAAAAGTTTCCCAGTCCCTGCCCCCACAGTATAATGCTGCCCCCACCACGCTTCACTATGGGAATGATGTTCATGGGATGATGAGGTGTTGGGTTTGCGTCACACAGAGTTTCCACGATGGCCAAAAAGTTCCATTTAAGTCTCATCAGAAGCTTCTTCCATGTGTTTGGGGGTCTGCTGCGTGCGGTCTGATGTTTTTTTATGTTTTACTTTAAAGGGTTATTCCTAAGTTGAGTCATTTATTTATTTTTTTATAATGCATCCTAATCGGAAATTGAATTCTAAATCTATTCTTGGGAAGAAATTTTTTAAAAATTCCTTCCCTAGCTCCCTTTTTTTCTAACTTGATAACTCAGCTAGTGCTGGTTATCTTTTATAAAAGTGGGTGTGGAGCGGCTCGATGTCAATCTCTGCAGTGCGCGCGCTCCCGGCGTGGCTAGATAATGCAGTTCTAGCAGCATCGGGAGAACGATCGTCCCAACCAGGCATGGTTATGGTGGTTGAGAGGATTCCTTACATAGTTTTCTAATATACCTGGAGCCGACCACTGGTATATTCACACGAGCGGTGGCCGGGCCGGCATCTAATGCGCGTGCGCCGATATGCGCGTTCCCGATTACAATGTCATCCCCTCCTAAGGACGGAGAGGAGATCATTGCGCATGCGCGGCCACCGCTATCTGAAAACAGCGGTGGCCAGATCCCTAGACAACGAGCAATAAACTAAGAGGGACTGACAGCGACAAGAGGGACTGACAGCGACATGGAGCACGGAGAGCACGAAAGCGACATTGTTTTCATAAAGAAAGGTAATTGCAAAAATTATTAACTTTAACAGATTGAGCTTAATAGCTGCATTTATGAAGAAGGGAATAACATTGGCTTTGATCTGGCCACTTCCATAAAGTCTCTCTGGAGTGAACATCTTAGGCCTAATTCACATGAGCGTGTTCGGTCCGTGATATACAGACCGCATGTCGGCCGCATTTCCTGGACCGAACTCACTGCACGGAGCCGGGCTCCTAGCATCATAGTTATCTATGACGCTAGGTGTATCTGCCTAAACTGTCCCGTACTGTAATTATATGTTTTCAGCACGGAACAGTCGAGTTGGACATCTGTGCCAAGTGATATCACGCCAAGTGTCTGCCTATTTTCTACCCAGGTACTCTTGTCCTAAAGACTTTTCACTGACTGGCCAGCTGCTACTCCGCTACGGCGGAGTGGCCTAGTGGGTCCACATATCCCACAGCAGTGACCGTACACTCAGGCTATGGATCCCGACGGTCAACCCAAAACGGCGGTCCAGATGAGGCAAGCAGACATGCGTGCCCGACAGGATGAGCGATTACAGGCCGTAAACTCCATAATCACTTGTTTGAATCTTCCTACTGCACCTCCTCCGGCTGCTTCCGCTGTTCCACCACCCGCTATCTCTCCTGCCTGTCCTGGGTCTACAATTTCGTTGCCTCTACCTCCTCTATACGAGGGGGATCCTGAGACCTGTAGAGGCTTTATCAATCAATGTACGATCCATTTTAAGTTACGAGCCCCTCTGATGAGGCCATGGTCGCTTTTATTATTTCTCTCCTCGCTGGCAAAGCTCGGGCATGGGTGAACCCCATCTTGCAACGAGAGAGCCAAGAATTCTCTGATCTGCTACGGTTTCTTGAGACTTTCCGTACAGTGTTCGAGGAACCGGGTAGAACATCCTTTGCAGGTGCCTCACTGCTGACCCTCAACCAAGGGGAGTCAACTGTAGTGGAGGACGCCATCTCCTTCCGTACGCTGGCAGCGGAGCTGGCTTTGAATAATGAGGCCTTAATGACAACTTTCTGGCAGGGTCTTTCTCCTCATATAAAAAGGATGAACAGGCAGTTCGAGAGCTTCCTGCTACCTTGGATGCCCTAATACTTCTGGCAACCTGGATCGATATGAGGATACAAGAACGCACTCTGGAAGTCCGTCGGGAGAGGAGATCTTGTCGACTGGCACCATAATTTCAAAGGCCGCTACTGCACCTCCAGAGGAACATATCCAGGTAGACCGCTCCCGACTGTCCTACCAGGAGCGGCAATGCAGACAATTGACTGGTTATGTCTATACTGTGGCCACAAGGGACCTTTCGTGCCAATGCCCTCAAAAGCAGGGAAACTCCAGCACCTAGGCTTGATTGGAGAGACAGTCCTTGGTGAATCTCCCTGAACCACTAAATTCTCTCCCAGGCTTTTTATTCCTATGTCAATTGTCACCAGTGAAGGATCGCACAGTGTGCCTGGTTTCTTGGATCCCGGAGCAGCTTCAAATTTTATCCAGCAGGACCTGGTAGACCGTTTCCACTTGGCCACTGTACCTCTGGTGGTCACTTCAGTTGCTGGACAGCTCCTGACGGACCCTTGTCTGTCTGTCACTAAGCCACTACAGACAGGAGTTCACCATTCTGAGCTAATGGCCTTCTAAATCTTAACCAAAAGATACTAACGCCCTCCTGCAGGGATTGCCATAGCTTCGCCAGCACACCCCAGTCCTTGATTGTCATTCAGAAGAGGTCCTCCAATGGGGACCCCGATGTCTTCACCGCTGTCTGCCTCAGGTTCGCCCTGTTTATCCTCTGCCCCAATCTCTCTCCGGACTACGTCCACAATATGCTCATTGTGCAGAGGTTTTCAGCAAAAAGGAGGGAAAGGTCCTTCCTCCTCATTGTCCCTACAATAGTCCTATCGAGCTGCTTCCTAAAGCTTCTCCCCCTCGCATATGGGTTTATTCTCTCTCCTTGCCAGAAACCGGAGGCCATGTTGGAGTATGTCAAGGAGAACCTAGAGAGGGGGTTCATCAGGAAGTCTACTTCGCCAGCCGGAGCTGGATTCTTCTTTATGGAAAAGAAGGATGGATCTCTTCGACCATGCATTGACTACCTTGGGTTAAATCAAATCACAGTAAAAAAACAAGTACCCCTTGCCGCTTATCTCTGAGCTCTTTTTTGGATTAGTGGAGCCAAGGTTGTCACCAAGCTGGGTCTACGCGGGGCCTAAAACCTGATGCATATCCGCCAGGGTGACGAATGGAAAACCGCATTTAACACCCGGGACGGTCGTTACGAGTATCTTGTCGTGCCCTTTGGACTGTGCAACGCTCCTGCGGTGTTCCAAGAATTGGTAAACAACATCTTCCATGATATTCTGTATGTCTGCGTGGTGGTTTATCTGGATGACTGCTTGATCTAATCACCTGATCTGACGACGCATCGGAAGCATGTACGCCAAGCCATGTTGCGGTTAAGGGGAAATAGCCTACACGCGAAAATTGAGAAGCGCGTTTGAAAAAAAATCCTTGCCCTTCCTGGGGTATATTATCTTTGATCATGGTCTTCAAATGGATCCGAATAAGGTGTAGTCCAGAGATTTCTTGGATTTGCCCATTTTTAATCGGCAATTCATCCCAAATTTCTCGTCACTTACTGTTCCCATCTCCAACCAAGAAGGGAGTGATCGCTAAGGGCTGGTCGGCTTTCTCCAACCTCAAGAGCACCTTCACCTCTGCTTCTGTTCTTCATCATCCTGATGTGACTCGACAGTTTGCCTTGGAGGTTGATGCCTCTTCTATCGGTGCAGGAACACTGCAGTTTCAGAAGAATTCCAAAGGAAAAGCAGTAGTGTGTGGATACTTGTCCAGACTTTTCTCTCCTGCTGAGCGCAACTACTCCATTGGGGACCGAGAATTACTCGCCATCAAGTTGGCCTTGAAAGAGTGGAGACACCTGCTGTCTTTACGGATCACAAAAATCTCACATTTGCAGTCTGCACAGCGACCGAATCCTCGTCAAGCCAGGTGGTCGCTGTTCTTCGCCAGATTTCAGTTTGTTCTTCACTTCCGTCCTGTGGACAGAAACGTTAAGGCTGATGCCCTGTCCCGGTCATTCGAGGAAGACGACTCTGAAGAAAGTCCATAACACATAATTGACCCTTCCAGGATTATTGCTGTAAACCGTCTACTGATCAAGAATATTCCTCCTGGGAAAATCTTCGTTCATCCTGCTGACCGGAAAATAATTCTTCACTGGGGACAGAATTCCAAAATGGCTGGTCACTGTGGTCCCTGCAAGACTCGGGACTTTATTACTCGTCACTACTGGTGGCCCACGCTGCCTAGGGATGTTGTGGACTAGCTTTCCTCCTGTATAAACTGGGCCTTAAACAAAATCTACACAATCCAAACCTGCTGGTCTGCTTCAACCTCTGCCAATGCCTGATGCCCCTGGCTACACATCGCTATGGACTTTATTACGGACCTTCCCTCTTTAGCTGGATGTACTACGGTCTGGGTACTGGTGGACCGTTTCTCCAATATGGCACATTTTGTTTCTTGAACTGGTCTACCCTCTGCTCTTCGTCTGTCAAATCTGTTCATTCAGCACATCTTTCATCTACACGGACTATATTGCGTCTGACCGGGGTGTACAGTTCAGGGCCAAATTCTGGAGAGCCCGGTGTAATCTGCTAGATGTTAAGCTGGATTTTTCTTCTAATGGTCAAGTGGAAAGGACCAATCAAATATTAATTATTTCTGCCCAACATGACAATTGGGTACAGCTTCTGCCTTGGGCGGAATTATCATACAATAACCATACAAGTGAGTCTACTGCTTCTTCTCCAATCTACATTGTGTACAGCCAGTATCCACGAGTTCCTCTTCCTGGGCCAGCCATGACTCAAGTACCTGCCGCAAATTCTTCGTTTAGGACTTTCCTTCACATCCGGCGGCAAACCAAGTCTGCGATTCTTCAGTCAGTTGATCGTATAGAAAAGTTCCTCCTCCGTTTTCCCCCGGAGTCCAGGTCTGGATATTTTCCAAAAACGTTACTCTGAAGATCCCTTCTCACAAATTCACTCCCAGATTCATCGGTCCCTTCGCAATATTGCAACAGATAAACCCAGTGTCCTATAAGCCTTGGCTGCCTCCTACTCTCAAAATCCTCAACTCATTCCATGTGTCCCTCCTAAAGCCCGTGGTCCTGATTCGATTCAGCAAATCCCTTGGTTCTACAGTTGCTCCCTGCGGTTCTTCTGAAATATTTGAAGAGAGATCTTGGATTACAAAAAAGTAGGAGGGAGGACCTTCTACCTTGTGGACTGGAAAGGATTTGGTCCTGAGGAGAATTCATGGGAGCCTGAAGAAAAAGTGGGTGCTCCAGCTCTCAACAGAAAATTCCTCTTACGCTCTGGACATAAAAAGGGGGGGCATAAAGAGGGGGTACTGTAATGGTCGCGGTCCACTGGCATTGCTTACCCGCCAACGGCCAAGACAGCAGACCTGTGAGCTCTTGCCGGCGTCTCCCTCCTCTGAGATGCCGGCACACAATACTGCCTTATAAAAGGGCTCTGCCCTCTTCCTACTTGCCTGAGCGTTGTTGTTGTGTCTGCCCATGTTCGTTATTGCAAGTGGTCCCTTAGTTGTATCCCTGTATCCCGTAAATTGTGTTTCTGTTTTGTTCCAGTGTGAAGTATAGTGTCGAAGTCGAGCGTGTCATCTGTGCCAAGTGTCTGCCTATCTTCTACGCAGGTACTCTTGTCCTAAAGACTTTCATTGACGGTTTGGCCAGCTGCTACGGCGAAGCGGCCTAGTGGTCCACATATCCCATAGCCGTGACATGTAGGGGTGCCATATATTTTCCATTGTGTTACAATGGATTGAATGGTGCTCTGTGGGATGAGTAAAGCCTGGTCGATATTTGTCCACCACTTGGTCTCGGACCTGTTTGAAGGGCTTCTTGGTCTTCATGTTCTTAGTGGTGATGTAGACTCGGGGGGGGGGGGGTCTTTCAGAACAGGTGCATTTATAGTGACTAGTGACATGTGACACGGATTACACACAGGGGGACCTTATTACACGAAGGCCTCATGCACACGACCGTAAAAACACCAGTTATTGCGGGTCGTAATTACGTCCCGCAATAACGGGCTCATATACTTCTGTTAGCCACGGGTACCTTCCCGTTTTCTCACCGGAAGGTGCCCGTGCCGTTAAAAAAATATAACATGTTCTATTTTTCTATTTTACGGGCCGGGCTGCTATACTTTATAATGACAGCACGGCTCGCAAAAGCGTCCGGCTGCCCGCGGCCGGCCGTGCCCGCCCGTGCTCGTAATTACGAGCACGGTCGTGTGCATGAAGCCTAACTATGTGACTTCTGAAGATAATTGGGTTTGACTTTTAAGAGTTTCATAGCAAAGGGGGTGAATAAATACGCAATTACAACTTTTCCGTTTTTTCTAACAAGGTTCTTCATTCCACTGTAACAATTTGGACTACTTTGTCAGGACCATTACATAAAATCAAATGTAAAATCCATTTTAATGCCAGGTTGTAATGCAACAAAAGAGGAAAAACACCAAGGGGGTGAATACTTTCACAAAACATTGTATATTCTAAATACGAAGCGCCAATTCATTTCTTAATCTTTCTTCATAGCGGTCAGGGCTGACACTAATTCTCCAAATCCCCTGAATAGACAACTAAATGTCTTCTGCAGTTTGACGGTTTCCTTCTGATCTCTGGACTGCAGCACCGGAGCAGTGAGATAATGAAGAGTTTCCTACAAGTTCTACCAAATCAAGACTTAAAGGACTTGTCCACTTTAGAATAAGTTCACACGTAGAGTAAACACTGCAAATTTTCTCCCACGTATTTCATTGCGAAAAATTTGCAGCATATTCCAGTAGCAGCGGAGGGGATAAGATGTAAACAAATCTCATCCACACACAGCGGTAAAAAAACAGCGGACCCGCGGTGCGTTTTTTTTAAAAATTTGCAGCATGTCAATTTAGGATTTGGAATCGCTGCTCTTCCGGGTTTTTTGCGTCAGAAGAGCTGCGATTCCGCCGCGAAAATCTAAAATTTTGAGAGAAAAAAAAAACAAAACAAAAAAAAAAAACAGACCTTTTTTGGTTTCAAATTAATGATTTTTTTTTTTTTTATTAATTTGAAACCAAAAAAGGTGTGTTTTTTTTTTTGTTTTTTTTCTCTGTTCTCCTTCCATGCCGGCCTCCTGGGATGACATTTACTCCCATGTGACTGCTGCACTAGGAACATAAGAAAGCGGAGATTCTGCACGAAAATCATTACCAAAATGTGTTGCGGTTTTTCGGGCGGAATTCCCTGCGGGTTCCAGTGCGGATGCGCGGTGTACTTTTACACAGCATATCCGCCCTGTGTGAACATACCCTAATAGTATCATTTCAAAACTTGCGATGAACGGTTACGTTAGACTATAAATGCTTCAGTTGAAAGCCCCCTACTGTCCATGGATGGGATACCATGAGAGAGCGGATAGGATGTATGATGTTCCGCTTCTATGCAGGTGCCCCACACATCCAGCGCATAAGTAGATACAGGCAGCGGAATCACCTGTATCGGCACCTGTGCAGAATCAGACGAAGCCAAGTAAGTGGTCACATGACCGCCACCATCTTATAACCTATGGACACAAGAGACTGCCGCTCCGATGTTTACATATCCCATCCTTGGGCCGCAGGTAACCTTCAACTGAATGGAGCTGGGGTGGCATAAGAGCATTCACAGTCTTATGTGACACAACATAACAGTTTATGGCGTTTTAGGAAATTTTACTATAAAAAGTAGCCAACCACTTTAAGACTTAAAGGGCCAGTACACCATCCTCCTGTAATAATGCCCAGAGCATGGTCTTCGTAGGCGTTCAAGACCAGAGGTGGCATCTCAGAGTTTGTACGTTCTCCTTGAGCTTTTTTGAGTTCTAGAATTTCCTCCCACACTCCAATAACATAGGTCAAAGAGAGCTCTCGGTTTAATACAACCTTGTAATAGACTTTAAAAAGCAGAAACATTTTAACTCAAAGATCTCTGCTTGCTCTCAGTTAATGGAAACATTGTTTACATCCGAAGACTGAAAACCTCACAACTAAGTAGTCGCTACAATTGTATCCAGTCTAGACAATCCTCTGTAAGGGCCTGTTCACATTAGCGTTGGCTTTCCATTCCGGGGTTCCGTTGGGTGAACCCCGCAACAGAAAGTCAAACTGAAACCACAGCTTCCGTTTCCGTCACCGTTGATATCAATGGTGACGGAAACATTGCTGACGGTTTCCGTTCGTCACCATTCCGGCAGGTTTCAGTTTTAACGATGGACTCAATAGTGAAGTCGGCTTTTCTATTGATTCCGCCCAAAAAAAAAAAAAAAGAAACATGCCGGAACGGAGACCATCAGAAACCATTAGCAATGGAAGCGTTACCATTGATATCAATGGTAACGCGAAGAGAAAGCTATGGTTTCCGTTTAGTTTGCGTTCATGGGCTCCCATGATGGAAAGGTCTGATGGAAGCCATGAACAGAAACCCCGACTCAGAGTTGAACAAAGCCTTAAGAAACGTGCAAAACTTTTCATTACACAAGGATTAAGCTTCTATGGGCGACTCGTGACTGATCAGGAAAAATGGAGAACGCACCTCTGAGGTGAGAAGCTCGAATTCTTGTACTGGAAGGAAAGAACTCCAGCCGTCCTCCGTCACCTCGAACATTGGTCGGTAGAAGAAAGGATACATCAGTGTGATGGAGTCCAGCGTGGATAAGGCCTGCGGAGAGAAGGAGCGCAGTTACCACTTACCAGAACCATACACAGGAGTATAAAGCAGAAAAAGCTCGCCAGATCTAATACTTAGGCCTTATTCACATGAACGGGTTTTACGCGCGTGAAAATCACGCAGACACCTCTGATGACACACGGAAGTGCGACGCGCGCAAAACGCACACGTTCGTGTGAATAAGGCCTTAGGATGTGGAAACTCCAGATGGTAGGAGATTGATGATGAAAAAAATATTTTAGTTGAGGTTGGATATAAATGTATAATATTATAGATCAGGTAGAAAGTCCCTGGGATTACCAGGGTATAACTTCATGTACTGAGGGAATAAACCGCGCGACGACGCAGCGATGGAGATTGACGCTTAATGTGCTTATGTATCAAACACCTCGCGGTCACTCATGTATATACTGCCCTTCACTGAAAAGACAAGTTGTAGAACTGGTGATTGCAATAAAAGCAAAGTCTCTCCAGCGGGCTGTAAAATTGGAGCCCAGGAGTGTAGGGGGCCCGCTGTGACGCGCTGGGATGTAAGACTCCACCTCCCATTTAAAATCAATGGGAGTCAATTTCAGCCGTGTCATGTGACCCCTAACCTGTACAATGCCATTGAAAAACAAACTGAAATCATAGAGGGGGAAAAATAAAACTAATGTGGTTGCATAAGTGTGAACACCCTCTTATACCGTTTCTCTACATTATCCAAACACGTCGTTATATACATAGGCCAATAGAGTACAATTATTATTTTGTAAGATTTTTTTATAGGTCTTTGTATACTTGTCTCTGGATCTTTTGTGTTTGATTCACAGATCACGATGTGTTTGGACAGTGTAGAGAAGCGGTTTGGTATATCCTCCCTAGGTGATTATACATGTGACAATCTCCCGTATTCTTCATATGTCTGGGCTGTGGGGTCGGGTGACAAGACGCAAGCCTTTTCTAACAAAGAAAAACATCCAAGCCCGGCTATGTAAGACCAACATCAAAAGCGTTATGGTCTGATGAGATGAAGGTTGAACTTTTTTGGCCAGAATTCCACAAGGTATGTTTGTCGCAACGCCAACACTGCACATCACCAATAGAACACTATACCCACAGTGGAGCACGGCGGGGGCAGCGTTAAGGAGCGCGGCGGGGGCAGCGTTAAGGAGCGCGGCGGGGGCAGCGTTAAGGAGCGCGGCGGGGGCAGCGTTAAGGAGCGCGGCGGGGGCAGCGTTATACTTTGTGGCTGTTTTTCTGCAGCTGGAACTGGGGCTTAAAGAGGCTCTGTCACCAGATTTTGCAACCCCTATCTCCTATTGCAGCAGATAGGCGCTGCAATGTAGATTACAGTAACGTTTTTATTTTTAAAAAAACGAGCATTTTTGGCCAAGTTATGACCATTTTTGTACTTATGCAAATGAGGCTTGCAAAAGTCCAAGTGGGCGTGTATTATGTGTGTACATCGGGGCGTTTTTAATACTTTTACTAGCTGGGCGTTCTGATGAGAAGGATCATCCACTTCTCTTCAGAACGCCCAGCTTCTGGCAGTGCAGACACAGCCGTGTTCTCGAGAGATCACGCTGTGTCGTCACTCACAGGCCCTGCATCGTGTCGGACCAGCGAGGACACATCGGCACCACAGGCTACAGATGATTCTGCAGCAGCATCGGCGTTTGCAGGTAAGTAGCTACATGGACTTACCTGCAAACGCCGATGCTGCTGCAGAATCATCTGTAGCCTCTGGTGCCGATGTGTCCTCGCTCGTCTGACACGATGCAGGGCCTGTGAGTGACGTCACAGATCTGCACTGCCAGAAGCTGGGCGTTGTGAAGAGAAGTGGATGATACTTCTCGTCAGAACGCCCAGCTAGTAAAAGTAGTAAACACGCCCCGATGTACGCACATAATACACGCCCACTTGGACTTTTACTTTAAACACACCCACTTGGACTTGTGCAAGCCTCATTTGCATAACTACAAAAATGGTCATAACTTGGCCAAAAATGCTCGTTTTTTAAAAATAAAAACGTTACTGTAATCTACATTGCAGCGCCGATCTGCTGCAATAGCAGATAGGGGCTGCAAAATCTGGTGACAGAGCCTCTTTAAGTCAAGGTGGAGGGAATTATGAACAGTTCCAAATATCAGTCAGTATTGGCACAAAACCTGCAGCCTCTGCTAAAAAGCTGAAGATGAATTTCACCTTCCAGCACGACAACGACTCAAAGCAAAACCTCCAAAGCAATGTGGGGTGACCTGGAGGGGGCCGTACTCAGGAGATGCCCCTGCAATCAGACAGATTTGGAGATTTTGTAAGGAGGAGTGGGCAACAAATGCCAAGTCCAGATGTGCCACGCTGACAGACTTCTACCCAACAAGACTGAATGATGTCATAAGGTCAAAGGGGAATTCAACAAAGTATGAGCTTAAGGGTGTGCAGATTTATGCAACCACATTATTTTTGTTCTTTATTTTTCCCCTGTAAAAGATTTCAGTTTGTTTTTCAATACGATTGTACAGATTATGGGTGACATTAAAAAGGTGGAAAAAGTTCTGAAATGATTCGTCTTGGACTGATTTTGCAACATGACAAAAACCTGGCCTTTTACAGGGGCGTGTAGACTTTATATCCACTGGAAGGTATAAGGAGGATTCTGATAAAACTAAATCTGCACGGTGAACGAGGTAAAAACAAAAAACATTTTTAACGCCAGAATCGCTGCCGTTTGGTCACCTCGTCTACTACAAAAAGGGACTATAAAGTGATCAACAAGTCTCAGGTAAGAACGAACAATTCATCTCTTCCATGTAAAAGTGGGAAAAACATAAAAAAAACAACGAAAAAAAACCCATAAATTTGGTATCGCCCAAATCCTACCGACCCGCAGAATAAAGTAAACACGTTATTTGTACCGCACTGCGAACGCCGTAAATACAAAACCCCCAAAAACACATGGAGGAATCGATGTTTTTGATTTTCCACCCCACAAAGAAACGTTCCGCAGCACATTATCCGGTACAATGAACGGTGCGGTGACAAACGACAACTCATCCGGTAAAAAACGAGACCTCATACGGCAAGATGGATGGAAAAAGAAAAACTCCGGCTTTTGGAAGCAGAAAAAGCAAAAAATGAAAACCCCAAAAAAGGGGCTGCTCTGTAAATGGGGGACACGTGACCCTATTATCAGGATCAGTGGGGTCACCAGCAGTCACCCCCACCAGCCTATATACCATAAATGTTTGGGAGGGGGAGGGAACCCCTTTAATAATTTATAAGAAGCACATTATTACTTACAATACATAACTTAGCTGCTGCAGAACCTCTTTTAAAAAATTTACCGATTTATAAGATGAACCTCTTCATCTAAAAGAGGCTCTGCAGCAGCTGAGGTGTGCATTACCCACCCCCTCCGTGCAGTGATGTCCTCCTCCTCCATAACAGACGGCTTTTGTTGGGAGAGAGATAAGCGGCGCCTCATCGTGCCGCTTATCTCTGTATATTCAGGACCTGGTGACATCACAACCCGCTGATTATACATTATTTCCAGCCCTCTGACCCGGCACAGATATAACATGATATATCATCACACCAGGATGGAGGGAGCCGCTTACCTCTATGGAGCTGGCGACGTTCAGGCATTCGTCCATCCCCGTTATCTCCAGCTGCAATATACGCAGGTCCTTACATTTTATGGTGATGGTCCCGGACGAGCCAACGAACCTGAGGACAGGAAATTATTATTATTACCACCATACCGGACGACCATGGATCATCCGCAGAACGCATCATCATCTTCCCATATAACACTGGTCTCCATAGCAGCACGGAGATCCGGGGTAGTCACCTGCCGGCTGCATCACCTGTTGCTAGGCAACCACCTGAACTTATTCCAGTCCTGCACAGCAAGTGACACGCTACCAAAATCACCGCCATCGGCGACTGCCGAACGCCAATGTGAGCTCAATGCTGCACGGATATCCTCCTATAGAACATGGACGCCATTAAAAGAGGCTGTTTGATGAAGAAGACCCCCGTCTGGGTGTCTTATTATGGGATATGGACATCATAGAGGGTGGTCCGCAGTCAGGCAGACCCGGCCTGTCCACGTAACGCTGCATTTATTGCATACACCCTATACTGCAGAGTATATATATATATATATGTGTATCTGCAGAGTGCAGACTACTGTACCTTTTCTCAATGGAGTCGATATTGGAGTGCAGCAGCCACAGCTCCTCACTGTTGTCCTGTCTGGAGCTCAGGATCAGGTGGTGACCCGTCAGACACAGGGTACCGCCCACTGTCGGGTGGAAGGGTCGGTGAAGCAGCACTTTATCCACCCTGGGCGTCTTGATGAGCTCAGCGAACTCCATGCTGACGGCCGTCACCTCTTATACCCGGGTCATCCTCCTCATCACTATATACAGACAACCAGGCCACAGCCCGATGCGTGCGCGCTCACGACCCTGCCGCTACTGCGCCTGCGCAACCTTCTCCTGCGCAACCTTCTCCTGCGCGTCGCCGACCACTTCTATGGATACACTGTATCAATCTGCACTGCGCCTGCGTGCGGATGTTCATTTCGTATCGTTACAGTACTTCGCATTTCCTCGTGTACCAGCTGCTGCCGACAGGTGGCGCTGCTTCAGAAAACCAATAGAAAAACATACCGTATGAGTTGTATAGGGAGGGGGCTGGGGGCCGGGGGCCCTGATTCTTTATACTGTACGGACCGGCGTGCTACCAGGGTCTCTCCAGGATTTTTTATGGGGGCTTTCCATGTGCGTTGGTGCACACAAAGGCGACAGCAAAATGCCCCCCATTATACTGACCTTGCCAATTTTCTACATAACAGACTTCTTACACTTTTACATGAGGAGGTTTTGGGGTTAGTGATGATATTCCTCTCATACTCCTGGTGGTCTAGAGCAGGGGCCTAACAGTGCTGGGCCTCTAATCCCCATTTTTGAATGCCCGGTCCCTCTCCATGCAGCTTCCGCTCAGAGCTGACACCTCCCTGCACACAAAATCAGGAGTGGTTGCCCTCAGCGGCCAATCAGATGACTTCTTTCACTTTCTAATTCGCTTTAGAAAAATGAAGCTGCGATCTGATTGGCTCTGCCATTGGTTGTGGGACAGAGGTAATGGCAGGTCTACTTGTCGAATGCTCTATAGAAACTCTACTCCTAGGATAAAAGGACGGAAACCGGACAGAACCCATTAAGTCAATGGGTTTTGTTGGGTACCGTTGCTTTTCGTCATGCGACTGATCTGGCGCTTCCGTTATTCTGGAGAACAAGAACACAGATGTGAACGCAGCCTAAGACTAGGGCTACACAGCGACTTTGGCCGTAACACTGGTCGCCGCCTGAGGGAATGGCATCAAACACGTCTCCTCTTTTTGAGGGATTGGTTCCGAGTTTAGGATCCAAAATGCCACAAAAAAAAATCCAAAATATTTCAATGTTTCCTGTCTCACCATCCGGTCCCAATAAGTACTGCAGTGGAGGTAAATAAATATCCAGCATGGCTGCCCGCTCCCCGATACCACCCTAATAGTCCTATTTATCATAGCGCACGTCTGACTGGTAAGGCTAAAGTGGGGTGCAGAGTCTAAGGGATAATCTAGTTTTCATCCTTGCCACCTTGAACCTTGGACTTTGCTGCAGGAGAATCCCTAGGTTGCGATCCCCAGAATAGTCACCAACTGGCAGCAGCACAGATGGAGCAGGAACGTAGTTGGGTGGGGAAACGGTACAGTTACCAGTAGAGCAGGTACCAGTAGTATCCAGGGTTAAGGCAGGAGGGTAGTCAGGAATAGGACAAATGTCAGCAACGATGTAGCAGAGCTGAGTATTCAGTATAAAGAGAGAAATCCAGTAACATAGTCATACCGTCCAGGGTTCTGCAATGATGTAGTAGAGCTGAGTATGCAGTATATGGGGGATAATTCAGTAACGTAGACAGACAGTCCACTTCATAAACAATGTAGCAGAGCTGAGTATGCAGTAAAAAGAGGGTAATCCAGAAACATATTCAGACAGTTCAGGGATAGATAGGACAAAAACTATAAGAAGTCGCACGTAACTATAGGAGACAGCAAAAAGTTTAGGTGTAGAACATTAATAACTGGTACTGAGGTCATAGCACTGAAGATTCATATAGAGAGCTCTGATTGGACGGGCAGCCGTGCGCTCTGAAGAAAAATGTGCGTATTTTGCTGCGTTTTTCTCAATGTTGGGGGATGGACGCAGCGATTCAGTCCACTTTCCACACCAGGAATAGACATGCTGCGATCCAAAAAATACCCACCGCAGGCCAATTTCTGGTTGGAAATATTACGCACCGTGTGGATGAGGTTTGTTAAAACTTTGCCGCTACTGTATTCTGCTGCGTATATTCTGTCCGCAATTCCGGACGGAAAATACGCAGCAATTCCGTTACATGTGGAGAAGCCCTAATAGGATATGGCTCCTTCCTGCCATGACTAAGAACGCAGACCGTGTTCGAAACGCGTAGGCTTTGGGTATTCACCCACATATCTCCTACCTTTGCCTTGGGACTGCGTCTCCCTTCCAATTTTAATTTTTTCTACAATAAACATGGGACGTGTTTTTCCCTTTTAAAACCAACATTAGCGCTGGATCAATCTCTTCTCTTCTCTACTACTACACACCGCGGGCCGTCGCGGGGATCCGACTGACGCTATCTGAAGACGCAGACCGGTGAGCTGGAGGTTTCTCCCTGTTTCTATACTAGGATATAGATTGAATGTGCGTCGTGTAATACCACGAATCTCCAGCAGTGGCCACTGCAGCTTTTAAGGTGGCCCACATTCTTTTCAGCTTCCAGACCTAATTGGATCAACTGATCGCCAGAAGGTCCTCATTCAAGAGATGGAAAAACGGCGTTGCGTTCTCACGGGGCGTTTTTACGCGGCCATTTTTAAAAACAGCCGCGTAAAAAAACGTCTCGTAAAAAGAAGGAGCATGTCACTTCTTGAGCCGTTTTTGGAGCCGTTTTTCATTGACTCAGAAAAAAAAGCAAGTAGGAAACTGAAGGATCCTAATAAAATCAATGGCATGCTTTGGTTTTGCTCCGTTCTTAATGGAAACATTGACGCAGATGTTAACGGAGCGTAATACCCCCCCCCCCCCCCCCACTCATGACCAGCTCTAGAGGTAACAACATAAAGGAACAGGTAACTCCAGTATAGTCACATCGGCCCGCTGCTAGTCCGAAGCCTGAACTCACTCCCCAGCTCAGAACTTGTAGAGTATCCATTAGGCCGGGTTCCCATGTAGCATAAACGCAACGGAATTGTGTACTTACAGTAGCAGCAAAGTGGATGAGATTTAGAAAATCTCCTGGCCGCGCTGCGGGGAGGGAAAAAAACGCAGCGTAAACGTTAATAAATTGACCTGCGGTGCGGAATTTGAATCCTTGTCAATTTATGCTGCGTTTTACATGATTTTCCGTCGCGGGTTTTACCCATTGGGGATGCAAAACCCGTAACGGAAAGCCAAGTATTGCGACTTTTTCAGCGTATTCGCAGCGATGACGCCGCAAAAATCGCAACAATGGAAAAAGACAATGACAGGCTGTAGCGGTGGTCACATAGGATGAATCGTATTCCCGGGTGGTCGGCAAGGATGATGTCAGAGGGTCGGACTCCTGGGGTGTGATTTTTAAGCAGCGTATCTGACCCGTGAGAACACGGCCTTAGGGGAAATGTCTTCCAGTTTTTATGTAAATAAAGCGTAATTATGTTTAGTGCAAAACAAAAAATGCAACGTCCTAATATAACTTCACATTTTCAAGCTCTCTATTTGCTGTCAGTGATTGTTAACAATCATCTTTAAAGGGGTTTTCCAGTCCCTAAAAATTGTCCCTACATAATTATCCAATAGCAACCCTAAACAAACAAAGTCAAAATGACTAAACTAGGTGCCGTCCCAGCTACAAAATACTATGAAAAAATAAAAAGAATTCTTTCTGGGACATATACAGCACACGTCAGGGTAGAAAATAAACATGTCACATAGAAATATATATATACACGTACAAATATATTAATCTCGCAGCCTCAAAGGAGAGAGATATAAGTGATAGTATCTTGATGGAAAACAAGGTCTCCACAAAAGGCTCAGGATTGGGACTAAGGCCTCGTTCACATCTGCATCAGGCTCCGTTCATGGGTTCCGTCAGATCTCTCCGTCAGCGGAACCCTCGACCGGGACCCTGACTGAGACAAACGTGATGACGTCACTCACAGCCGTGCGATAGGCTAACACATTTCATCCCCATTGGGGCTTCCTCAGAGTCGCTGGATCATCTTCCCAGCATCGACATACTTTATAGCATTACAATTAAAGGCACAATACCTATTTAATACTCTTTGTATATACATGCATATTTTTGTTTTGCAGAATCACCAAAAACTCATTTATATCATCGATATATTATATGTCGTTATTTTACACGGCAGATTACCTAGACAGCAGCCTTTATCATACATCTGGATATATTCATCATTCAAGAAGTAAATATCTCTCAAGGGACCTAAATAGCGATCGGAGAGGGGGCGTCGCTAGCATCGGGCCTCCGGGGGCCCAAGCCAAGGATCTTTGGCCTGGTGCTCCGGATCACCCGGGCGACTGCCATTGCAGCAGTCACAATTGCGTCCGGGCCGCGGCCCCCCGCAGCGCGTCTACAATAATAGTAACTGGGGCCTATGTCATAAAATACACAGGCCCCTGTTACTATAGTAATAACATAACTATACTTACCCTCGGAGGTCCTGACGTCTTCTCGCGTCCTGACTTCATGACGCTGTGCGCCGCGCATGACGTCACGATGCCGGATGGTGTCAGGACATCCACTGCACCCGGAGCCGAAGAGGAAGGTAAGTGTAACATCGTTTCTGACTGCTGGGGTCCTGTATCTAATCCTGCCTTGTTGGTAGGCTTAGATACAGGGTATAAAAGACCGTATCACATATGGACCCTGTATCTAAGCTTACCATATGGTGGGCTTAGATACATGACTATGTATAATATGGTCTGATGGGCCCTGTATCTAAGCTTACCACAAGGCAGGCTTAGATACAGGACCCCAGCAGACAGTAATCCTATACTGTATAAGATTACTGTCTGCTGGGGCCCTGAATCTAAGCCTAACATGTGGTAGGCTTAGATACAGGGCCCATCAGACAGAATCACACATGGGCCCTGTATCTAAGCCTACCACCTGTGTTACTAATGTTTTTTTTGTGTTTTTTACAGGTTCGGTTGTTGGAGTACGTCGGATTCGATGACGGCTTTTTTTATTTTCAGTAAAATGGTTAATGAGGGTTGTGTGGGGGGAGGTTTATTTCAATTAAATATTTTTTCTATGTCTTTGTATTTTCTTTTGAACTTTATTATTACCGCCTTAGTAATGGCCGCCGGCTGATTGACAGCATCCGTTGCCAAGGCAGGGCTTAGTGTTAGCCGGTGCAGAGGCCAACGCTAACCCCCATTATTACCCCAGTGCCCACCGCCACCAGGGGTTCCGGGAAGAGCCGGGTACAAACCAGTAACCGGCCATCTGTAGTGTAGGTCGGGTACAGGGGCGACTGCAGGCTGGTATTATTAGGCTGGTAAAGGCCAGAAACCTTGGTCCTTCCCACCCTGGTAATGCCAGGCTGCTGCTGTGTTGTACGTGGCTGGGTATGAAAAATGTGCGGGTCCACCTTCAGATTTTTATAACCAGCCAGATACAAAACAGCAGCAGGCAGCATTACCAGGATGGGAAGGACCAAGGTTTCTGGCCTTTCCCAGCCTAATAATACCAGCCTGCAGTCGCCCCAGTACCCGACCTACACTACAGATGGCTGGGTACTGGTTCGTACCCAGCTCTTCCCGGTACTCCTGGTGGCGGTGGGTACCGGGATAATAATGGGGGTTAGTGTTAGCCTCTGCACCGGCTAACATTAAGCCTCCCCTTAGAAATGGATGTTGTCAATCAGCCGGCGGCCATTACTAAAGCGGTAATAATAAAGTTTAAAAAAATATTTTGTTAAAATACAAAATCCCCAAACAACCCCCATTAACCATTTTATTGGTAATAAAAAAAGCAGTTATCGAAGTATTCATCGAATCCGACAGAGTCCAACAACCGAACCTGCAAAAAAACACAAACACAAAAAAATTAGTAACACATAAAAAATAAAAGCAATTCTTATACTTACCTTTCCTGGGTCCAGTGCTGGAGCTGCAATGTCAGCGAGCTGGGCCCTGTATCTAATCCTAATCCTATCGTGTGATACTGTCTTCTGGGCCCTATATCTAATCCTATCATGTGTGATACTGTCTGCTGAGCCACTGTATCTAATCCATCGTGTGTAATACTGTCTGCTGAGCCACTGTATCTAATCCCATCATGTGTGATACAGTCTGCTGAGCGAGATTTCTCTTTTTAAATTGTATGATTTTTGTATTCATGTATAAATTAAATGTTGCCGGTATTATCTGGATTCATCGTGTAAAATACTGTATGCTTAGCCATTTTATTTAATCCCAAGAGTGCCTAGTTATACTTTCTGGATCATTTTTCTTTTTTTCTTTTTTCTATAATCTGTTATACAGGAATGGCACCGTGCTATATATATATTGCAATTTTGGGTTTGTTAGGTACTGTTTGGTTATGGGCCACATATTTTTCTATATATAATAATGGGGGTTAGTGTTTGCCTCTAGCTACCGGCTAACATTAAGCCTCGCCTTAGTAATGGAGATTGTCTGCTCAGCCAGCGGCCATCTACTCCAGGCGTGTGATAATAAAGTTTAAAAAGATACAAGCATCATAGAAAAAATCATTTTATTGAAATACAAAAAACACAACCCTGTATCTAACCATTTTATTGAGAATAAAAAAAACTGCCGTCATTGAAGTCCTCGTATCTGAAGTCCAACAACCGAATGTGTGATACTGTCTGATGGGCCCTGTATCTAATCCCATCGTGTGTGATACTGTTTGCTTAGCTACTGTATCTAATCCCATCATGTGTGATACTGTCTGCTGAGCCACTGTATCTAATCCTATGATGTGTGATACTGTCTGCTGAGCCACTGTATCTAATCCATCGTGTGTAATACTGTCTGCTGAGCCACTGTATCTAATCCCATCATGTGTGATACTGTCTGCTGAGCCACTGTATCTAATCCTATCATGTGTGATACAGTCTGCTGAGCTGTGTATCTAATCATATCATGTGTGATACTGTCTGATGGGCCCTGTATCTAATCCCATCGTGTGTGATACTGTTTGCTTAGCTACTGTATCTAATCCCATCATGTGTGATACTGTCTGCTGAGCCACTGTATCTAATCCTATGATGTGTGATACTGTCTGCTGGGCCTTATCTCTAATCCTATCATGTGTGATACTGTCTGTTGAGCCGCTGTATCTAATCCTATCATGTGTGGTACTGTTTGCTGAGCCACTGTATCTAAACCTATAAAGTGTGATACTGTCTGCTCGGCCACTGTATCTAATCCTATCATGTGTGATACTGTCTGCTGAGCCGCTGTATCTAATCCTATCATGTGTGGTACTGTTTGCTGAGCCACTGTATCTAAACCTATAATGTGTGATACTGTCTGCTCGGCCACTGTATCTAATCCTATCATGCGTGATACTGTCTGCTGAGCCACTGTATCTAATCCTATCATGTGTGGTACGGTCTGCTGTGCCCTGTATCTAATCCTATCATGCGTGATACTGTCTGCTGAGCCACTGTATCTAATCCTATCATGTGTGGTACTGTCTGCTGTGCCACTGTATCTAAACCTATAATGTGTGATACTGTCTGCTCGGCCACAGTATCTAATCCTATCATGTGTGATACTGTCTGTTGAGCCACTGTATCTAATCCTATCCATCGCTATAGGGTCAGAGTGCTACAGATATGCTGTCTCGTGTGTATATATATATATATATATATATATGTGGGGGTGAACATATGTTAGTACAAGGATACTTACTATTGGGGCCCTATATCTAAGCCTATCATGTGTGATACTGTCTGCTAGGGAAATATATCTAAGCCTATAATGTATCATACTGTCTGCTGGGGTCTAAGACTATAATGTGTGATACTGTCTGCTGGGGCCATGTATCTAAGCCTATAATGTATCATACTGTCTGCTGGGGCCATGTATCTAAGCCTATAATGTGTGATACTGTCTGCTGGGGCCATGTATCTAAGCCTATTGTGTGATACTGTCCCTGGGGCCATGTATCTAAGCCTATCATGTGTGAAACGATCTGCTGAGACAATGCATCCAATTCTATCCAGTGGTGCAGCTATAGGAGCCTTAGTCTTATAGATATCATATCTCCGATATGTATGTAAAAATGTATATTTTTTTCTTTTTTTTTGGGGGGGGGGTAAATATGGGGAGAAAATATTTCAATATATGTCAATATATTTAAAAAACAGACAAGATGTCTGGGACCAAAAAGGCCGCAGACCAGGTCACCACCATCCAAAACAGAGCCGAATTAAGTTCCATAGTGGAAATATGTTTTATTAGTATATCTGTCAGGGATGGTAGAGAATCCGTCCTGGACCTAAATAGGCCACAGACCCGGTCCCCACCATCTATAACAAAGCCCATTAGATTCCATAGTGGCAAGATATTAGTATATCTTCGATAGGAAGAGGACTCAGGCAGATCTGTCATGGAGGGCAGGGAGCCAGTCAGGCACTTCAATGGGAGGAGAAGGCTACAATACCTGTGAGTCGCCGCTAAGAGTGTGTCGAGGATTCACAGTGAGCAAGTAGAAAAGATGGGGATACAGCGCTCGTATGAGAGCTGCACCCCTTCAAAACAGCTGATCGGCGGGGGTCCCAGGAGTCGGACTCTGACCGATCAGCTATTGAATGGGCTATCCTGAGGATAGGCCATCAATTTTTAGGGACTGGAAAACATCCAGACACTGAAAACTTGTACAGACCTAATACTTATTACAGTCGAGTGTGTGCTAATCTAAATTTAATAGAATGGGGATGTAAAAAAAGAAAAATGAATGTACCTGCTTTTCACATTAATGGGTAGCGACCATTCAAATGCAGCCACTTCTGCATTTAATACTATTTGACAATAATCTGAATTTTTGGGGTCAGTAGGAGCCCCATTTGTTAGAACCCCACTAATTCTGTGCACTTTGGAACAGAAAAAAAACTACCACAATACTGCCCCTATGGATAAAAATATAACTACTATAATACTGCCCCCTATGTACAAGAATATAACTACTATAATACTGCCCCTATGGATAAAAATATAACTACTATAATGCTACCCCCCATATACAAGAATATAACTACTATAATACTGCCTCTATATACAAGAATATAACTACTATAATACTGCCACCTATGTATACGAATATAACTACTATAATACTGTCTCCTATATACAAGAATATAACAACTATAATACTGCTCCTATATACAAGAATATAACTACTATAATACTACCCCCTATATACAAGAATATAACTACTATAATACTGCCCCCTATATACAAGAATATAACTACTATAATACTGTCCCCTATGTACAATAATATAACTACTATAATACTGCTCCTATATACAAGAATATACCTACTATAATACTGCCTCCTATATACAAGAATATAACTACTATAATACTGCTCCTATATACAAGAATATAACTACTATAATACTGCCCCTATATACAAGAATATAACTACTATAAAACTGCTCCCATATACAAGAATATACCTACTATAATACTGCCTCCTATATACAAGAATATAACTACTATAATACTGCTCCTATATACAAGAATATAACTACTATAATACTGCCCCTATATACAAGAATATAACTACTATAAAACTGCTCCCATATACAAGAATATAACTACTATAATACTGCTCCCTATATACAAGAATATAACTACTATAATACTGCCTCCTATATACAAGAATATAACTACTATAATACTGCCCCTATATACAAGAATATAACTACTATAATACTGCTCCTATATACAAGAATATAACTACTATAATACTGCTCCTATATACAAGAATATAACTACTATAATACTGCCTCCTATATACAAGAATATAACTACTATAAGGCTGGGTTCACACGACCATGTTAAGTCCGTAATGTACGGAACTTATTTCGGCCGGAAGACCCGGACCGAACACACTGCAGGGGGCCGGGCTCCTAGCATCATAGTGATGTACGATGCTAGGAGTCCCTGCCTCTGCGTGGAACTACTGTCCCGTACTGTAATCATGATTACAGTACGGGACAGTAGTTCCACGCAGAAGCAGGGACTCCTAGCATCGTACATCACTATGATGCTAGGAGCCCGGCCCCCTGCAGTGTGTTCGGTCCGGGTCTTCCGGCCGAAATACGTTCCGTACATTACGGACTTAACATGGTCGTGTGAACCCAGCCTAATACTGCTCCTATATACAAGAATATAACTACTATATTACTAGCCCTATATACAAGAATATAACTACTATAATACTGCCCCCTATATACAAGAATATATCTACTATAATACTGCTCCCTATATACAAGAATATAACTACTATAATACTGCTCCTATATACAACAATATACCTACTATAATACTGCCCCTATATACAAGAATATACCTACTATAATACTGCCTCCTATATACAAGAATATAACTACTATAATACTGCCCCCTATGTACAAGAACATAACTACTATAATACTGCCCCTATATACAAGAATATAACTACTATAATACTGCTCCAATATACAAGAATATAACTACTATAATACTGCCCCTATATACATGAATATAACTACTATAATATTGCCTCCTATATACAAGAATATAACTACTATAATACTGCCCCTATATACAAGAATATAACTACTATAAAACTGCTCCCATATACAAGAATATAACTACTATAATACTGCTCCCTATATAAAAGAATATAACTACTATAATACTGCCTCCTATATACAAGAATATAACTACTATAATACTGCCCCTATATACAAGAATATAACTACTATAATACTGCTCCTATATACAAGAATATAACTACTATAATACTTCTCCTATATACAAGAATATAACTACTATAATACTGCTCTTATATACAAGAATATAACTACTATAATACTGCCTCCTATATAAAAGAATATAACTACTATAATACTGCTCCTATATACAAGAATATAACTACTATAATACTGCTCCTATATACAAGAATATAACTACTATATTACTGCTCCTATATACAAGAATATAACTACTATATTACTGCTCCTATATACAAGAATATAACTACTATAATACTGCCCCTATATACAAGAATATAACTACTATAATACTGCACCTATATACAAGAATATAACTACTATAATACTGCTCCTATATACAAGAATATAACTACTATAATACTGCCCCCTATATACAAGAATATAACTACTATAATACTGCCCCTATATACAAGAATATAACTACTATAATACTGCCCCTATATACAAGAATATAACTACTATAATACTGCCCCCTATATACAAGAATATAACTACTATAATACTGCTCCTATATACAAGAATATAACTACTATAATACTGACCCTATATACAAGAATATAACTACTATAATACTGCTCCTATATACAAGAATATAACTACTATAATACTGCTCTTATATACAAGAATATAACTACTATAATACTGACCCTATATACAAGAATATAACTACTATAATACTGCTCCTATATACAAGAATATAACTACTATAATACTGCTCTTATATACAAGAATATAACTACTATAATACTTCTCCTATATACAAGAATATAACTACTATAATACTGCTCTTATATACAAGAATATAACTACTATAATACTGCCTCCTATATAAAAGAATATAACTACTATAATACTGCTCCTATATACAAGAATATAACTACTATAATACTGCTCCTATATACAAGAATATAACTACTATATTACTGCTCCTATATACAAGAATATAACTACTATAATACTGCCCCTTTACACAAGAATATAACTACTATAATACTGCCCCCTATATACAAGAATATAACTACTATAATACTGCTCATATACACAAGAATATAACTACTATAATACTGCCCCCTATATACAAGAATATAACTACTATAATACTGCCCCCTATATACAAGAATATAACTACTATAATACTGCCCTTATATAGAAGAATATAATTACTATAATACTGCCCCCTATATACAAGAATATAACTACTATAATACTGCCCCCTATATACAAGAATATAACTACTATAATACTGCTCCCTATATACAAGAATATAACTACTATAATAATGCTCCTCTATACAAGAATATAATTACTATAATACTGCCCCTATATACAAGAATATAACTACTATAATACTGCCTCCTATATACAAGAATATAACTACTATAATACTGCTCCTATATACAAGAATATAACTACTATAACACTGCCCCTATATACAAGACTATAACTACTATAATACTGCCCCTATATACAAGAATATAACTACTATAATACTGCCCCCTATATACAAGAATGTAACTACTATAATACTGCCCCCTATATACAAGAATATAACTACTATAATTATCTTTTTTTATTTGAAAACTTGCAACAAAATATTACAATACCTTTGCAATACACTCATAACAGATAAAGAAAATAAACATTTGTCTCTTAATAACATCACAATCATTAAAAAACCATAATATATGAATATTGCTCCAGTATAGATGGTTTCAACTATTTTTCATGATATTATTCTAGACAGTATTACAGGAGAGTTCTTTATTGGTGACCGGGCAGCATCGCGCACACCACAGAGGGTACACGGTCACCACATTTATGACATATAGTGAACCTCTATGATATAAACGGAGTTCGGGGTAGAAGTCTCCATACAGCAGCTGAGAGTTTCACTGTCCCACTAGATGTGGTGACTGCAGGGACACAGCAGGGACATTACTCTGTAGATAAGTCTCTTGTATAAAGAGGACATTGGTTTTGTCGTCAGACGGACGCTGGAATATCGCCCGCCGCCTGCTCCTATTCTTCACGCTGTTCACATTAATAGAGGTGATTTTCAGCCTCATCCTGGTTACATGTCTTTCCTACTTTTTTTCCTTCTTCCACTTCTATGTCCCGTTACACCCCATCTTTTGGTGGACATTGGGGGGTCAGCGTCTTCATCCTGAGGTTCGTCATCTGGGTTGTGTGAGGCGACTTGCTCCATCTCTGCTTCTTCTCCCTGGTCATCTTCCCCCAGCGCACAATAACGTCCCCCAGTTATCGCCAGCACTGGAGACTCCGGTGATTTCTTTGCAGCAGTGATTTTTTTCCTAGAAGAATCATCTGTTTTACTTCTCCTTTTAACCGTCTGAAATCCCTCCTCATCGATACTGGTCGCTGCGGTTGGATCAGCTGGTTTTTTACTGGTCGCTGCGGCTGGCCCAGCTGGTTTTTTACTGGCCGCTGCGGCTGGATCAGCTGGTTCCTTACTGGTCGCTGCGGCTGGATCAGCTGGTTCCTTACTGGTGTTGGGCAGATGTTTAGATGTTTTGGTGACAGAGTAACTAGATATTTTACTTTTAGCATGACCTCTATTTTCAGTGGCTGGTGACACTTGTGCAGCATCCACAGATGGGACATTCGTCTCTGGAGCAGGGTCTCTGGTACTTTGGCTCACATCCTCGCTGGGACTTCCAGGCTCTGGGGTCGTATCTACACATATGGATAAATCCTCCTGCTCTTCCTCCATGGCTTCTTTAAAGGTCTCCTCCTTATTATGTTCTGCATGCGGACACTCCCGGAATGTATGTCCAGGTCCCAAGCACAGGTTACATATGACAGGTCCTGTACAATCGTCCTTCACATGCCCAAACTGACCACATAGTGAGCACTTAATACGGGAACAGTTGAATGCCAGGTGTCTGCCCCCACATCTATGGCACAGTCGCGGTTGACCAGGGTAGTAACATACGCCTCTCTCCGAGCCCAGGTAGAAGGAGTGCGGCAGATGTCTGGTCACTCCATTCTCCTGAACCAGCTGGATCTTGACAGAATATCCTCCATTCCAGATCTCCTCCTCATCATAGATCTTTTTTGGCAGTCTCTTCACCTCACAATATCTGCTCAACCAGTGCTGCAAATCTGCCAGAGCCACCACCTCAGACTGGAACAGGACGGTGGCGGTGACTACCTGGGGTTTAGTCAGCTGGATGACATGTAGATGCACCCACATCGCGTGCTCCTTTGTATCGTTATAAATACTCCAGAACAAGTCTAGACTATATTGCAGCTTGAAACTGATGTCATAATTCCTGCTGGAAGGAACGTGGATCAGAGCGAACACCTCAGAAGCTTTAAACTTCATAAACTCCTTCAACAAAACTTTCCCAATGTAGAGTCTGGAGGGGAGGTTTTCCTCTGGTCCTGAGTACCTGATTCTGACCGCGTTCCTCCTCTGAGGTGTGGGGTCTTGTGACGCTGGAGAACAGTCTCCTGTACTGAGGTCTGTCAGCAGGTGGGTCAGGACTGGACCTCTCCTCAGCTGATTGTACTGCAGATCCTCCTGTGTCTGCTCCTGATCGCTGTGTAACCTGCACTCCATTCACTGACACTGCGGACGGCTGAACCTCCAGAACAGGGTCTGCAATGTCCGCCTCAGCCTGTGCCGCTGGTTCATCCGATATCAGACTGTCAATCACCGCGCTGAGCGAGGTCTCACTTATAATATCAGGACATGAGGCACTTTCTTGCTCACTCCCAGGAGTGCCACTCGCATTCACTTCATCAGTACTGCACATAGAGTCTACTGCAGTTAACCCCTCGTCAGCTGCCACACATTTCTCTGCAGCTTTAGCAGCATTTGTGTTGGCTGATTGCACAGAACCCACACTGGATGAGAGATGTGATCCTCCAGCCACTGCACACTCATATCTTCCAGGGTTTCCCTGTGCCACAATATTATAGTCAGTGTCTTTTTTTGCAATGATATTTTTTCTCTTCACAGTTTGGGCTCTGGTCTCCCTTTTGTTCTCAATTGCCCAGTTCTTTATTTTGGGTACTGTGCATGATTCTTTCTGCAATCTCTCCTTCAATATAACCAGCTCACGTGTGCAAACATCCAGACACTCACATTTCATCAGCTTTGCCTTTGGATCAGTCTCTTGGTTAATTTCAGTTCTCAACTTGCGAACTTGCATTTCCATTTTAAAGATATTTTTCTTTGTCATTTTTGTGCACAATTCACCAACATCATGAGATTCAGTTGACTCACCAGCCACCATTTCCAGATCATCACCTCCACCATCTCCATGCTGCAGGCCAAACTCCAGACTCTGGGCTTTCCCAGGATCATCAGCCCAGGACCCCTCCCCTCCCCTCCACCTGGGTCAGAAGCCATGCATAGTCCTAACAGGGAGCTCACAAGCACACGTCTATCCTCTCCTATGGACAAGAATAGAACTACTATAATACTGCCCCCTATGTACAAGAACATAGCTACTATAATGCTGCTCCTATGTACAAGAATATAAATACTATAATACTGCCCCTATGTACAAGAATATAACTACTATAATACTGCTCCTATGTACAAGAATATAACTACTATAATGCTGCACCCTATATACAAGAATATAACTACTATAATGCTGCCCCCTATGTACAAGCATATAACTACTATAACACTGCCCCCTATGTACAAGAATATAACTACTATAATACTCCCCTATATACAAGAATATAACTCCTATAATACTGCCCCCTATGTACAAGAATATAACTACTATAATACTGCCCCTATATAGAAGAATATAACTACTATAACACTGCCCCCTATGTACAAGAATATAACTACTATAATACTGCCCCTATATACAAGAATATAACTACTATAATACTGCCTCCTATATACAAGAATATAACTACTATAATACTGCCCCTATGTACAAGAATATAACTACTATAATACTGCCCCTATATACAAGAATATAACTACTATAATACTGCTCCCTATATACAAGAATATAACTACTATAATACTGCCCCTATATACAAGAATATAACTACTATAATACTGCCACTATATACAAGAATATAACTACTATAATACTGCCCCCTATGTACAAGAATATAACTACTATAATACTGCTCCTATATACAAGAATATAACTACTATAATACTTCCCTATATACAAGAATATAACTACTATAATACTGCCCCCTATATACAAGAATATAACTACTATAATACTGCCCCCTATATACAAGAATATAACTACCATAATACTGCCTCCCATATACAAGAATATAACTACTATAATACTGCCCCTATATACAAGAATATAACTACTATAATACTGCCCCCTATACACAAGAATATAACTACTATAATACTGCCCCTATATACAAGAATATAACTACTATAATACTGCCCCCTATATACAAGAATATAACTACAATAATATTGTCCCTATGTACAAGAATATAACTACTATAATACTGCCCCTATATAGAAGAATATAACTACTATAATACTGCTCCTATATACAAGAATATAACTACTATAATACTGTCCCTATGTACAAGAATATAACTACTATAATACTGCCCCTATATAGAAGAATATAACTACTATAATACTGCTCCTATATACAAGAATATAACTACTATAATACTGTCCCTATGTAGAAGAATATAACTACTATAATACTGCCCCCTATGTACAAGAATATAACTACTATAACACTGCCCCTATATACAAGAATGTAACTACTATAATACTGCCCCCTATATACAAGAATATAACTACTATAATACTGCCCCCTATGTACAAGAACATAGCTACTATAATGCTGCTCCTATGTACAAGAATATAACTACTATAATACTGCCCCTATGTACAAGAATATAACTACTATAATACTGCTCCTATGTACAAGAATATAACTACTATAATGCTGCCCCCTATATACAAGAATATAACTACTATAATGCTGCCCCCTATGTACAAGCATATAACTACTATAACACTGCCCCCTATGTACAAGAATATAACTCCTATAATACTGCCCCCTACATAAAAGAATATAACTACTATAATACTGCCCCTATATACAAGAATATAACTACTATAATACTGCCCCCTATATACAAGAATGTAACTACTATAATACTGCTCCCTATATACAAGAATATAACTACTATAATACTGCCCCTATATACAAGAATATAACTACTATAATACTGCCCCTATATACAAGAATATAACTACTATAATAATGCCCCAAATATTCAAGAATATAACTATTATAATACTGCCACCTTTATTCAAGAATATAACTATTATAATACTGCCCCCTATATATAAGAATATAATTACTATAATACTGCCCCCTATATACAAGAATATAACTACTATAATACTCCTCCTATATACAAGAATATAACTACTATAATACTGGCTCCTATATACACAAGAATATAACTACTATAATACTGCTCCTATATACAAGAATATATCTACTATAATACTGCCCCCTATGTACAAGAACATAACTACTATAATACTGCCCCTATATACAAGAATATAACTACTATAATACTGCTCCTATATACAAGAATATAACTACTATAATACTGCTCCTATATACAAGAATATAACTACTATAATACTGCCCCCTATTTACAAGAATATAACTACTATAATACTGCTCCTATATACAAGAATATAACTACTATAATACTGCTCCTATATACAAGAATATAACTACTATAATACTGCTCCTATATACAAGAATATAACTACTATAATACTGCCCCTTTACACAAGAATATAACTACTATAATACTGCCCCCTATATACAAGAATATAACTACTATAATACTGCTCATATACACAAGAATATAACTACTATAATACTGCCCCCTATATACAAGAATATAACTACTATAATACTGCCCCCTATATACAAGAATATAACTACTATAATACTGCCCTTATATAGAAGAATATAATTACTATAATACTGCCCCCTATATACAAGAATATAACTACTATAATACTGCCCCCTATATACAAGAATATAACTACTATAATACTGCTCCCTATATACAAGAATATAACTACTATAATACTGCCCCCTATATACAAGAATATAACTACTATAATAATGCTCCTCTATACAAGAATATAATTACTATAATACTGCCCCCTATATACAAGAATATAACTACTATAATACTGCCCCTATATACAAGAATATAACTACTATAATACTGCCCCTATATACAAGAATATAACTACTATAATACTGCCCCCTATATACAAGAATATAACTACTATAATACTGCACCTATATACAAGAATATAACTACTATAATACTGCTCCTATATACAAGAATATAACTACTATAATACTGCCCCCTATTTACAAGAATATAACTACTATAATACTGCTCCTATATACAAGAATATAACTACTATAATACTGCTCCTATATACAAGAATATAACTACTATATTACTGCTCCTATATACAAGAATATAACTACTATAATACTGCCCCTTTACACAAGAATATAACTACTATAATACTGCCCCCTATATACAAGAATATAACTACTATAATACTGCTCATATACACAAGAATATAACTACTATAATACTGCCCCCTATATACAAGAATATAACTACTATAATACTGCCCCCTATATACAAGAATATAACTACTATAATACTGCCCTTATATAGAAGAATATAATTACTATAATACTGCCCCCTATATACAAGAATATAACTACTATAATACTGCCCCCTATATACAAGAATATAACTACTATAATACTGCTCCCTATATACAAGAATATAACTACTATAATAATGCTCCTCTATACAAGAATATAATTACTATAATACTGCCCCCTATATACAAGAATATAATTACTATAATACTGCCCCCTATATACAAGAATATAATTACTATAATACTGCCCCCTATATACAAGAATATAACTACTATAATACTGCTCCCTATATACAAGAATATAACTACTATAATACTGCCCCCTATATACAAGAATATAACTACTATAATAATGCTCCTCTATACAAGAATATAATTACTATAATACTGCCCCCTATATACAAGAATATAACTACTATAATACTGCCCCTATATACAAGAATATAACTACTATAATACTGCCCCTATATACAAGAATATAACTACTATAATACTGCCCCTATATACAAGAATATAACTACTATAATACTGCACCTATATACAAGAATATAACTACTATAATACTGCTCCTATATACAAGAATATAACTACTATAATACTGCCCCCTATATACAAGAATATAACTACTATAATACTGCCCCTATATACAAGAATATAACTACTATAATACTGCCCCTATATACAAGAATATAACTACTATAATACTGCCCCCTATATACAAGAATATAACTACTATAATACTGCACCTATATACAAGAATATAACTACTATAATACTGCCCCCTATATACAAGAATATAACCACTATAATACTGCCTTCTTGCTGTGAGGTTGTGTGTCTGTAGCTCTCCTCATGTCTGGAGATAGCCCAGGGCGGGGCCACCCCGGGCGGGGACTCTCCCCACGCAAGGCCCAGGCTTCTACTGGGAGAAAACTCCCAGGCTCTTGTGGATACAAGTCCCAAAGTGAATGTTGAGCATTGTAACACTCAGAATGGAAGCACCAGCAGCACAAGGAAGGAAGATGGAGAATGTAAAGTGAGTAAAGCAAATGTTGCAGCAGTAAGAAGTACTTGTGAGAGTGAAGCACTGGGGGGGGCAGAGCACATTGCAGGCACCTGGGGTGCAGCTCACCCCTCCAGCATCCAGACAGCGGAGAACATCCCTGGAGAGACTGACATTGCAGCAGAGTGAATGGGTGACCAGCATGGCGTGCTCAGGCCGCACAAGGTCTAGCAGCAGTAAAAACATTGAAAGTCTGTGGAGGCAAAACCTTCAAGGAATACTCAAGGTGTTTCTACAACTGTTACAAGCCTTGGAGAGTGATCCAGCAGGGGGTGAGACCAGAGGAGCTGGGACGGCTAATCTGGAGGGGTCAGCGGCATTCAGACAGCCTGAGATCCTGCACCAGCAGAGCCCACAGTCTAAAGAGACAGAGCGTGCGCCTGAGCTGCAGCTGGCGGAGGAAATCCCTGATCTGGTGAGGAGGATGGGAGAGTTACAGAGCCAAAAACAAATGCTGCAAATACAAATTGACTGTGTATATAAACTGAAGAACGCCAATCCTAAGAATGAAGCCGTATATGCTGCTCAGCTTTACTCACTCGGGATGCAACTCGCACAAGTGGTGGGGGAGATGGACGGTGTCCTGGAGAGGATGGGGCCACTCGCAGAGTCCTATAAAAACAAGGAACGGTTTTCTACTATGACCGACAGATAGAACTTTGATCCAGAGTTCAGATTCTCTGACACGGACTCGGGGTCAGATATTTTCCCAGACGATCCCCAGCCAGGGACCAGACCAGTGCTGCAACCTGCAAGGTTCTCATTTCTAGAAGCGGACGCACAGAAAGAGGAGAAAGAAAAACAGCAAAAATCTGCAGCTGTGTCTGAACAGGGGCATGGAAGTCAGATATCAGCACAGGCACCACAAGTCCCAGGATGCTCAGCACAACAGCAGGACAGTGGACGTTCATCCATGGGTCAGGGTGATGCGCTGACACAGCAGAGCTGTACTGCTGGGGCACAGACTGGGGAGAGTGGGAATGTACCTGAAGGGTTGGTGGTTGGAGGGAACGCACGGCTTGTGTATGATGTAGGTTTATCTGATGATGACATAGAGGTTGATGGGTCAGAAGATGTTCAGAATAAAGTGCTTGATTTCCCCCCTCTAATTGTAAGTACACAAGGTGTGACAGACCCCTCTAGAGCAGACACTCGCCCTATAAGTCAGGACAGTGAGACCCGCCAGCCTCCTCACAGAAATGCCTGGAGCCGCGGTGCTCCATCTTTTACCTCTGGCGCTAGCTATACAGGCCAGCCCTTTAAAAGGAGGAATGTGGTGAGGTTCAAGCACAAGGGCGCCAAGGAGGACCTTCCAGATAGGAGGTTTGTGGTCCGAGAACTTCTATGTCACCAGATGGGTTTTGTGCCAGCAAATATCTTGGCAGTAATAAATCTACCAGACTGACAGGGCTACGATGTCAGCTTTAAGCTTACACCTGACTTGGATAGGTTCTGGGCACATTTTTCCAAGTTTAGCGACAAAACCGGTTGGGATAAATTTAGTTTTATTCCAGTGTCCAAGCCAGATACCGTTGGTGTCAACATCATCTTTTGGAATGAAGCTGCTCCTCCCCAGGATATTGTGGTCTGGCTGAGGCGGCATTGTGTCCTGGTGTCTGACCTGACCAAGAACAGAGACGCTGATGGTATCTGGACTGGAGGGTGGAGGGTTCTGGTAAAACTGCGCCAGCATAACAACGTCACTTTACATTTACCCAATTCCTTCTTCATTGTGAGAGAAAAGGGTGTTTGCTTTTATCCTGGTCAACCCAGAAAGTGCTTCAAGTGTGGTAAGACCGGTCACCTGGCAAACATCTGCACCGTGGTAAAGTGTAACCTGTGCGGTGAAGTTGGCCATCTAAGTGCCAACTGTCAGAATGTCCGATGTAATCTGTGTGGGAGGGTAGGTCACCCGCACAGGGACTGTCCTGACGCCTGGCACAATATCTGTAAACAGATTCCTGTTGAGGAGTTTATGACTGAGACGGACGCTGTAGAGGAGGAGGCTCTAATGTCAGGGTCAATAATGACCAGACAGGAGGTCCAGCAGGAGTCAGGTCATCCAGGTCCAGAACATCAGCAGTCGGACAGTACACAGGAGACCATGGAAGTTGTCCCTCGGGACCAGCAACCGGGAGCCTCTTCTTCTGCATTACCATCTGAGGAAAGGAGGGGTATGCAGAATAAAAGGAGGAAAAAAGACCCGTCCTCTCGTAAGCCTGAGGGAGAGGAGAAAGAGACAGAAAGAAAGGGAACAGAGCAGAAGTAATGGTCGTATCTAATAGATTCAGTGTCCTGTCAGATGGGGATTTTGAACGAGAATTATTAAAAATAGATGGTGAATACGAAGAAGACGCAAGGGACCATCCCCCAATAAAAAAAAAACCTTGCACTGTAGAAACCCCAGGACCGTTAGATATGGAAACAGGTGGTCGGCAGAGTGACCCCAATTCTTAGCCATTATGATGGGGGTCATTTATTTGCTTTTCTTTTTGTGTTGTGCTCTGATGGCCGGGTTTTCCTTAAATGTAAACAGTATTAAAGTGAGGAAGACGAGGTTTACGGTCTATGATCATCTCCGATATCTGGATGCAGATGTCATCTTCTTGCAAGAGACTCGTTTAACCACAATTGGTCTTATACGTGAGGCGGAGAGAGAGTGGAGGTCCGGTCCTTCTTTCTGGTCACTGGCTGTGGAGCCTTATGCCGGGGTCACTATACTGTTTAACACCAATGATGTGACTGTACATAGGTTAACGGAGGTGTGTATGGGACGGTGTCTGGTTCTGGAAGTTACAATCCACGGTAGAAGGCTCCGACTCATTAATATCTATGGCCCACAGACAGTGACTGACAGGGACCAGCTTTATAATGATGTGAAACCATATGTCTTTACCTCTGTTCCTGTGGTGATGGCTGGGGATTTCAATGTCACGAGGACATCAGGTGACAGATCCTCTGGCAGAGCAGTGACCAGGGACTCGAATGTCCTAAATAAAATGATCTTACAGGCAGGCTTGAGTGATGTCTTCACACAGGGTGGTAGGAAGCCAAAATTCACATATTGTTGTGCTGACAGGAACAGTAGGATCGATTTGGCTTTTGTCAACGCTACAGAGATGGTTACTGGGATGAGTGAAAAAGTGGTCCCTTATTCAGACCATATGGCGCTGTGTTTCTGCTTAGGAGCCACTAAACGGCCAGATATTGGTAGGGGGCTATGGAAACTTAATTCTAGTCTCTTGGACGATAGTCATGTGCAGAGTTGTGTTGTCTCCCTCTTGCAAAGTCAATTGGAGAGAGTAGATTTTTATGATGGTGCTGCTGACTGGTGGGAGGATGTCAAGAATGACATTGCATCGCTCCTAAAGAGACTGTCCATTAATAGAGGCAGGAGTAAGTACAGCCAGTATCTGAAGCTGCGTAGAGAACTAGAGTCACTTTGTTCAGAGGATAAGGGTGACAGAGCGAAGATCGATCGGCTGAGATCAGGCAGTATCAGTATAGTAGATACACGTCCCTGCTTCTGAGAGGGATTATGGGCGTTTAGGGAAGCCTGATCCATTTGAAAGTTGCCAAGACCAGGTAAAAAACAGAGTGGTCACAGGTTTGGTGGATTCCCAGGGTGTTCTTCAGGAATCTCGGGAGGGCATTCTGGGTGTGGTGAAATCCTACTATTCTGTCTTGTTTCAGAAAAAGATAGTGGATAAAGAGAAAATGACTACATTTTTGAGGGCAACTCCAAGCCCTGATACTGCTAATGTGGATTTTTCACCCTTGACAGCAGAATTGACAGTGGAGGAAGTTATTAAGGCCATCAACAACTTGCATCAAAAGAAGGCACCAGGTCCGGACGGTATAACAGCCGAATTTTATAAGAAATTTAAAGACCTTTTAGCACCAATTCTGGTGAATGTGTACAAAAGCTGCCTAGAAAACCACCTGATGCCTTCCTCCATGAGAGTGTCTTCGTTGATTTTGCTGTCTAAGGGTAAAGACCCTGGTGACATCAAGAACTGGAGGCCAATTGCCCTCTTGAATGTTGACAGAAAGATTTTGGCAAAAATTCTGTTTTCTAGATTGGTCTGTTTGTCCCCAGCACTGTTGGCAGGCTCCCAGTTCGGCACAGTAAAAGGGCGGAACATCTCTGGGGCCGTTATCTCCATCAGGGAAATGTTTGAGAGATGTAAAGCTCTTGGGTGTGGGAGATATGTTGTTGCTCTAGACCAGGCTAAAGCCTTCGACAGAGTAGATCATGATTATCTATGGGCCACTTTGTTAAAGTACGGTGTTCCGGGACAATTTATTGATTGGCTGAAAACTTTGTATTGTGAGGCAGAGAGCTTTCCTTTGATCAATGGCTGGCAGAGCGACACTTTCGGGGTTGAGGCGGGGGTGAGACAGGGTTGCCCGTTGAGCCCACTTCTGTATGTTTTTGCCATAGACCCATTTCTGCGGTTACTGCAGCAGTGTGATTTTCGAGGTGTACCGATCCCGCGTTGCTCACCTCTGAGTGTTGTCGCCTACGCGGATGATGTGACGGTAGTGATATCTGAGCCTAGTGAGGTGCAGATGTTGTCTGCAGCCAACAGAAGCTACTCTGAGGCCTCTGGGTCTCTGGTCAACCTTGAGAAGAGTGAAGCTTTCTGGGTATTACACAGTGATCCAGACTTTGATCTGCCACAATTTGCGAAAGCCTCCACCGATATTAAATTTGGGGAGGGATGATAATGAAAACTAAATTAGGAGCAGAAATTGGAAGCCGGAAATGCAAAGGTTCAGCGATGGAGAAATTGGAGGCTGACCTATAGTGAGAGGGTTAAAATGTTGAAGACTTACCTGGTCCCCGTCTTCTTGTATGTTTCTGTCATTTTTCCTTTGCCAGAATTTTTCTCCGCTAGGCTCTTTAGCCTGTTCTTCCAACTTTTTTGGGGGAACAGGTTGAACCCAGTAAAAAGAGGGATTACTTACCTACAGAGGAGAGAGGGTGGGTTGGGTATGTTGAATCCAAGGGTTTTCTTTGACTCCTTGTTTCTTAAAACAAATTTTGGCAACCTGGACGTAAATAACAGTGCCCTGTGGGTAAACAGTATCAGGGATTGGATATTGCCTTTTGCAGAGTCTTGGATACGGGGCGGCAGTCTCAAAAGGGGGCGATTGACACGAGACTTCCTTCCCCAGTATCTGGATTATGGTCTTAGATGTCTGAGGAGATGGGGAATAGACAAGTCCTATATTGAGAGTAAGACCAGGAGAGATCTATATTTCACCGTATGTAGAACTTTCTTTTCTTTACAGCCGGCACTTAAAGATTGCACAACTGCAACCTTACAGGAGAGTCAAAGGTTTCTCAATGGAGCGAGACTCCCGGGTAAACTCTTTGACATTGCATGGCTGTCACTGCATGGGAAACTTTATGTTAACCCCTTCCCGCTCCTTGACGTACTATTACGTCATGGTAGCTGTATCGTTCGCGCTCCATGACGTAATAGTACGTCACGGGAGTAACGGCCGTTTCGGCCGTCCTCGCGACACATACAAGAGCTGTGACGCTGCTGTCTTGTTCAGCAGCAGTCACAGCTCCTACAGCGGGGACCGATCGCTGTGTCCCCGCTGATTAACCCCTTAAAAGCCGCGTTCTATAGAGATCGCGGCTTTTTAGGGGTTAAGCTGCCATCGCCGGCCTGCTACGCGATAGCGGCCGGCGATGGTGACTATGGCAACCGGACACCAAACAATGGCGTCCGGCTATGCCATAGACGGAAGCCTAGTGGGTCCTGACAACGTCAGGACCCACTATGCTTGCTCTCAGTGAGTAGCTGACAGTTCTAATACACTGCACTACGCATGTAGTGCAGTGTATTAGAATAGCGATCAGGGCCTCCTGCCCTCAAGTCCCCTAGTGGGACAAAGTAATAAAGTAAAAAAAAAGTTAAAAAAAGATGTGTAAAAATAAGAAAATAAAAGATTTAAAAGTAATAAAAGTAAAAATCCCCCCTTTTCCCTTATCAGTCCTTTATTATTAATAAAAATATATAAACAAACAAATAAACTATACATAATTGGTATCGCCGCGTCCGTAACGGCCTGAACTACAAAATTATTTCATTATTTATCCCGCACGGTGAACGCCGTAAAATAAAATAATAATAAACCGAACCACAATCACAATTCTTTGGTCACTTCACCTCCCAAAAAATGGAATAAAAAGAGATCAAAAAGTCGCAATTACCTAAAAATGGTGCTGATCGAAACTACAGTTCGTTACGCAAAAAATAAGTCCTCGCACGGCTTTATTGATTGAAAAATAAAAAAGTTCTGGCTCTTAGAATAAGGTAACACCAAAAGTGAATGATTGTTTACAAAACTTATTTTATTGTGCAAACGCCATAAGACATAAAAAAAACTATAAACATCTGGTATCGCCGTAATCGTATCGCCACGCAGAATAAAGTGAATAAGTCATTTATAGCGCACGGTGAATGCTGTAAAAAAAAACGAAAAAAAAAACAATAGTAGAATTGCTGTTTTTTAGTCACCACGCCACCTAAAAATAGAATAAAAACTGATCAAAAAGCCGCATGCACCCCAAGAAAACTACAATGAATTCCTCAAGGGGTCTAGTTTCCAAATTGGGGTCACTTTTCCCAATGTTTTGGCACCACAAGACCTCTTCAAACCGGACATGGTGCCTAATAAAAAAGAGGCTTCAAAATCCACTGGGTGCTCCTTTGCTTCTGAGGCCGGTGCTTCAGTCCATTACCGCACGAGGGCCACATGTGGGATATTTCTCAAAACTGCAGAATCTGGGCAATACGTATTAAGTTGCGTTTCTCTGATAAATCCTTTTGTGTTATAAAAAAAATGGTATAAAGAGGATTTTCTGACAATAAAAAAATTTAAATTTCACCTCTACTTTGCTCTAAATTTTTGTGAAACACCTAAAGGGTTCATAAACTTTCTAAATGCTGTTGTGAATACTTTGAGGGGTCTAGTTTCTAAAATGGGGTATTTGATAGGGGTTTCTAATATATGGGCCCCTCAAAGCAACTTCAGAACTGAACTGGAACCTAAAAAAATTAATAAATGAGGCAATACTTCGCTTCTTACATTATACTGATAATGAGCCGTGCCCACCCCGAGATGACCCCAGTTTTGACCGTTTGTATAAACTGAGACCCCTATTAGACCGTTCCAGTGCCCGGTTTTCGCAGCATACACCCCCGAGAAGTGTATTTCTATTGATGAGTCCCTGGTACATTTTAAAGGGAGGGTTCAATTCCGCGAGTACCTGCCGGGTAAGAGGGCAAGGTATGGCGTGAAGATGTATAAGCTGTGAGAGTGCATCAGGGTATACCTACAGGTTTAGGATATATGAAGGAAAGGCCACCCCCAAACCAGACTGCATCCTGGACTACAATAGGTACATGGGAGGGATGGACTTGTAAGATCAAGTCCTCAAGCCCTACAGCGCCATGCGGTGTGGTATAAGAAGCTGGCCGGGCACATCATACAGATGGCTTTGTACAATGCGTACGTGCTACGTCGATGTGCAGGCCAGACGGGAACTTTCCTGGAATTTCAAGAGGTGATTATCAAGAACCTAATCTTTAGGGACCAAGAAGGGGGGGCACCCAGTACTTCTGGAAGTGAGGCCACACGCATCGTACCAGGGCAACACTTTCCAGGAGAAGTTCCCCAAACTGGCAAGAAGGGAAAAAGTCAAAAGAGGTGCAAAGTCTGCTATAAGAGGGCGATAATGGATGACACAATATATCAATGTGACACGTGTCCCGAATAACCAGAGCTCTGTATGAAAGTGTTTTAAAATTTATCATACATCCCTTGGTTTATAATTTACCCCAATTTTACTTACCCTGATGCACTCCACACAGCTTATCCCCCCTCGTCTTTCCCCTCTGGGCCCTGCTGTGTGTCCAGGCAGCTGATAACAGCCACATGTAGGGTATTGTCATACCCGGGAGAACCCACATTACAATTTATGAGTTGTAGGTCTCCGGTCAAAATGCTCACTACACCTCTAGATGAATGCCTTAAGGGTGTAGTTTTTAAAACAGGGTCACTTCTTGCGGGTTTCAACTGTACTGGTACCTCAGGGGCTTCTGCATACATGACTTCGCACTAGAAAATCCCCAGTAGGCCAAATGGTGGTCCTTTCCTTCTGAGCCCTCCCATGGGCCCAAACGGCAGTTTATCACAACAAATGGGGTATTGCGGCACTCAGAACAAATTGCGCAACAGAATGGGGTATTTTGTTTCTTGTGAAAATAAGAAATTTTCAGCCAAAACTACATATTATTTGAAAAAAATAATTTTGTTTTCATTCCCAGCCCAATTCAAATAAGTTCTGTGAAAAAACTATGGGGTCAAAATGGTCACAACACCCATAAATGAATTCCTTGAGGGGTGTAGTTTCCAAAATGGGGTCACTTCTGGTGGGTTTCCATTGCTTTGATACCTCTGGGGCTCTGCAAATGCGACATGGCACCCGAAAACCAAACCAGCAAAATCTGTACTCCAAAGAACACACAGCGCTCCTTCCCTTCTGAGGCCTCCCATGGGCCCAAACGGCAGTTTATTGCCACAAATGGGGTATTGATGCACTCAGGAGAAATTGGGCAACAAAATGGGGTATTTTGTTCCCTGTAAAAATAAGAAATTTTGGTAAAAAATGTCATTTTTTTAATGTCACAGCCCAATTGAAATAGGTGCTGTGAAAAAACTGTGCGGTCAAAATGCTAACAACAACCATTAATGAATTCCTTGAGGGGTGTAGTTTCCAAAATGGGGTCACTTTTGGTGGGTTTCCATTGCTTTGTTACCTCTGGGGCTCTGCAAATGCGACATGGCACCCGAAAACCAATCCAACAAAATCTGGACTCCAACAAACATATAGCGCTCCTTTCCTTCTGAGCCTTCCCATGGGCCCAAACGGCAGTTTATTGCCACAAATGGGGTATTGATGCACTAAGGACAAATTGGGCAACAAAATGGGGTATTTTGTTCCCTGTGGAAATAAGAAATTTTGATCACAAATTACATCTTATTGGAAAAAATGTCATTTTTTTCATTTCAGAGCCCAATTCAAATACGTGCTGTGAAAAAACTGTGCGGTCAAAATGGTAACAACAACCCTAAATGAATTCCTTGAGGGGTGTAGTTTCCAAAATGGGGTCACTATTGGGGGATTCCTACTGTTTTGACACCTCAACACCTCTTCAAACCTGGCATGCTGCCTAAAATATATTCTAATAAAAAAAGAGGCCTCAAAATGTACTAGGTGCTTCTTTGCTTCTAGGGCTTGTGTTTTAGTCCACGAGCGCAATAGGGCCACATGTGGGACATTTCTAAAAACTGCAGAATCTGGACAATACATATTTAGTAGTGTTTCTCTGGTAAAACCTTCCGTGTTACAGAAAAAAAAAATTAATAAAATTGAAATTCAGCAAGAAAAATGAAATTTGCAAATTTCACCTCCACTTTGCTTTAATTCCTGTGAAATGCCTGAAGGGTTAAAAAACTTTCTAAATGCTGTTTTGAATACTTTGAGGGGTCTAGTTTTTAAAATGGGGTGTTTTATCAGGGTTTCTAATACATAGGCCCCACAAAGCCACTTCAGAACTCAAGAGGTACCTTAAAAAAAAGGCTTTTTAAATTTTCTTAAAAATATGAGAAATTGCTGTTTATGTTCTAAGCCTTGTAACGTCCAAGAAAAATAAAAGAATGTTCAAAAAACGATGCCAATCTAAAGTAGACTTATAGGAAGTGTGAACTAGTAACTATTTTGGGTGGTATAACCGTCTGTTTTACAAGCAGATGCATTAAAATTCTGAAAAATGCAATTTTTTCAAAATTTTCTCTAAATTTTGCAATTTTTCACCAATAAACACTAAAAATATCGACCAAATTTTACCACGAACATGAAGCCCAATGTGTCACGAGAAAACAATCTCAGAATCGCTTGGGTAGGTTTAAGCATTCCAACGTTATTACCACATAAAGTGAAATATGTCAGATTTGAAAAATGGGCTCTGAGCCTTAAGGCCCAAACTAGGCTGCGTCCTTAAGGGGTTAAAGGGAATCTAAAATATTTGAGTGTGTCAGATCAGAAGTGTCCCTTGGGTTGTCAACAGGAGGAGACAATGGAGCATTTTATAACCGAGTGCTGGGGAGGACAAAATATATGGCAAGAAATATCCTACAAGTTAAAAATCCCAAGACTACAGTCTCTAAAATACCCAGAAATTATTTATGGAGTACCAGCTAATGTAAATAACATTGACCGGGGGACCTTGTATCTGATAATTAATGTAGTCAAATATTACCAGTGGCATACAAGAACCAGAATGTCCATTTATAACGAGCCATTTCACCATATGTCAGCCGTGATCCTGATCATGTCAGAACTAAGGTGGATCAAATCCCTAGAAATTAGGAAAAATGAGAAAAACACTGCATTATGGAGGAATGTATGTATGGAATAATGCTAGTTCTCTGTATAATGCAAACTTGTTGTTGCTTTTTCTCCCTCCTTCCTTTTTAACCGCAATGGACTCTTGTTAAGTTAAAGTTATTTTCTAGTTTATTTTTCATCGTCATGTATGAGTTCTGTTAAATGATCATTTGCTTTGGAAATTTTGATGGAATGTTATATTTGTTTGTTTTTTACTAATAAAAATCGCCTCCTATATACAAGAATATAACTACTATAATACTGCCCTCTATGTACAAGAATATAACTACTATAATACTGTCCTATATACAGGAATATAACTACTATAATACTGCCCCCTATATACAAGAATATAACTACTATAATACTGCCCCTATATACAAGAATATAACTACTATAATACTGCTCCTATATACAAGAATATACTACTATAATACTGCCCTCTATGTACAAGAATATAACTACTATAATACTGCCCCTTATGTACAAGAATATAACTACTATAATACTGCCCCCTACATACAAGAATATAACTACTATAACACTGCCCCCTATATACAAGAATATAACTACTATAATACTGCCCCTATATACAAGAATATAACTACTATAATACTGCTCCTGTATACAAGTATATAACTACTATAATACTGCCCCATATATACAAGAATATAACTACTATAATACTGCTCCTATATACAAGAATATAACTACTATAATACTGCTCCCTATGTACAAGAATATAACTACTATAATACTGCTCCTGTATACAAGTATATAACTACTATAATACTGCTCCCTATATACAAGAATATCATTACTATAATACTGCCCCTATATACAAGAATATAACTACTATAATACTGCTCCCTATATACAAGAATATAACTACTATAATACTGCCCCTATGTACAAGAATATAACTACTATAATACTACCCCTATATACAAGAATATAACTACTATAATACTGCTCCTATGTACAAGAATATAACTACTATAATACTGCTGTAAAGGATCTGCCAGGCACAGCTTCGGGGTTAACTTCCATAGGTAATCAGTCTTCACCTGAGTCTATCTCTCTGAGACTGACTCCAGCTTCCACCACTCAGGCTGGCAGGCTTAGGGTATGTGCACACACACTAATTACGTCCGTAATTGACGGACGTATTTCGGCCGCAAGTCCCGGACCGAACACAGTGCAGGGAGCCGGGCTCCTAGCATCATAGTTATATACGATGCTAGGAGTCCCTGCCTCTCTGCAGGACAACTGTCCTGTACTGTAATCATGTTTTCAGTACGGGACAGTAGTTCCACGGAGAGGCAGGGACTCCTAGCATCGTACATAACTATGATGCTAGGAGCCCGGCTCCCTGCACTGTGTTCGGTCCACTACTTGCGGCCGAAATACGTCCGTCAATTACGGACGTAATTAGTGTGTGTGCACATACCCTTAGGAGTGGGAGAGCCTATCGCAGCCTGGCCAGACTCAGCTAGCTCCCGCCCTCTGTCTATTTATACCTGCCTTTCCTGTTCCTCCTTGCTTGTGATTCTTCCCGTGTGGTTTCCTGGCCCAGCTACAGCTTCTGACTATTTGATCCTGCTCCATACTGACCCTGGCTTACTGACTACTCTTCTGCTCTGCGTTTGGTACCTCGTGCACTCCTGGTTTGACTCGGCTCGTTCACCACTCTTGTTGCTCACGGTGTTGCTGTGGGCAACTGCCCCATTTCCCTTAGCTTTGTGTACCCTTGTCTGTTTGTCTCGTGCACTTACTGAGCGTAGGGACCGCCGCCCAGTTGTACCCCGTCGCCTAGGGCGGGTCGTTGCAAGTAGGCAGGGACAGAGTGGCGGGTAGATTAGGGCTCACTTGTCCGTTTCCCTACCCCTATCATTACAACTGCCCCTATATACAAGAATATAATTACTATAATACTGCTCCTATATACAAGAATATAACTACTATAATACTGCCCCTATATACATGAATATAACTACTATAATACTGCCCCTATATACAAGAATATAACAACTATAATACTGCTCCCTATATACAAGAATAAAACTACTATAATACTGCCCCCTATATACAAGAATATAACTACTATAATACTGCTCCTATGTACAAGAATATAACTACTATAATACTGCCCCCTATATACAAGAATATAACTACTATAATACTGCTCCTATATACAAGAATATAACTACTATAATACTGCTCCCTATATACAAGAATATAACTACTATTATGCTGCCCCCTATGTACAAGAATATAACTACTATAATACTGCTCCTATATACAAGAATATAACTACTATAATACTGCCCCTATATACAAGAATATAACTACTATAATACTGCCCCCCATATACAAGTATATAACTACTATAATACTGCCCCCTATATACAAGAATATAACTACTATAATACTGTCCCCTATATACAAGAATATAACTACTATAATACTGCCGCTATATACAAGAATATAACTACTATAGTACTGCCCCTATATACAAGAATATAAATACTATAATACTGCCCCCTATATACAAGAATATAACTACTATAATACTGCTGCTATATACAAGAATATAACTACTATAATACTGCCCCCTATATACAAGAATATAACTACTATAATACTGCCCCCTATATACAAGAATATAACTACTATAATACTGCCCCCTATATACAAGAATATAACTACTATAATACTGCCCCTATATACAAGAATATAACTACTATAATACTGCTCCTATATACAAGAATATATCTACTATAATACTGCCTCCTATATACAAGAATAAAGCTACTATAATACTGCCCCTGTATACAAGAATATAACTACTATAATACTGCTCCTATATACAAGAATATAACTACTATAATACTGCCACCTATATACAAGAATATAACTACTATAATACTGCTCCTATATACAAGAATATAACTACTATAATACTGCTCCTATATACATGACTATAACTACTATAATACTGCCTCCTATATACAAGAATATAACTACTATAATACTGTCCCCTATGTACAAGAATATAACTACTATAATACTGCTGCTATATACAAGAATATAACTACTATAATACTGCCCCCTATATACAAGAATATAACTACTATAATACTGCTCCCTATATACAAGAATATAACTACTATAATACTGCCCCTATATACAAGAATATAACTACTATAATACTGCTCCTATATACAAGAATATAACTACTATAATACTGCTCCCTATGTACAAGAATATAACTACTATAATACTGCCTCCTATATACAAGAATATAACTACTATAATACTGCCCCCTATATACAAGAATATAACTACTATAATACTGCCCCTATATACAAGAATATAACTACTATAATACTGCCCCTATATACAAGAATATAACTACTATAATACTGCCCCTATATACAATAATATAACTACTATAATACTGCCCCCTATATACAAGAATATAACTACTATAATACTGCTCCTATATACAAGAATATAACTACTATAATACTGCTCCCTATATACAAGAATATAACTACTATAATACTGCCCCTATATACAGGAATATAACTACTATAATACTGCCCCCTATATACAAGAATATAACTACTATAATACTGCTCCTATATACAAGAATATAACTACTATAATACTGCTCCCTATATACAAGAATATAACTACTATAATACTGCCCCTATATACAGGAATATAACTACTCTAATACTGCTCCCTATATACAAGAATATAACTACTATAATACTGCTTGTATGGAGAAAATTTTTGATATAAATGAATAATAGGCTATAGATAATTATTACATCAAGATTTGGTTTACTTTATTTTATTAACTCATTACCTGCTGTGCTCCTTTGATTGTGCTTGAACTAGAAGCGGTTTATTGGTGTATTGCGTTCCGTCAGTTTCTGGGTTTCTTTATGGACTATGTCATTCAGTACAGGAGTTTGAGTGGGAAAGTAATGAATCAGTCAGACGCTGGTGATTCTATCAGCTGGATTCTGGTAGGCAGCTCGCCCAGAACGCAGATAGGAGAGGCGCAGGGTCACATGAGCTGCAGAATGCGCATCTCGTCTCATAAAACACAAGTGCTGATCTTCAGTGAAGTTCAAGTAAACACAGTGGAGACTTCACAATATGTTTATTTTATTATAAGGACAAGTCTTTGCCTTTATTATGGGAGGAATGGAGTCTGGAGCAACGCGCCGACACATCAGAATATTCACATTTGGTTGCCCTGCCCCCACTTGTCTCTGCCATGTTCAGTAGTATATCTCCCTCAGTTTCTCTGTCCTGTCTAGGGGCCTATGAGGCCAGATTACAAAAATATTATTAAATAGCGTAAATTGGTAAATTGTGAATTATTCTATGCAGCTGCCCTCAATTGGTAAAGTTAGATTTCCAAGAGTTCTCCTACTATTCGGACTTGCATTGGTAACCAGTATGTAAATGGATGACTCTATATATGAAGGTCATTGTGGCTGGCATGGGTGTACTGTGGCCGTCATGTGGGGCATTGTGGCTGGCATAGGGGACATTATTGATTGTGGCTGTCCTGCGAGGTATGTGGTAATAAAGAAAGTAGCCTTGGATAGCAAGCCAGAGGTTCTTCCTATCAAGATAAACCTTCATGACAGTCTGGATCAGTGGAAAAGATGGGGAAAGTAAATGGACAAGAGGAACATCGTACTAAGCACCGGCCAGAGTCGGCAACGGGGATTCCGCTCAAGGAATAGCCACTGACGTCACTGTACATATATGGGCAGTGACATCAGCGCTTCTCTCTGGGAGCGGAATCCCCGGACTATGCTCTGGCTGGGGATTCCCCTCATAGAGGAAGTCCCATTGGTGCTATTTACGGGGGGGGGGGGGGGGGTTTGGGTGGCGGAACTGTCTTCAAGGGGAGTGTGGCACTATCTATATATACACGGTGGCACTATATAGGGGCACAATCTACATGGGCACTATCTACATGGGCACTGTGGCACTATCTACAAGGGCACTGGCACTAGGGGCAGCTAAGGGGGTATTATACTGTATAAGGGCAGCTAGGAGGCATTATACCCTATGGGGCAGCTATGGTGGAATTATGCTGTATGGGGGCAGCTTTGGGGGTATTAATCTGTATGGGGCAGCTATGGGGCATTATACTCTATGGGGCAGCTATGAGGCATTATGCTGTATGGAGGAATTTGTTTGGGCATTATACTACATGGGGCATCTGTGTGGGCATTATACTGTATGGGGGCATCTGTGTGGGTATTATACTGTTTGGGTCATCTGTGTGGGCATTATACTGTATGGGGGCATCTGTATAAAGAAGAGAGAAAGGAGCATGGAAGCCACGTAGTTAAAAAGTGAAAAAAACTTTATTGGACAAAATTACATACACAGAAAAAGTTTATATAAAAAGGTACAAATGGACAGAGAAACTCTATACAGTTCCAGAATAACAGGAATGGCAGACTCAATATTGCAAGTATAGGGGTACGGTGAATAATCTAGAGAATAGATATGGGGAATGAATGAAAGACGATGTGTAAAAGGCACTCATAGACATATCCTAACATAAGTATACAGTAATGAGGATATGAGTGAGATATATTGCTAATGCACATATGTTATTCAAAAAGTGCCAGTAGGAATAAACAGTCAGTCATAGATTGATACTTCAAATAGAATCCCCAATGGCTAGAAAAAGCTTACCCATAGCGATATGTATGCAGGAGCCTGACAACCGTGTGTACTAATTGTCTTTGTGTAACATCTAAATGTTGTGCTTTTTTCTAAGTCATTCATTTGTAAACTGCCTGAAGAAGGGGCCTCTGTGCTCTGAAAGCCGCATATAGAACTTTTATGGTTAGCCAATAAAGGTATCATACCTTCTATACTTTTGTCTTTTTTGACACAAAAGTATTTAACATTTCATATTGTCTCTGGCTAACACGGTACTACACTATTTTTTACTGTATTTCGTGAAAATGGAGGATACCCCAATGTACCGAACACAGATGGATCTTAAAAACCTACTGAAGAAACTGGCACAACTGAATAGCGACATATTCTTCCTAACCAGATGCAAAAAGGAAAATCTTATCCCCAAAGGCCTCATGATCAAGAACCCAACGGAATATACCTACAACACTCACTTTTCACAGAAACTTTGCTACAGATCACCTGAAAGACTGCGGAATCACTTTATTGGATTTTTTTACAACAAGAAAAGAACCATCCAAAATGAGATTAATTCCCTAAGTGATACAATACAAGGACCTGGATCAAGTCTAACCAAGCAAGTATTAAAGGAATTCTACAATAAATTACAAAATCAACTTATCATCTGCAAACAAAAGAAACTCCACAGACTAAGGAAGAAATCGGGTCTCAAAATACAAGAAGGAAAGCAAAATCCACATAACCATTTGGATATACCATCCTCTGTTGTAAACCTCTCTCAGTATGAACCAAGCAAAATGGAAATGAATGTTCTATCTAAAGGACTTACATTTTGTCCCACTAAACCACTTGACAGAGCCCAGTTTTGCAGTGACGTGGAAGAATACTTCCGCAGACTGCGGCTGAAGGAATTATTTTCTGACAAAACAGATATGACATCACAAGCCGGGATGGGAAAAGAAACATCAAGAAAGAAGAAGACGACAAACTGGACCCCACAACCTGGATACAATCAAACTCTGGATTACTACATAGACTGCTTCAGAAAAAAAGTTAAATCTGAGATCTTGGACCAACAACACAAAGTAACACACAATCTCAGCATGGAGGAAAGGAATGCAACAAAATCACTAAAATCCAACAAAGACGTCATCAAACCAGCTGATAAAGGAGGCGCTGTAGTGATTCTGAATACATCCAATTATATCCAGGAGGCACATAGACAACTCTCAGACAGAAAATACTACACCCTGCTTAATGAAGACCCCACCAAACAATACACAGTAGAACTTGTCCGTATCATCAATAATTTCAACGCTGTATCAGACAGTTTAATGGACCTTATACCGGACAATCCCAGAATGGGAACATTCTACATGTTACCTAAAATACATAAAGAAGGCAATCCAGGGAGACCAATCATTTCAGGTGTTGGGACTTTAACTGAGAATATTTCTGGCTGGGTGGAATATCTTCTAAAGCCCTTGGTGAGGTGCACACCCAGTTATGTCCAGGACACCACAGATGTCCTCTGCAAACTCTCAGCCCTAGGTCCACTACCAGAGGGAACAATATTGGCAACTATGGATGTGGAATCTTTATATTCTAACATCCCCCATGAGGAGGGCATAGCCGCATGCCAACACTTTCTTCAAAAGAACAATCTAGCGACAGAGCCAGCCCTACAACTCACCAGGTTCGTACTCCATCACAATTATTTTTTATTTGACAAAGACATAGATCTGCAATGTATGGGAAGCGCTATGGGTAGCAAAATGTCACCACAATATGCTAACCTGTTCATGGCCAAACTAGAGGAAGAGTTTTTATCAACCTGCGCAACTAAACCTCTAGCATATTTCCGGTACATTGATGACCTGCTGATAATCTGGACAGGCTCTGAACATGAACTGCTTTCTTTCCATAAAAACTTCAACAAGTTCCATCCGACCATCAAACTCACTCTCAACTACTCTACATCTCAAATACATTTCCTGGACATGACCATATACATGAGAGACAATACCGTACAAACAACAATCTACCATAAACCTACAGGCCGTCCAGCATATCTGAGATGGAACAGCTTCCATCCGAGACACATAAAGAAATCCATCATCTACAGCCAGGCTCTGCGATACATACGGATCTGTTCAGACTGTGAAGACACAAAACAACACCTGCTATCACTGAGGAATACATTCTTACAACAGGGATACCATACAAGGATTATAGACGATCAGATCTACAGAGCAACAAGAACTCCAAGGAGCAATCTTCTGGAGTACAAAAAGAAGGAAGACAACAGCAGGGTGCCCCTAGTGGTCATATACAACCCCCAAATGAACATCTTAGGGAAAATTGCTGCTGATCTCCAACCTATATTCAACAAAGACAATAAACTGAAGGAAATATTCCCAGATTTACCACTCCTTGCCTACAAACAGCCACAAAACCTAAGGAATCTCCTGGTCAGAAGTGCCCTCTCACCACCATCAGAGACTGGCACTTTTCCTTGCAACAGTAGAAAATGCAAGACCTGTACCAACATCTGGTCATCAAACACCATCCAGATACCAAACACGCAGCAGGACTATAAAATCACTGGCACGTTCTCCTGTACATCCTCCAATGTAGTGTACATGATCCTGTGTACAAGCTGCATCAATAAAGGAATCTACATTGGAGAAACAATACAAAAACTACAAACCAGGATATATCTTCACAGACATACAATAAAACAGGAGGTGGATACACCCGTGGGAAAACACTTCTCTGGACCTGATCACAGTTTAGCAGATTTAAAAGTCCTAATTCTGAAGGGTCATTTTAAAAACAACAGAGAAAGAAAAATTTGGGAATTCAAGATGATGATAAAATTCCAGTCATTGACACAAGGCCTCAATCTAACACCAGGATTTATGAGCCACTACATGGACACACGTCACGTCCCCCATCAGACTGACTCCAGATGCCTTAACTCCTAAGTCATCACCCCTATAACCTCAGTTTTATTGCCCCGGCTTATCTTAATGATATATCACTTCATGTACTAATTGTCTGTGTGTAACATCTAAATGTTGTGCTTTTTTCTAAGTCATTCATTTGTAAACTGCCTGAAGAAGGGGCCTCTGTGCTCTGAAAGCCGCATATAGAACTTTTATGGTTAGCCAATAAAGGTATCATACCTATTATACTTTTGTCTTTTTTGACACACAAGTATTTAACATTTCATATTGTCTCTGGCTAACACGGTACTACACTATTTTTTTACTGTACTTAATGAGATGGGTGAAATCAGCAGTAAAAGACACAACAAATTCTGCAGCAAAATTCTAAACATTTCCCCAGACTTGTTTTATGCTATTCTGAGGGATGGACCCTCAGAATAATGGACATGCTCTGTATAGCTGGAGGATTGACCCTAATTATAATGGACATGCTCTGTACAGATGGAGGACGGACCCTCAGAATAATGGACATGCTCTGTATAGATGTGGGATGGATCCTCACAATAATGGATATGCTCTGTATAGCTGGAGGATTGACCGTAATTATAATGGACATGCTCTGTACAGATGGCGAATGGACCCTCTGAATAATGAACATGCTCTGTATAGATGGAGGATGGACCCTCAGATTAATGGACATGCTCTGTACAACTGGAGAATGGACCCTCAGAATAATGGACATGCTCTGTACAGATGGAGGATGGACCCTCAGAATAATGGACATGCTCTGTACAACTGGAGAATTGACTACAATTATAATGGACATTCTCTGTACAGATGGAGGATGGACCCTCAGAATAATGGACATGCTCTGTATAGATGTGGGATGGACCCTCAGAATAATGGATATGCTCTGTATAGCTGGAGGATTGACCGTAATTATAATGGACATGCTCTGTACAGATGGAGAATGGACCCTCTGAATAATGAACATGCTCTGTATAGATGGAGGACGGACCCTCAGAATAATGGACATGCTTTGTACAACTGGAGGATGGACCCTCAGATTAATGGACATGCTCTGTACAACTGGAGGATGGACCCTCAGAATAATGGACATGCTCTGTACAGATGGAGGATGGACCCTCAGAATAATGGACATGCTCTGTACAACTGGAGGATTGACCCTAATTATAATGGACATGCTCTGTACAGATGGAGGATGGACCCTCAGAATAATGGACATGCTCTGTATAGATGTGGGATGGATCCTCAGAATAATGCATATGCTCTGTATAGCTGGAGGATTGACCGTAATTATAATGGACATGCTCTGTACAGATGGAGAATGGACCCTCTGAATAATGGACATGCTCTGTATAGATGGAGGACGGACCCTCAGAATAATGGACATGCTTTGTACAACTGGAGGATGGACCCTCAGATTAATGGACATGCTCTGTACAACTGGAGGATGGACCCTCAGAATAATGGACATGCTCTGTACAGATGGAGGATGGACCCTCAGAATAATGGACATGCTCTGTACAACTGGAGGATTGACCCTAATTATAATGGACATGCTCTGTACAGATGGAGGATGGACCCTCAGAATAATGGACATGCTCTGTATAGATGTGGGATGGACCCTCAGAATAATGCATATGCTCTGTATAGCTGGAGGATTGACCGTAATTATAATGGACATGCTCTGTACAGATGGAGAATGGACCCTCTGAATAATGGACATGCTCTGTATAGATGGAGGACGGACCCTCAGAATAATGGACATGCTTTGTACAACTGGAGGACGGACCCTCAGAATAATGGACATGCTTTGTACAACTGGAGGATGGACCCTCAGATTAATGGACATGCTCTGTACAGATGGAGGATGGACCCTCAGAATAATGGACATGCTCTGTATAGATGGAGGACGGACCCTCAGAATAATGGACATGCTCTGTACAGATGGAGGATGGACCCTCAGAATAATGGACATGCTCTGTACAACTGGAGGATTGACCCTAATTATAATGGACATGCTCTGTACAGATGGAGGATGGACCCTCAGAATAATGAACATGCTCTATATAGATGTGGGATGGACCCTCAGAATAATGCATATGCTCTGTACAGATGGAGGATGGACCCTCAGAATAATGGACATGCTCTGTACAGATGGAGAATGGACCCTCAGAATAATGGACATGCTCTGTATAGTTGTAGGATGGACCATCAGAATAATGGACATGCTCTGTACAACTGGAGGATTGACCCTAATTATAATGGACATGCTCTGTACAGATGGAGGATGGACCCTCAGAATAATGGACAATAATGGGGCCCCTGGAGAGAGAAGGCCCCGCTAGGGTGGTGAGAAGCTGTGCAAGGATCCCCACTCTACAGAGCATACACACAAGGGTGTGGGGAATTAACATAACGATAATGAAAAGGCGATGGGGGACGACGACGACACAAGCACCAGTTCTCCTGTCCCAGGGGTTATGGGAGTGATGGTTTTATTAGCCCCAGAAGAAAGCCCCCATTTTAATCTTTGATATGGGCCTCCCTCCTTTCTATGCACATTCATGATTGGAGGTCGGACCCTTAGAATAATTTCCAGTGATGGTGGCACACGATGCTCCACTTTGAATAGAATTGTGAAAATACCTTTTAGGGATTTTTTTTTTTTCACAACCAATGTTGATCTCTATGTCAATACCTAAGCTGTCAAAAAACATAGATATACCAATTTACCGATCCAAATATTTTTCTCTCTATTTTTTCTCTGTAGTTTCGGGTTCCTCACGCTTCCGCTGGGAGAAAATCATTATTGGAAATCACTCCCAGAGCCAAACAGCTGTCATTATGCTAAATATATCTTATTAAACATGCCACTGTCCTCATTTCACTTTTGTCTCTTTGATATGAAAACTAGGAAGCCAATTAAAAGCGTTCCCAGCGATTATTCCTCCTCATGAGACTTCTACCCTGTCATACCAAAGGATGGCCACTAGAGGGCACACTGCAGCACACCACATTAATTCCAAAGGCGTTTTATTCTTACTGGAAGGCAAGTGGAATTTAAAGGACTGGCACAGAAAGGGTGGATGAGTGGGGGAAACATCTGCTTTGCAGTGTTTTTATATGATGTGCTGTGCTGCCTGCAGCAATATTGGATATATATTTATACTCGACAGGTGGGAAGCTCGCTCACAATTTATTAATATAAGTTCGTTAACCCATAGGAGCTGGAGGGGCAGATGATGGTGTGCACCAAGGCTGATCCCTTACAGATGAAGATGTTAACAGAAATATATTGCCCTGGTGGAGATAATACAGTCTTTTACATAGGGAGGCAATATGGGGGGGGGGGGGGCAAATGAGGGCCAAATAGGGCAATAACTGCGATAAAATGAAGGGCTTAGTCCGAATGCGTTTTTCCATTATGTAGTGAAGGATCAAATTTAATGGACTGTAGGGCTGTTGTCCCTGATCATTGGATGTTTGTGAGACTACAACTCCCAGCAAAGAATCTGCAAAAAAACCCAGGTGAACTGATGTTACATCATGTTTTATACTCCAGTCACATACTTATAGGTAGCCAACAACCCTATAGATACCTAAGCAAGAATTCAAAGAACAAAATGACAAAAAATGACTGAAAGGGACCGCTGGTGCAACAATAAAAAGGATCTACTGACCCTTTTGTCCCTCTTTAAGGCCCTGTTCACACTGAGTTTTTTTGGCGCTGTTTTTGATGTGGGAACCGTTTTGGAAACAGCGCCAAAAAACAGCCGATAATGCCTCCCATTTATTTCAATGGGAGACGGAGGTGTTTTTTTTTCCCGCGAGTAAAAAAAAAACGCTCGTGGGAAAAAGAAGTGTCATGCCCTTTTTTCAGGTGTTTCCGCCTTTTGACCTTCCGTTGACATCAATCGGAGGCAGTGCTCAATGGCCACGGCCGAAAAATGTAGCGAAAAACGTGGCAAAAAGGTCAAAATCTGCCTCAAAATTCCTGAAGAAATTTACTAATAGTAAAGAGAATTCGCCCAACCTCCACCCTATCCCTACTGAGGCCCTAATGAAACCCTTGCACTCTATACAGTGGAAAATTAGTAATGGGGGGGGGGGGAGGTAGGGGGCACTACTTGGAGAGAAGAGGGGAAGGACTCAAAATATACTGTAATAAAGACAGGATTAGTCACCACGATTCCTCCATAGCCCTCTCATTGTGTCCCAACAGGGGACTTGTCCAACCTAAGACATAAAACAAATCACCCTATCAAAAGAGTCAAACATGACAGAAGGGGTAACTCCCAATATTGAGTCCCAAAACCAAATAGGACATTTTAAGTCCCGCTGGGGAATGCCGCTAGAATGGCGGGAAACTACTCTTTTGGGGCACATTAGCATAAATCCCACCCCTTTTTGTGATCCGGTTCACAAATGTGTTCCACGAAAACCAGGGCTGTTGGCAATTATGCGATCTGTAACTGATATCTATTATCAGCCGTTACCAGCATCGGAGCTCCCCCTAATTGTCACCTTGCAGTACTACATGCCGGAGCTCCCTCTAGTGGTCAGTGTGCGGTGCTACATGCCAGAGCTCCCTCTAGTGGTCATCATGAAGAATTACCTTAAAATTAGAAGACCTCCCCCTGCTGTCACATAAGCCAATTGGACTGCCCTTATAAGCCTCTTCCTGAGCACCAACAGGTGCCATAGTATTATATCCCATCCTGACTCGAGCACCCTGGCCTTAAAACCTGTGTTTGACTATTCAGGTACGTGACCTTAGCTAGTGCCTCTGTTACTGAATCATTACTTGTGACCCTGACCTCGACTTCATTTGACTATCCTCTTGGATCTCAATTTGCCACTACATCCTCTTATAGTCATCTGTCTGTCTCCAGCTGGCCACATTAAAAGGGCGGTTAGAGGTCCCTGGTAGTCCATATCACCTTGCAGTGGTCCCCGGTGAAGACCAGGTGGCTTGTTAGACTCCGCGCCTTGACACTGCCAGTACTAACCCAAAACTGATGAAAACAAATCCAATATGTCCTCCCAGGTTGATGACAGTCACATCCAGAGCTGCAATTTGCAATTCTTCTAGTCTACAGTCCGCTATCTCTTTGTCCATGACTACTCTTTTGGATTATCCCCTGTACAACAATCCCCCCTCTAGATCTGCAGTACAGTTACATCACTTTTGCCGAACCCTGGATTGTCTGACTATTTGCCTCAACTCTAGAACGGTATCACATACATGAACATTACTGATTCCTTTTTACTTAAGGTCTTCTTCTCTTCCCTGGTTGTTGTTATCAGACTGTTGACTGTTACCCTTAGCAACCATATCTCCAATCTCCCAATTATTTGTTTGGTTCCCATTCCACCATTATCCAGAGAATCAACCTCAAGCCCAGATAGAGGCACCAAAGTCCTAGGGGCCAGCTGAGTACCTCGACCCTAACCAAAGATGGTGGAAGTATGGTGGGGGCTACAGGTGAATTGTGCTGCCTGGTTGGTTCTTTTTCTCAGTATGACAGGAACCAAACCGTAAACGCAACACTATGTGGTTCCTGGAGCAATCCTTGACTTCTCGTGCCACTTAATGTTTTCCTGCTATCCCTCACTGTATCAGCTTATTTACTTGGAGGCACAACCTTGAGATTAATCTAAATAATCTGAACATCGTGAGATCATCTACTAGATCTTCATTTCCTCTCCATTCCACTTCATCCCCCTCGGTGTCTTCCCAACATCCTTCACTACATCAACTCATCACCTTGGAGTCACAGCCTTGGGATCGTTGTATGATCTGGACATCTTGAGTTCATGAAAACATCCTCCAGGTCAGACTCCCCTCATTTTGATTAGACCCTTCTCTCCAAGAGACTTGCTCTTACTCACTACATCGGCTCATCCTCTTAGAGGCACAATCTTCAGATGGTTGTGTCAGGGTAGCTTCCTTCTCCCTGTTATTTCACACCGAATAACCACCTCTGTAAATTGGAAACTGAGGGCATGCATGGAAGAGATATACCAGGAGACAAGTTGGTACAGATCTTCCCTCAGCGAAGTAGGAAGTGAACTGAACTTTTTAATGAACAAAGAAACACAAAAGTTTTCCTCCCTAGAGATGTGGGACGATGGTAATGATCCCTGACAGTTGAATGATCTGGAGGTCTTGAGTTCATGAGATCCATCCTCTAGACCTTCATGTCTTCTCCATTCCACTCACTCCCCCTTGATGTCTTCCTAACATTCTTTACTACAGCAGCCCATCCCCAGATTTCATGAAATCATCTTCTAGATTTTCACGTTCTTTCCATCGCTCTCTCCCAATGTCTTCCCACCATGCCTCATACATAAGCCATTGCCCTTGAAGTCACAACCTTGGGACAGTTGTATGATCTGGACATCGTGAGTTCAAGAGATCATTCTCTAGTTTTAATGTTCTCTCCATCCCTCTTCCTCAATTGTTTTCAACATCCCTCCCTACATCAGCAAATCCCCATGCAGTCATAACCCCTGGATTTGAGAATGATCTGGACATCTTGACTTCATGGGAACATGCTCCGGGTCAGATTGTCTTAATTTCTGAAAGATTATCCCTTCTCTTCGAAGAACCTTAAACAGAACACTTAGAGTAACCCTTGGACAAGATTAGAGTCTTGATATTCTACCTCGAAAAATTCATGAGTGCATTTTGCCTTTGGCCCTCCTCCACCCATTTCTCCCCTTCCTTCTTCCTTTCCAAGTTTATGGTTAACAGAAACGCATTAAATACAGTTAAAACAAACAATGGACTTCCCAGATGCCAAGAAGAATAAGGTATGAGGTGCAGCTAGTCATTAGAGGCATATGGATATGCTAGCGAATTTTTGTCTCTTAGGAAACTCTTCTATGAGCCAAAGTAAAGAGTTACTGGAAAGAACAGCTTCTGGTTGAATAACACTCCGCACGGAAACAAGCGCATGGGCAGGGCCAGGGGCGTAACGAGTTAGAGCCAAGCCCTGTGTCGGGCCCCATCTCCCTCCATTGGACCCTCCTCTCCGATCGGACATGAAAAAGAACATAGAATTTACTCACCTCTTCTCATTTCGGCTTGGATCCCCCTCAGGCTACCTCATCAAGCCACTGTACATATGAGGTCCTGACGCCGGGCAGCGCCAGGGCATTACATGCGACACAGCACACGTCCTCGTTTTGTGCATACAATGTTCTGACACTGCCAGCGCCAGGACCCTGTGTTTGCTGTGTCGCAGACCTTTGCCAGGGCCTGATGTGGCAGCCTGAGGGGATCTTGGGCCCCCTCCAGGCTTGGCAGCGGTCGTGGCCCCTGCAAGTGCAATTGTTATGCCACTGAGCAGTGCCACATGCAGTCTTACAGTCATTCAATAAAGGCCGTGATGGACGTGCCTAGTCACATGCCCCTCCATCAGCGGCCATGGTCAGAACAAGTGTCGTACAGTCCACGGAGAAGGCTGTGCTAACAAGGGAGTGACGCTTCACAGAGGAAGACATCGGCGCTGATCTACTAATAACTATATAATAGTAAGTGGCACATAATACTGTTTCCCACACAGAAGTGAAAATAAACAAAGTAGCCATCCCTTTACTACCAAGCAAGCATAAATGCCACCCGGCGCTTGCTGGCGACAGCCATTATTCTGCGATTCGTGCGCCATGAAACCCAAAAGTTTTGGATTTTGTCAAATTTGAAATTTTTGTGAAGTTCGGACTGAATTTGATTTGTGTAGAAACGATTCCCTCATCTCTACTAAGAATCCCTGTGTCTAATGATACATTTTGTTTAAAGGGGTTGTCCAGGTTGGAGGCTGCTTTTCCAGCTTTCCCCGACACCCGGACCCCGCACCGATCAGCTGTTCCGGCTGCCTCGGGACGTAGGAAGTTATGCTGTGTTCAGTGCCGGAAGCAGAAGGCTACTGTCTAGTGGTCGTGCTGCGTTACTGCAGCTCTGCTCTTATTTAAAGAGGTTTTCACAGATCCTGAATTCCATTGGGACCAGCGTCACGTGACCGAAGCGGCGAATCGGAGAAATCAAGATCTTTCAAATGGTAAGTATATTACAAAGTTTGTTTAATGGATATTTATTATGTGTTAGAAAAATAGTTTTTAAAAAGTGGAAAACCCCTTTAAGTGAATAGGAGCAGAGCTGCAGTAACTCAGCATGACCACTATACAGTGTACGGAGCCTTCTGCTTCCAGCACCGACCCTGCATATTTTACGGCGCCTGGTCCAGGTCCGACCCCCACGATGATATACTGATGTATGGATAGGTCATCAGTATAAAAAAACAGCCCCAAACCTGGACAACCCCGTTAAAGATCAGAAATCAATGAGTGTGACAAATGTGCAATAATATGGGACCTCTGGAATGGGAGGTCACATGCTTGGCAATTTACAATAATCAGGTAGTGATCGAATCCAGGCAATGATAATGAAGAAGATCTACAGCGACAATCAGATCTTCCAGTCGAAATTGTGGAGTTGTGTTCTCTCCGTGCTCGGCAGACTGTGTCATTATGCATTTAATATTGTGTTCTGTTTTTCTATCTTTAGATCTTTATCTGGCTCCAGCGCAGAATCCTCTTGGCAGCTCCATTCTCATAAGAGAAAAATATATTTTGGTTTATCAGAGCAGGATAATGATTCTTTGAGGCCTCTGTGGTTGAAGCTTTTATCTGGTTATTTATGTAGAATTCCTCATTTACAAAATCATTTCTCTAATTATTTCATAGGGGATAACGGAAGAAAAACGGCTTATGGCCCTGTTCACATTGAGTTTTTTTGCAGCCAGAATCTGGAATTTTGAGGCAGATTTTGACTAGTTTTTTAGCGGGCATTTTTCAGCCGCGGGCAAATAAAACTGCAAAAAACGCTTTTTCTGCCTCCCATTATGCTGGTTTCCCCCCAAAGATTATAGCTGATCACTGGTGGTACCGGCAGCAGACCACCCTGTGAACAGCTTTACCAGGAAACTCTTCTATCAAAAAGGGATTGGCAAAATCATACGATCCCTTTTACTTAATTTTGATCACCATTTATAGCTTATGTACTAATATAACTTAGTTATGGGTTGGGTGACATATAAATACTGCCTGATTTCAAGATATTTTCCAGCATGAAAAACACAAGACAAAGCTCTGTGCAAACACTAAACAAGCAGCATGTAGCGCCGGCGATCACGGGTCTCACTCACCCCAGCGTCCGCCAGCTTACCTGTCTTCAGCGCCGGCGTTTATCTCCCAAGAGACTCCGACGTGCTCTGCTTTCTCCTTCTCCCCCGGCCTATGCCCGTAGGGTGCGCGCACGTTCGTCCCAGTTCTTAAAGGGCCAGCGCGCACCAGGAATGTTGGCCCCAGCCTAATTCAGCACACCCTGTACATTTTAGGGAAGTCTGCGCACTTCCTCAGTGCCTGAGCAATGTTAGTTGTAACCTCTGTCCGTGACTATCCATTATCTACGTTCAGTCCTGTATCTTGTGTCCGTGACGAGTCCAGTGTCCGTAACGAGTACAGTGTCCGTGTCGAGTCCAGTGTCTGTGACAAGTCCAGTATCCGAGTCCATTGTCCGTGTCCAGTGTCCGTGACGAGTCCCGTATCCGTGTCCAGTGTCCGTAATGAGTCCAATATCCGTATCCAGTGCTTGTGACGAGTCCAGTATCTGTGTCCAGTGTCCGTGACAAGTCCAGTGTCCATGATGACCCCAGTATCTGTGTCCAGTGTCCGTGATGAGTCCAGTGTCAGTGATGAGTCCTGTATCTGTGTCCAGTGTCCGTGACGAGTCCAGTGTCCATGATAAGCCCACTATCTGTGTCCAGTGTCCGTGATGAGCCCAGTGTCAGTGATGAGTCCAGTATCTGTGTCCAGTGTCCGTGATGAGTACAGTGTCAATGATAAGCCCACTATCTGTGTCCAGTGTCCGTGATGAGCCCAGTGTCAGTGATGAGTCCAGTATCTGTGTCCAGTGTCCGTGATGAGTCCAGTGTCAGTGATGAGTCCAGTATCTGTGTCCAGTGTCCGTGATGAGTACAGTGTCAGTGATGAGTCCAGTATCCGTGTCCAGTGTCCGTGGCGAGTCCAGTGTCCATGACGAGCCCAGTGTCTGTGACCAGTTCTGCTTTCGATAATCCAGCGCAAGCCAGCTACCCAGCACAAGCCTACCTCCAGTAATCCGGCACCAGTCTGCCATCAAGGTACTATCTGTCAGTGACTGCCAGTGATGTAATGATACATTTCGCCTGTAGTGGCCACTGCAGGGAAAATGAGCGTGGCATCCTTGACATCCTCCAGTGATAACAAATGATTGACGGATTTTTAAAAAAGTGGTTGTCTTGGTGAGACAACTCCTTTAAACTCTAAAGTACTTGGGACATGACATACTATCACGAGCCCCTCACCCACCCAATGTAAAAACTTTTCCTGTAGTACATGCAGAAAGGTGACAAAGGGACTAAAAGGGTGGGATGGGCATTTTATCTTCTTTCTCACGGGCACCAACAAATTTGGAAACACCCCATTAAAAAAAACTCTTTTACTATGTGTATAATATGGTCATAGCAAATTTTGTGACATGTACCGGTTCGTCTGCCCTGTATAATACCGACAAGCCGAAACCGAGTGGTATTGCCCCTTCTTCCAGCGGAAAGATGAACCCGGGAATGGAGAGATAGGCGCAGTGTTTTATTATGTCAAATCTAATTAGAACTATAATAATTGTTTTATTCCAATTCACAACAGCGGCTCAATTCATTCTCGGCTGAAGCTGAAACACGATAAGGAAGGCGCGGAAGATCCTGGCATTTCAGCAGCATCGTTCCTGCACAACGTCTGCTCTGTACGTCTGGAGAATATGCCAAGTCAGATTTGTTCGGCGCTAGATAATCAGTTGTATTCAGACGAATTAAAATTCAGCATACCGCCTGGATGGTATTGCTGGAAATTCATCCCGATAACAGCAAACAGCACGAGACAGTTCTACAAACTGCTGCCTAATGAGCGCATGGCTTCTGCTGCTTGCCGGCAAAAATATTTTAACAAATTAGTTGGTTGTGAAGACTAAACACATATGTCTACAAATATGTCTCCGCCGTCCGTGATTGCGAATGAGACAGTCATGTGACTGCCGGATGGTCTGATAATTACTACAAGACACACAATGTAGGAGCGATGTCTACAGAATACAAACTGATCTCAAAAATATTCATATATTCTCCATTCATGTACATGTAAAAAAGACCCGTCTGATGTCAAGGTGATACCGCCATTAGCCGCAGACCTATCTGGTGTCCTCTGACTCCTCCTTCCTGAAACCCGGGTATGTAGCAAAATTTGTAATGGGGCTCTAACCCACTATGACCACTTTCGGGACGGGCCAATTTATGATCAGTATGGTCTACTCTCTTATGGTCTTCGCTCTTCATCCCATCATCTCCTGCCACTCCCCAACTTCTCCGGCCTACACAGTTTCCCCTCTAACTTTCCTTCAGCCCTAGTTCCCACTTCGCCTCAATTTTATTGGTTCTCCTTAAATTGGGGTTGGCCCCCTCTAATGCTGCGCCCCATAGCGGCTTCTATATCTGCTCTTCTGGTAGTTATAGATAAGACCCATCTGATGCCATAAGGTGATACCTCCATGAGCCACAGACCAAACCTGGCGTCCTCCACCACATTGACTCCTCCTTCCTGACACCAAAGGACGTAACAGGGATGTTGCTCAAGTTCCCCAAATAGAAATTTACATTGGGACCCTATGTCACAATGACCCACTTTGGGGACTGGACAATTTATGATTATTATGGTCTACTCTCTTCATGGGTGTCTCAGTGCCCAGCATCCCATTATCTACTGCCACTCCCCAACGTCTCCTGCACAGTTTCTTCCTTTCGTCATCCCTAGTACTCACTTTGCCTCAATTTTATTGGTTCATTTTACTTTGGGGTTGGCCCCTTCACATGCTGGGCCCTATAGCAGCTTCCATATCTGCTATTCTGGTAGTTACACGCATGCTGATGGGTATTTTTCCCTGGTTCCTCTCACACTTTGCCCTTTAAAGATAATTCAAGTCAAGCAAGAGTGATTCATTTTAAAACAAATGTCCACTTCCAAATAATATTTAAGCCACTACCCATGGGTGATATTTACCCGCTATATATTTACTTCCATTTCAGTTTTGCTCCATTAGGACATAGCTGTGATCAGTGACTCCAGCTTAGCTGCATAGTCTATTGGAGTCTGCAGTAGTCTGAAATACAACTCCTTTCTCATAAAATGTCCCTCCACATGCTGTGCAGTGCAGCTATGCTTGTTAAAGAAGACCTCCAGTGGAAATACAACTTTCCATGTCTGCATTCCCCACCTGACTGTATATCACACTCTACACTTCTTTTATTTATATATATATATCTATATATATATATATATATATATATATATATATATATATATACTGTACTTACTTTTTGAACTGCTGCCTTGTCTGTGCTTTACAAAAGCCTCCATCTTGATTCTTAGATTTCCGCAGCTTTCTCTTCCTCTCTGCTTTGCTATCAATCCCATGATGCTTTATCACAGCATCACAGGACCAGCTAAAGACCATACCATTTCTACATGCTGGGTGTAACGTCTATGGCCGCGGACCGTCGTCCTGACTTACCCTCTGACGGCTGTGGTCATGGACGAGCGAGTTCCCGGCGGCACCTCCCTCCTGGGAGACGCCGGCACTCACTTCCTGGTCCAGACACTGTCTCCCGCAGGGCGTGCGCACGGCCTTAAAGGGCCAGTACACGCACCATTTGCAGAATAGCTGCAATTAGCCCAGGATGATTCAGGACTATAAAAGGGGCTCTACCCTCTCTATCATTGCCTGAGCGTTGTTGTGTTACCTTAAGTTTGTCCTTGCAAATGGTCTCCTAGTGTTTTCCAGTTCCCAGTGTTTCCCGTTCCTGCTGCCTGTACCCTGTATCCCGTGCTAACGTTCCTCTGTGTCTTCAAGAGTTGGAGTTGGGCATTCTGCTGCATCTATTGTGTCGCACCCCCCGGGTGCTAGTCTACTGTCGGAGCTTCATCTTAGCCTGAATCCACTGCTACTGTCTACATTGCCTCAGGTACCCATTCAGAACTATAGACATTGCATATACCTGTTTGGCCAGCTGCGAAGTGGGTCCACACCTTCGCCGTGACACTGGGGGACACTGTGTAGTATATAGACAGGGAGGCTGCACTATATTCTTCTACATTATACCTGTGTGACAGGAACCTGTGTAAGTATCAGTGGGGGCTGATGATAGAAGTTTCTGTCCCCCCCCCCCCCCCTGTGTAATACTGGTGTGGTCCAGGAACTGCTGAAGCCTGAGATGGGTGACACATAGATCTCCATAGACTCAGGTAGAAAAAGTAGTCACCGAGCCGGATCCACACTGCTGCTAAGCAACTATCCCAGTCTGATATATAGAGATAAATAACAGGTGAGAGACTGACACATGGACTACCATATTGGTGCACATGGGACAGTTTAGTTTTGGCCGGAGTGTCCCTTTAAGATTGGCTTTTTAACACAAGCTCAGTAAGAAGTCAGTACATGAAGAACTGATATTTAGTAACTAAACCCCCCGGTAAGAAATGTAATCCTGGAACATATACTAAGGGGCATTAACAAGGGGAGCCTCAAGATTCACGAGCTGCCCTTTCTTTGTGAGAAGTTCTGGTAGCGTAGTAATCCCAATCTCCCATGTCTGTCAGGCAAGTTGTAAAATGAGCAAACGAGCACCGATCAACAAGCTGTCTCGCGGATGGGCGCTCGTTTTCACAGCCCATATCGGGTTGTGTAAAAGGTCCCTTACACAGTGGGGGGTCCATCCAATTTCTTGCTTTGTGCTTTAACCAGAATATAATATTTCCACAACTCAAGTTTAATTTGATTTGAAGGTGAAAGAGTTGAGTGATAACTGTGACATTTTCCTCCTGCGACTCCCATTTTATCACACGTGGAGCACTTTGTTACTGTAAGGCTGGGTTCACACGACCTATTTTCAGGCGTAAACGAGGCGTATTATGCCTCGTTTTTCGCCTGAAAATAGGGCTACAATACGTCGGCAAACACCTGCCCATTCATTTGAATGGGTTTGCCAACGTATTGTGCAGACGACCTGTAATTTACGCGTCGTCGTTTGACAGCTGTCAAACGACGACGCGTAAATGGACTGCCTCGGCAAAGAAGTGCACGGCACTTCTTTGCCACGTAATTTGAGCTGTTCTTCATTGAACTCAATGAAGCACAGCTCAAGATTTACGAGCGTCTCAGACGGCTCGCAAAATGCGAGGAGGAGCATTTACGTGTGAAACGAGGCAGCTGTTAACAGTCTGTCTTTTCACACGTAAATGCCTCTCATCGTGTGATCATACCCTAAAGGATCTGCCAGACACAGCTTCTGTGTCGACGCCCATGGGTAATCAGTCTGCACCTGCTCCTAGGTCTGATAGAGTGACTCGATCTGCTACAACTCAGGCTGGTAGGCTCAGGAGTGGGAGAACCTATCACAGCCTGGCCAGACGGTTCTAGATCCCGCCCTCGGTCTATTTATACCTTCATTTCCTGCTTGTCCTTGCCTGTGATTCTTTCCTGTTTCCTGGCTCTGCTGCTTCTGCTATTATTATTGACCTTGCTTCATTTTGACACTGGCTTTACTGACTACGCTCCTGCTCTGCGTTTGGTACCTCGTACTGTAATGACGGGGTAGGGAGACAGACAAGTGAGCCCTAATCTAACCGCCACTCAGTCCCTGCCTACTTGCAACGACCCGTCCTAGGCGACGGGGTACAACTGGGCGACGGTCCCTACGCTCAGTAAATGCAAGACAGAAAAACAGACAAGGGTACACAGAAGCTAGGGAAACAGGGCAGCTGCCCACGGGGACACCGTGAGCAACAAGAGTAGTGAATGAGCCGAGTCAAACCTGGAGAGAACGAGGTACAAAAACGCTGAGCAGGAGAGTGGTCAGAAAGCCAAGGTCTATAACAAGCAGAGGATGAGTAGTACAAGCAGTAGCAGCAAGGCCGGCAAACAAGCAGAGAAGAATCACAGGCAAAGGAGGAACAGGAAAGGCAGGTATAAATAGACAGTGGGCGGGAGCTAGCTCCGTCTGACCAGGCTGTGATAGGCTCTCCCACTCCTAAGCCTGCCATCCTGAGTGGTGGAAGATGGAGTCAGTCTCACAGACATAGGAGCAGGTGCAGACTGATTTCCCACGGGCGTCGACACAGAAGCTGTGTCTGGCAAATCCTTTACAGTACCCCCCCCCTTTTATGAGGGGCCACTGGACCCTTTCTAGGTAGACCTGGTTTATTGGGGAAACGAAGGTGGAACCTCCTGAGCAATACCCCAGCGTGAACATCCCGGGCGGGTACCCAAGTCCTCTCCTCAGGCCCGTATCCTATCCAATGGACCAGGTACTGGAGGGAGCCTTGGACCATCCTGCTGTCCACAATCTTGGCCACCTCGAATTCTACCCCCTCAGGGGTGAGAACAGGAACCGGAGGTTATCTCGAGGGAGCCAAGGACGGGGAGCAGCGTTTGAGGGAGGAATGAAAGACGTTGTGCACTCGAAAAGACGGGGGCAACTCCAGTCGGAAGGAGACAGGGTTAAGGACTTCAATGACCTTGTACGGCCCAATAAACCGGGGAGCAAACGTCTTGGACGGGACTTTAAGGCGCAAATTTTTAGAAGACAGCCACACCAGATCCCCGACCACAAACAAGGGGTTAGCAGAACGTCTTCTATCTGTCTGAGTCTTTTGTATGCCCTGGGACGCCTCTAGGTTCTTCTGAACCTGGGCCCAGACTGTGCACAGTTCCTGATGAACGACATCTACCTCGGGATTGTTGGGACTACCAGGTGAAACGGAGGAGAACCGTGGATTAAACTCAAAATTACAGAAAAAGGGGGAGACCCCTGATGAGTTACTGACCCGGTTATTAAGGGAAAATTCGGCGAGGGGAATGAATGAGACCCAATCATGTTGACAGTCAGAGATAAAACACCTTAAATATTGTTCTAGAGACTGATTAGTCCTCTCCGTTTGGCCATTAGTTTCAGGATGGAAAGCCGAGGAGAAGAACAGATCAATCTCCAATTTTTTACAGAAGGCTCTCCAAAACAATGAAACAAATTGTACCCCTCTGTCAGAAACAATATTGACAGGAACCCCATGGAGACGCAGGATGTATTTGACAAACAAGGTAGCTAACGTCTTAGCATTGGGTAGTCTCTTGAGGGGCACAAAGTGGCACATCTTACTGAAGCGGTCTACTACAACCCACACCACCGACTTGCCTTGAGATGGAGGCAAATCGGTGATAAAATCCATGGAGATATGGGTCCAAGGTCTCTGGGGAATGGGCAAAGAACATAGTAAGCCCACTGGTCGGGACCTGGGAGTCTTAGACCTAGCACAAACCTCACAAGCGGCGACATAGGCCTTAACGTCTTTAAGCAACCCAGGCCACCAGTAGTTTCTGGCAATGAGGTGCTTGGTACCCAGGATGCCTGGATGGCCAGATAGTGCAGAGTCATGATTTTCCCTAAGTACCCTTAGCCGGAATTGCAGGGGAAGAAACAGCTTGTTCTAAGGAAGGTTCCCGGGCGCTGAACCTTTATCAGCCACAATTTCGGAGACTAAATCAGAATCAATAGAGGAAATGATTATACCTGGAGGCAAAATACAAGCAGGATCTTCCTCCGAAGGAGGGCTGGCCATGAAGCTACGCGACAGTGCGTCAGCCTTAATATTTTTAGACCCAGCCCTATAGGTGACCAAAAAATTTAATCTGGTAAAAACTAACGCCCATCGAGCTTGTCTCGGGTTTAGCCTCCGGGCAGATTCTAAGAAAACCAGATTCTTGTGGTCGGTAAGGACCGTTACCTGGTGCCTAGCCCCCTCCAGGAAGTGGCACCACTCTTCAAATGCCCATTTAATGGCTAAGAGTTTGCGGTTGCCAATATCATAGTTACTCTCAGTGGGCGAAAACTTCCTGGAGAAGTAGGCACAGGGACGGAGATGGGTGAGGGACCTGGTACCCTGGGACAAGACAACACCCACTCCCACCTCGGAGGCGTCAACCTCCACGATGAATGGCTCCATTTGGTTGGGCTGAACCAGCACAGAGCACTGCTCCAAATGCATGGAGCCAACAAGGAGTTCAAAAACAGGGGTATGCTGTGTAAAATAACCATTAGCAAGAGGAGTGGAGTCGATACCCACTACCAAGACAGGTTTAGACAAATCAATAAATGGCATAGCTAGAGACATAGCAAATTCCACAGACATAATATTAGCAGAAGAACCTGAATCCACGAAGACACTGCCGGTAGCAGACCTACCACCAAAAGAGACCTGAAAGGGAAGCAAGATTTTATTAGGTTTCATCTTTACGGGAAATACCTGTGCGCCCAAGTGACCTCCCCGATGATCACTTAGGCGCGGAAGTTTTCCGCCTGCTTTTTCTTACGCCTAGGACAGTTGTTCACTTGATGCTTGTCATCCCCACAGTAGAAGCAGAGACCATTCTTCCTGCGGAACTCTCTACGTTGTTGGGGGGACACGGAGGCCCTGAGTTGCATAGGTACATCCAAGTCTTCCGTGGAAGAACGAAGCAACGGAACCTCGGGAGGCATCATGGGGAGTCAGAGGAGAAGGCACAAAAACGTTCAAGTCGGCGTTCCCTGAGACGTCGGTCAAGTTGTACCGCTAAAGCCATAACCTGATCTAGGGAGTCAAAAGAGGGATAGCTAACTAGCAGGTCTTTCAGGGCGTTCGACAGACCCAATCTAAACTGGCACCTCAAGGCAGTGTCATTCCACCGAGAAGCTACACACCACTTCCTAAAGTCAGAACAATACTCCTCTACAGGTCTCTTACCCTGATGTAAGGTCACCAGCTGACTCTCGGCAAAGGCAGTCTTGTCAGTCTCGTCATAAATTAGCCCGAGAGCAGAAAAGAAAAGATCAACGGAGGAAAGTTCAGGGGCGTCAGGAGCCAAGGAGAAGGCCCATTCTTGGGGCCTGTCCTGGAGCCGGGACATAATTATACCCACCCGCTGGCTCTCAGAACCTGAGGAGTGGGGCTTTAAACGAAAATAGAGCCTACAACTCTCCCGAAAGGAGAAAAAAGTCTTCCGGTCCCCTGAGAACCGGTCAGGCAACTTGAGGTGGGGCTCAAGAGGTGAGGTGGGGGGCACTACCAGGGTAGCATCATGCAGGTTGTCCCTCTGAGCCAGGGCATGGACCTGTAGGGAGAGGCCCTGCATCTGCTGAGCCAGGGTCTCAAGGGGGTCCATAGATGTGTCAGGGACCAGGGTAGACTAGGTATATGGGCCTGTGATTATGTAACAAGCAGAGGATGAGTAGTACAAGCAGTAGCAGCAAGGCCAGGAAACAAGCAGAGAAGAATCACAGGCAAAGGAGGAACAGGAAAGGCAGGTATAAATAGACAGTGGGCGGGAGCTAGCTCCGTCTGGCCAGGCTGTGATAGGCTCTCCCACTCCTAAGCCTGCCATCCTGAGTGGTGGAAGATGGAGTCAGTCTCACAGACATAGGAGCAGGTGCAGACTGATTGCCCACGGGCGTCGACACAGAAGCTGTGTCTGGCAAATCCTTTACACGTACACTCCTGGTTTGACTCTGCTCGTTCACTACTCCTGTTGCTCACGTTGTTGCAGTGGGCAACTGCCCCATTTCCCTTAGCTTCTGTGTACCCTTGTCTGTTTGTCTGTCGTACACATATTGAGCGTAGGGACCGTCGCCCAGTTGAACGCCGTCGCCTAGGACGGGCCGTGCAAGTAGGCAGGGACTGAGTGGCGGGTAGATTAGGGCTCACCTGTCTGTCTCCCTACCCCATCATTACAGTTACTTTCTCTAAACTAAAAAGCTGCACCCACAATAAGAGGACATCCTCTCACGCTAACTTCAAATAAACACTGACACTTGGGGTACAGGATAATGATACACTGAAATTACATTACAATCAGAGGTTTAGCTAGTGGAGGGGCAGCGGGCGATGGCCCTGTGCCCACTCAGATGGTGGAGTCCCCCAGCGGTGGCATGTCCCGGTTTCAACTGTATCTGTGTCCTCAGGATGTAGACACAGTTGAATCCAATGCTAGAGCAGGGAGCTGACGGCTCCTTGCTCCAGCATTCGCTATGTAATGCCAGCTGTGAGCGGCTTGATGCAGACAGGCATGATGTAGTGACGTCATGGCGCTTGTCTGCGCAGAGCCACAACACTGCACAGAGCGGAGGGATCTCCTCCATTCATCATGGGAATGGGGATGGGTAAAGATTTTTTTTTTATTAGGCACTATGGGGCATTATACTGTGTGGTGGCAGCTAAGAGGGCATTATACTAAGTATGGGGTGCTGTAATGGGGAAATATGCTGTGTGAGGGCAGTTTAAAGGGCATTATACGGTGTAGGGGCAGCTATGGGGCATTATACTGTGTAGGGGCAGCTATGGGGCATTATACTATATGGGGCAGCTATGAGGGGCATTATACGTTATGGGGCAGCTATAGGGGCATTATACTGTATAATGGCAGCTATGGGGGCATTATACTGTATGTGGGCAGCTATGGAGCATTATACTGTATGGGGAATTATACTGTGTGGGGGCAGTTATGGGACATTATACTGTGTGGGTGCACTAATTGGTCATTATACTATGTGAGGGCCACTAATGTGTCATTATACTGTGTTGGGGAAGCTATGGGGGCATTATTCTGTGTGGGGCAGCTTTAGGGGCATTATACTGTGTTGGGCAGCTATAAGGGCATTATACTGTGTGGGGGCCACTAAGGGGTCATTATGTGTGGGGGGCACTATGGGGGCACTATGGGATTATTACACTGTATGGGGCAGCTATAGGAGCATTATTCTGCGTGGGGGCAGCTATAAGGGGATTATACTGTGTGGGAGCCACTAAGATGTCATTATACTGTGTGTGGGACCCGCTGGGTTAGGGCCCACTCAGATGTGTTTCGCCCTGCCTGTGCTACACCCCTAGCTACGCCTCTGAACATTCATCACATTGTCTTCTGCCCCAGTGTCTGTATTCAGATTGTAATTTCTCTAATACTTCATTGATACTTCAGCGCTGCCTTGGGTAGTCCATAGTGCTCTTATCCTTCAATTGATATCTCAGCCTACAAAGGAAGAATTCTGCCTGGTCTCCCCTGTTTACATCACTGCTCAGGAAGGAAAGAAATGAAAAAATCTTAACTATCCAGTAATAATCCCTGGGATCGGCCATTAATGTGTGATCGGTTGGGACACCAGGACCACCACAACCATACAAATGTTCTACTGGAGTAGCGGAGTGCCCTGACTTTTGTTCCTGTCACAATGATGCTACCACACATGTGCCTGATACCACAGCTCAGCCTTATTCAAGTGAATGGGGCTAAACTCAGGATTAGCATCAGTACTCAGCAAAAGTGACATTGTGTCTGAGCTAGTGTGAAGGATCTGATTGTGGGAGTTCCAGGGATTGGACCACCATTGATCACACCTAAGAATAGTCCATCAATGGGAATTGCTTGAGAATCCCTTTAATCTGCGTACCCCAGTAATGATCCTAGGGGACAAGTTACGTCCTTGGGTGCGGTAGCGGATCACTAGTTATGTAGCTTTGTGTCATGGTTGTCCATGGGGATGGAGAACTGGAAGGCTCTAGTAGGTTGATGGTTGACTGTTCATTTGTCCTAGTTTCTCCATGTTTGAAGATGTTCTTGAAAGAGTTTTTTCTTTGTTCCCTTTGGCAGCTGAGCAGACATCTGCTTCTTCATTGTCACCATCACAATACATCTGCAATCTGCGAGCCTTCTCTTTGCCTACAAAGCATTACACATCAAACCGTGGATATCATAGACTAGGAGCGGACCTGAGCACTGAATCACATTCAGACGATGTTCTTCACTCTTTCACACTTCATCAAACAATCACCCACTGCAAACATTTTAGCATCTTGTTTTCTTCAGCAGGATGATGTGTTGATAAGTAAGTGAATTATCATTGTTTTTCTACAATCTCAGCCTGTCTGAGCTCTATGTTCAATACAGTCAAGACATGTTAACCTTTTACATCAAGGAGCGAGAAACCTTCATGCATTATTCACTCATCTGCTAAATTACAGTATGTACAGCAGTTCAGTCATTCAACCAGTAGATATTGGTGCTGGACCTGGATGGAGAACTGATCTTAGGGGTTAGAGTACCCCCAATAACCTTAAAGCATACCTAACTTTTCAGGTGAATATCAGAATAAGCTGTCATAGCTGTGTCTTTCTCACTCTGCTCATGCTTCCACCTCTGGCTCCCTCCTCCCCTGTGCGTAGACTTGCATTGGCAGCATGTCTGTGTCTGACTCACTCTGCTCCTTCCTTCTGCTCCCCCTCCCCTATCCATAGACTTGTATTGTCAGGATGTCTCTGTCTCTTTCTGCTCCTTCTCCTGCTCCCCCTTCCCTCCTCATAGACTTCTATTGGCAGCGTGTCTCTGTCTCTTTTTCTCTCTGCTTCCTCCTCCTGCTCCCCACCCATCTCCATAGACTTCTATTGGCAGAATGTCTCTGTCTCTTTCTCTATTTGCTGCTTTCTCCTCCTGCTCCCTCCTTCCCTGTGCATAGACTTGTATTGGTTGCATGTCTGTGTCTGACTCTTTCTGCTGCCTCCTCCTGCTCCCCTCCCCTCTCCATAGACTTCTATTGGCAGCATGTCTCTGTCTCTTTGGGTGTGTTTACACAGCAAACTAAGAACGGATGTAAAATACGGAGCTGTTTTCAAGGGTAAACAGCCTCAGATTTTCAGCCGTTTTTTGATGCGTTTTTTATGGCCGCTTTTGGAGCTGTTTTTCTATCGGGACAATGATAAATGGATCCAAAAATGGCGCAAAAGTACATGCACTTCTTTTTTACGGGGCGTTTTTTTATGCGCCGTTTTTTCAAACGGCTGCGTAAAAAGCGCCCTGTTGGAACGAACCGCCGTTTTTCCCATTGAAATCAATGGGCAGATGTTTGGATGCATTCAGCCTCCCTATTTTTAGCCGTCTTTCAAGGTGTTTACGGCCCAAAAAACGGCTGAAAATAGGCTTTGTGAACATACCCTTTTTCTCTCTGCTCCCTCCGCCTACTCCCTCACCCATCTCCATAGACTTCCATTGGCAGCATGTCTCTGTCTATTTCTCGCTCTGCTCCCTCCTCCTACTCCCCCTCCCCTCTGCAAAGATTTTTTATAGGTGGCACGTCTGTGTCTCTTTCTATCCCTACTTCCTCCTCCTGCTCCCCCTCCCCTCTCCATAGACTCGTATGGGCAGGCTGTGAAGAGTCACACCCCTGATTTCTGCAGTTCGTCTTCTCTGCTCTAAACTAGGGACATTTTTTGCTTAAGAACAAGGGGTGGACAGCAGATTACAAGGAAGGAGACACCTAGTTCCAGTAACTTCACACACAATTTGCTTAGATAAAACAACAAAATGAAACCAGTAACTAAATGACAAAGTTGATCAATATAAGGTATACAGTTAGATTAGCATAAGTTGTTTAAAAAGTTAGGATCATTTCATAAACTAGCACTTGAAACTCGAGATCAGGGCTGGAAGGTTCATGTTTAGTTTTAGTAAAGGAAATAAAGATGGATGAGGTTAGTCATTACCAAGGCAATAAAAGACACATCAATATCTCTAGTCAAAGTCTTTGTGGGACTGTAATATTGATGGCCTATCCTTAGGGTAGTCCATCAATATCTGATCAGTAGAAGTTTGACTTCCGTCACTGTGGCCAATCAGCTGCATGATTGTGGCTGTGCCTGGTGCTGCAGGTTACAACTCCTCAGTCCCATTCGCATGAGTGGGATTGAGCTGCAGTACCCGAAACAGCCACAATCAAATGTACAGCGTTGTGTCTGGTCAAACAACGAATGGCCCCTTCATGCAGCTGATCGGTGGGGTGCTTGGAGTCAGACACCACCGATCAGATATTAATGGCCTATCCTAAGGATAGATCATTTATATTACAGTCGGTGGGAAAAATTCTAGTATTTTTGCATCTAAAATAAAAATGTAAGCAACCGTGCAAATATTTTTGATTAAACATCTTCTACCATTTTGTGTATACAGTTCCTATGCAAACCTATGTGCAGGGTCGAAATGGCCCACCTGAGTAACAGAGGTTTATTAACTTAGATGTGATCATTATTAGGGTTATAGTCAGTGTAAGATGCACACAGGAGCCGCTGTCATCCGAGACGTCAATCCAGCTGACTGATGGATTCATCTTATAGTGGCATTATGCAGCTTCTATGTATAGTGGATACATAGAAGCTGCAGCACTAAAATGAAATAAAATTTTTGATGAACGTATATTAGTAAAAATGTTTAAAATCAGAAAACACACATTATGGAAAAAAGTCTTGAAAGATTTACATAGCCTTTAAGTTTCACCATGGGGATAGGTGGTGGGGCGCCAAAAAAAGTTCTGCATAGGGCGTCCTCCACCCAAATGGCGGCCCGGACTGGAGCATCCTGTCTTCCCTTTCAATACACAGAGCCTTTCAAAGACATTTACCGATAAGCAAAAAAGAAAAATTCCCAGAAATATTAATTCGTTTCTTGCCAACTTCCTCTGAAGACTTCAACTTCTTACTTGTGCTGATTTTCAAACCTCTGAGGTTAATTAGTTTTTGCATTGTCAATTGTGAAAAAAAAAAAAAAAAAGAATATTTGGATTCTACTGTACATATCTTGGTTCAAAACGTTCTGGTAAGACAATGCCGGTTCCTATCTCTACCTTTTTCTTTCGAGCTTCAAAAATGATTCATATTGTGAGATTGTAACGTTAACTCCAGCTGTATAATACTCCTCAGCAAGCCCCGGCCTAATTATTTCATGCATTCTGCTGCCATGTGATTGTGCGGCTTTACAGATGAAAAGCTTCGCATGTTTCAATAGATACAGAATTTCATTGGAGACATGACGAGGGGAAAATAAAAAAATTTGACAAAAACAACGGCTCCGGCGCCGGCTTCATCTTTGGTGCCGGTGGTAGTTTGAACTGTATCACAATATAGGGAGGTCAATGAGTAATCCAGGTCTTTAGAGTATATTCCCCGGGACTGAGAAGCTGCAAGGACTCCTGAGGCAAAGCATCAAAAAGTTCTAGTGAAAACCCAGCCAGAGATTTCTTCTCCAGGAATTCCCATTTAATGTTCGGTAATAAGTGGCAGCTCCGTTGCGGCTGTCAGACAGTGACAGTACATGGCTTGTGTGCTACAGTTCTGTTCCCATTCATTAGAATCACCTCCACTGTGTTAAATAAGATGTGCCCTGGCTGGGTATGAATATATGGCTGTGCTTAGTGGATATAGCAAAGGCGAAGAGACTTAACGGAATAGAAATGCTAATATAAACCCGCCATGCCCAGCCCAGTGCTGATGCCAAAGTAGCAGGTTTTCTGGACAACTTGAAATGCCATTTTACTGTTTACATACAGAATTAAAGAGAGAAAACATTGATGGTTTATCCTTAGGGACCCCCTGGGACCATACGAATCAGCAGTATTCCAGTGAAAAATGCAGCCTTTTCATCCAGGCACCGTGGGTCTTCTGCAGCCACCAAGCGTGACCTCTGAGGAACCCCACAGCCCCACAATACATTGATAGTCTATTCTAAGGAAAATAACTTTACTCTACATAGAAAGTTGAGAAATTTTGGAAATACATTACTGATCCTGAGTTACATCCTGAATTATACTCCAGAGCTGCACTCACTCTTCTGGAGTATAATATAGCCTGTAACTCAGGATTAGTTCAGTATAGATTATTTAATGTATATGCACTGTGACTCCACCAGCAGAATAGTGAGTGCAGCTCTGGAGTATAATACAGGATGTAACTCAGGATCAGTACAGGATAAGTAATGTAATGTATGTACACAGTGACTCCTCCAGCAGAATAGTGAGTGCAGCTCTGGAGTATAATACAGGATGTAACTCAGGATCAGTACAGGATAAGTAATGTAATGTATGTACACAGTGACTCCTCCAGCAGAATAGTGAGTGCAGCTCTGGGGTATAATACAGGATGTAACTCAGGATCAGTACAGTATAAGTTATGTAACGTATGTACACAGTGACTCCACCAGCAGAATAGTGAGTGCAGCTCTGGAGTATAATACAGGATGTAACTCTGGATCAGTACAGTATAAGTAATGTAATGTATGTACACAGTGTCTCCACCAGCAGAATAGTGAGTGCAGCTTTGGAGTATAATACAGGATGTAACTCAGGATCAGTACAGGATAAGTAATGTATGTACACAGTGACTCCACCAGCAGACTAGTGAGTGCAGCTCTTTAGTATAATACAGGATGTAACTCATGATCAGTACAGGATAAGTAACGTAATGTATGTACACAGTGACTCCACCAGTATGGTGAGTGCAGCTCTGGAGTATAATACAGGATGTAACTCAGGACCAGTACAGGATAAGTAATGTCATGTGTGTACACAGCGACAGCACCAGCAGAATAGTGAGTGCAGCTCTGAAGTATAACACAGGATGTAACTCAGGATCAGTAGAGGATAAGTAATGTATGTACACAGTGACTCCACCAGCAGAATAGTGACTGCAGCTCTGGAGTATAATACAGGATGTAACTCAGGATCAGTACAGGATAAGTAATGTCATGTATATACACTGTGACTCCACCAGCAGAATAGTGAGTGCAGCTCTGGAGTATAATACAGGATGTAACTCAGGATCAGTAGAGGATAAGTAATGTAATGTATGTACACAGTGACTCCACCAGCAGAATAGTGAGTGCAGCTCTGGAGTATAATACAGGATTTAACTGAGGATCAGTACAGGATAAGTAATGTAATGTATGTACACAGTGACTCCACCAGCAGAATAGTGAGTGCAGCTCTGAAGTATAATACAGGATGTAACTCAGGATCCGTACAGAATAAGTAATGTAATGTATATACACAGTGACTCCACCAGCAGAATAGTGAGTGCAGCTGTGGAGTATAATACAGGATGTAACTCAGGATCAGTACAGAATAAGTAATGTAATGTATATACAGTGACTCTACCAGCAGAATAGTGAGTGCAGCTCTGGAATATAATACAGGATGTAACTCAGGATCAGTACAGAATAAGTAATGTAATGTATGTACACAGTGACTCCACCAGCAGAATAGTGAGTGCAGCTCTGGAGTATAATGCAGGATGTAACTCAGGATCAGTACAGGATAAGTAATGTAATGTATGTACACAGTGACTCTGCCAGCAGAATAGTGAGTGCAGCTCTGGAGTATAATACAGGATGTAACTCAGGATCAGTACAGGATAAGTAATGTAATGTATGCACACAGTAACTCCACCAGCAGAATAGTGAGTGCAGCTCTGAGGTATAATACAGGATGTAACTCAGGATCAGTACAGGATAAGTAATAAGTCATGTAACGTATTTATAAAGTGACTCCAATATATATGGAGATTCATTCTGTATGAAAACCTTTCATCAATGTCTGCTTGGTTTTGTGGGTTCGCTACACTTTTTGTGTCCCAAGGTGCCCAACAAGGATCATGCAGCACTATGTGGATTCTCTGTATAAACTGATGTGTAACATGGAGAGGAATCTGCCGGTGTCCAGCGCAGGACTCTTAATGATTCAGCAATTTCTGCAGAATCATGTTTCCTTTGAAGTCTGGTTTTCTGCGAGACATCACTGTGAGGGTCCCTGGAGGAGAGAGTCCTCATTAAAATCATTCACACTCCTATATCATGCTTCAAAAATCAGATAACTAGCACAGGCTAAACAATGATAAAAGCCGACCAGCTGCTTGTGTGGGAGGATAAACAGTCCTGGCTGCTCCTACGCCAAGTCTGCCCTGAAGAACCCGAGTTTCCCAAGAAATGGGTTTCATTAGTACGGATGATATATATTATACCGGGGCACAGCCCCCAAATTACTGCGCAATATCAGTCTATATGGCGAGTCGCGGTAAAAGAGCAACATTACCGCAACTTACACTTGATCTCAATGTTACTCCCCATATGGAGCCCTAGCCTAAATGGCAAGGTTTATTGGGCCCCTGTAAGGGGAGAGGTTTCCCACAACAGCCAAACATAGTGCTTCATTATTTTTCGAGAGGGCCTCTAAAAAAATGAATGCTGGAATCTGATTGATTGCTATCAACAAGTTCTCCACTTTTCCCCTTGCACCAGTTTTAATAGAGTTATCTCGCTAAAAATATTGATGACTCCTGCCGATTCCTAGAGTCAAGTGGTAGTGATGATAGACAAGCCCTTTTGGATTCTGTCCATTCTGCTCAAGTTTTTTGGAGGCTGCATGGTTGGCCCATTAAGTCAATGGCTGACCATTCAGTCCCAGCAGGGGTCACAGTTGTTGGAGCAGAATCCTTAGTGATCAGCTCTAATCTGTGAGGGAACCCTGCAGCAAGTTTTTTGTTTCCCTACAGCGCCACCACAGGGGAAATTAAGCATTACACAGTTATCATTGAAATTATTTGTCCGTGTATTGCATAGACTTGTAGGGTCCTCCAGACTCCGCTCTGGTTAATAGATGAGGGTCCTGAATGTTGGGAAGGAGAACTATATTAACTCAGCAAACCCCAATAGAGTATATGAGAATAGGTTTTCAAAACTAGACTACCCCTTTAACCCCCTACTATGTGTTATCATGAGATCATAATGCTTCACTGTAGGCTGTAAAGCAAAATGCTTTATTTTACCAGTCTGGATGTAGCCTGTGGTGTAGACATCTAGTGGCCAATGTGAAAACTGCAATATTTTTTTTTTTTTTACTAATCAACATAGAAAAACGAAACGGAATCATTTTATATAAGTCATTCACTGATAACATTGTTTCTTTAATAGTGGAAACTGGTGGGACATTTAAAAGCAAGTAGGTAAAATATTTTGGATCAACTTTTCATAACCAAATTTATTAAATCACCCCTCTGAACAAATGATAGAATAAACAGGAGGTCACTTCACCACATTATTTTGCATTCTGAATTTCGGGACTATTGATTGCCAGATTAAAGAGGCTCTGTCACCAGATTATAAGAGCCCTATCTCCTACATAATCTGATCAGCGCTGTAATGTAGAGAACAGCAGTGGTTTTTATTTTGAAAAACGATCATTTTTGAGCAAGTTATGAACAATTTTAGATTTAGTTTCTTAATGCCCAACTGGGCGTGTTTTTACTTTTGACCAAGTGGGTGTTGTAAAGAAGTGTATGAGGCCGACCAATCAGTGACCAATCGGTGTCATACACTTCTCATTGTTCCAGCCCAGCTTCTTTCACTGCCCAATCACACTGTGCTGTGGATCATGCTGGGCTGGAACAATGAGAAGTGTATGAGGCTGATTGGTCACTGATTGGTCACTGATTGGTCGGCCTCATACACTTCTTTACAACACCCACTTGGTCAAAAGTAAAAACACGCCCAGTTGGGCATTAAGAAACTAAATCTAAAATTGTTCATAACTTGCTCAAAAATTATCGTTTTTCAAAATAAAAACCACTGCTGTAATCTACATTACAGCGCCAATCAGATTATGTAGGAGACAGGGCTCTTATAATCTGGTGACAGAGCCTCTTTAAAGCACATTTTCTATACATTGCTGCACCTATATTCATAATAACACTCAGCTACTTAATTTTCATTTTTTCTTTATTTTAAAAGTCTATCTCCACCATTCAGCCCCACTGTACAGTTTATATGTAGAATTATTCTACATAAAAAGCTGAGTCACTTAGTAAATACATACATTACTTATCTTGTACTGTACTGTATTTTACTCCGGAGCTACATTCACAATTCTTCTGGTTGCTATTTGATACAGTCAACAAGATTATTATCAGACATACCCCTTACAGCTTTGTTGAGCTCCTATAATGCAAGGGGCAGTTCGTTTTTCCTATATCAGATGACTGTTCAGTGCCTGGTGTAAAGGTTACACTCCCTAGAAGCTAAACCGCCAGAAAGAGCTCTGTTCAGTTACTGAAACAGCAGGGAATATTGAGAGATTTAAGCTCTGAAGCCTAAAAAATAGTGAGTGCACTTTAAAATATAATACAAGTTGTAACTCATGATCAGTATAAAATAAGTAATGTAATGTGTGTACACAGAGAATCCACCAGCAGAATAGTGAGTGCAACCTCTGGAGTATAATACAGGCTGTAACTCAGGATCAGTACAAGATAAGTAATGTAATGTATGTACACAGTGACTCCACCAGCAGAATAGTGAGTGCAGCTCTGGAGTATAATACAGGATGTAACTCAGGATCAGTACAGGATAAGTAATGTAATGTATGTACACAGTGACTCCACCAGCAGAATAGTGAGTGCAGCTCTGGAGTATAATACAGGATATAACTCAGGATCAGTACAGGATATGTATGTAATGTATGTACACAGTGACTCCACCAGCAGAATAGTGAGTGCAACCTCTGGAGTATAATACAGGCTGTAACTCAGGATCAGTACAAGATAAGTAATGTAATGTATGTACACAGTGACTCCACCAGCAGAATAGTGAGTGCAGCTCTGGAGTATAATACAGGATGTAACTCAGGATCAGTACAGGATAAGTAATGTAATGTATGTACACAGTGACTCCACCAGCAGAATAGTGAGTGCAGCTCTGGAGTATAATACAGGATATAACTCAGGATCAGTACAGGATATGTATGTAATGTATGTACACAGTGACTCCACCAGCAGAATAGTGAGTGCAGCTCTGGAGTATAATACAGGATGTAACTCAGGATCAGTACAGGATAAGTAATGTAATGTACAGTGGAGGAAATAAGTATTTGATCCCTTGCTGATTTTGTAAGTTTGCCCACTGTCAAAGACATGAACAGTCTAGAATTTTTAGGCTAGGTTAATTTTACCAGTGAGCGATAGATTATATTTAAAAAAAAAGAAGAAAATCACATAGTCAAAATGATATATATTTATTTGCATTGTGCACAGAGAAATAAGTATTTGATCCCCTACCAACCATTAAGAGTTCAGCCTCCTCCAGACCAGTTACACGCTCCAAATCAACTTGGTGCCTGCATTAAAGACAGCTCTTACATGGTCACCTGTATAAAAGACTCCTGTCCACAGACTCAATTAATCAGTCTGACTCTAACCTCTACAACATGGGCAAGACCAAAGAGCTTTCTAAGGATGTCAGGGGCAAGATCATAGACCTGCACAAGGCTGGAATGGGCTACAAAACCATAAGTAAGACGCTGGGTGAGAAGGAGACAACTGTTGGTGCTATAGTAAGAAAATGGAAGACATACAAAATGACTGTCAATCGACATCGATCTGGGGCTCCATGCAAAATCTCACCTCGTGGGGTATCCTTGATCCTGAGGAAGGTGAGAGCTCAGCCGAAAACTACACGGGGGGGGACTTGTTAATGATCTCAAGGCAGCTGGGACCACAGTCACCAAGAAAACCATTGGTAACACATTACGCCGTAATGGATTAAAATCCTGCAGTGCCCGCAAGGTCCCCCTGCTCAAGAAGGCACATGTACAGGCCCGTCTGAAGTTTGCAAATGAACATCTGGATGATTCTGAGAGTGATTGGGAGAAGGTGCTGTGGTCAGATGAGACTAAAATTGAGCTCTTTGGCATTAACTCAACTCGCCGTTTTTGGAGGAAGAAAAATGCTGCCTATGACCCAAAGAACACCGTCCCCACTGTCAAGCATGGAGGTGGAAACATTGTGTTTTGGGGGTGTTTCTCTGCTAAGGGCACAGGACTACTTCACCGCATTAATGGGAGAATGGATGGAGCCATGTACCGTCAAATCCTGAGTGACAACCTCCTTCCCTCCACCAGGACATTAAAAATGGCTCGTGGCTGGGTCTTCCAGCATGACAATGACCCGAAACATACAGCCAAGGCAACAAAGGAGTGGCTCAAAAAGAAACACATTAAGGTCATGGAGTGGCCTAGCCAGTCTCCAGACCTTAATCCCATCGAAAACTTATGGAGGGAGCTGAAGATCCGAGTTGCCAAGCGACAGCCTCGAAATCTTAATGATTTACAGATGATCTGCAAAGAGGAGTGGGCCAAAATTCCATCTAACATGTGTGCAAACCTCATCATCAACTACTAAAAACGTCTGACTGCTGTGCTTGTCAACAAGGGTTTTGCCACCAAGTATTAAGTCTTGTTTGCCAAAGGGATCAAATACTTATTTCTCTGTGCACAATGCAAATAAATATATATAATTTTGACAATGTGATTTTCTGTTTTTTTTTAAATATAATCTATCTCTCACTGGTAAAATTAACCTACCCTAAAATTTCTAAACTGTTCATGTCTTTGACAATGGGCAAACTTACAAAATCAGCAAGGGATCAAATACTTATTTCCTCCACTGTATGTACACAGTGACTCCACCAGCAGAATAGTGAGTGCAGCTCCGGAGTATAATACAGGATGTAACTCAGGATCAGTACTGGATAAGTAATGTAATATATGTACACAGTGACTCCACCAGCAGAATAGTGAGTGCAGCTCTGGAGTATAATACAGGATGTAACTCAGGATCAGTACAGGATAAGTAATGTAATGTATGTACACAGTGACTTCACCAGCAGAATAGTGAGTGCAGCTCTGGAGTATAATACAGGATGTAACTCAGGATCAGTACAGGATAAGTAATGTAATATATGTACACAGTGACTCCACCAGCAGAATAGTGAGTGCAGCTCTGGAGTATAATACAGGATGTAACAGGATCAGTACTGGATAAGTAATGTAATGTATGTACACGGTGACTCCACCAGCAGAATAGTGAGTGCAGCTCTGAAGTATAATATAGGATGTAACTCAGGATCAGTACAGGATAAGTAATGTAATGTATGTACACAGTGACTCCACCAGCAGAATAGTGAGTACAGCTCTGGAGTATAATACAGGATGTAACCCAGGATCAGTACAGGATAAGTAATGTAATGTATGTACAAAGTGACTCCACCAGCAGAATAGTGAGTGCAGCTCTGGAGTATAATACAGGATGTAACTCAGGGTCAGTACAGGATAAGTAATGTAATGTATGTACACAGTGACTCCACCAGCAGAATAGTGAGTGCAGCTCTGGAGTATAATACAGGATGTAACTCTGGATCAGTACAGGATAAGTAATGTAATGTATGTACACAGTGACTCCACCAGCAGAATAGTGAGTGCAGCTCTGGAGTATAATACAGGATGTAACTCAGGATCAGTGCAGGATAAGTAATGTAATGTATGTACACAGTGACTCCACCAGCAGAATAGTGAGTGCAGCTCTGGAGTATAATACAGGATGTAACTCAGGATCAGTACAGGATAAGTAATGTAATGTATGTACACAGTGACTCCACCAGCAGAAAAGTGAGTGCAGCTCTGGAGTATAATACATGCTGGAAGTAAACCATGTTAAACACATAAAGGATGTCTTAATTAGTTAATGCTATTTTTAAAGCTAAAGTATGTCTAATCTATCACAGTTTTGTTGTGGATTTTTGGCAGTTTGCTCTAATTTTTCTCTGCTTCTGTGGAGACCCAGCAGTATTACTCATTATAACATAGAAGCAGTGTTGGACTGTAACGTCTATGGCCGCGGACCGTCGTCCTGACTTACCCTCTGACGGCCGCGGCCGAGCAAGTTCCCGGCAGCATCTCCCTCCTGGGAGATGCCGGCACTCACTTCCTGGTCCGGACACTGTCTCCTGCAGGGTGCGCGCGCCCGCGCGTGCACGGCCTTAAAGGGCCAGTACACGCATATTTGCAGAATAGCTGCAATTAGCCCAGAATGACTCTGGACTATAAAAGGGGCTCTACCCTCTCGGTCATTGCCTGAGCATTGTTGCGTTACCTTAAGTTCATCCTTGCAAATGGTCTCCTAAGTGTTTTCCAGTTCCCAGTGTTACCCGCTCCTGCTGCCTGTACCCCGTGCTACCGTGCCGTCAAGAGTTGGAGTCGTGTTGTGCCCTCCGCTGCATCTACTGTGTCTACTGTCGGAGCCTCATCTTAGCCTGAATCCACCGCTACTGTCTACATTGCTTCAGGTACCCGTTCAGAACTATAGACATTGCATTGTACCTGTTTGTCCAGCTTTTATCCCGCTACGTGGTATGGCCCAGTGGGTCCACACCCCGCACCGTGACATGGACTGATGTACTTTGGGCCTTTCAGAGGAAATGATCCTAAGGGCCCATCCTATATCTATACAGAACATGTTCACGTATACTGTACTGTTATCACTTTATACTTACCCTAACAGAAATAAAGGTTAATCGGTTATGTGTGCATTAACACCCAAAAACTGACCAACCCCCTATTTTTTGATGGGACACATTAGATTGCCAGAGCTTGGGCACACCAGATGAGATTATGGTCCTATGGTGGGCGAGTCTGACCCTGAAAAGAAGGACTACTGGTATGTATAGATGAGCACCATTAGGACTTTGGAGTGTCTGACTATTCTCGGCTCCTTCTTTACCCAAAATAACATCCCAACATTGCGTGACTTAGATGAAATAGCCACAGCAGCCCCTTTTTTATTAACCACAAATATAACACTACGCATAAAACATATATAAATCCCATTATACATAAGATTATAGGTAACAGTATAATTGACTTCACAAGGGGGTCTTTGAAGGTCCTCCATATAAAATAACCTGCAACATCAACTCCACCTCTCCCCCCTCAGCCTCTCCGTGGCGATTTTAAAGCTTTAGCCAGCTAAAAACTAGACCAGGCACGCAGAAGATTCGCCAAATTTATTAGTGGTGCATTCTGGGATCATTTTGGACAACTCTAGACACTTTTCGAAACTATCGAGGCGCAAAATGTGTGTAAAACACATAATAAATCTGACGCAAGGCATACGCACCAGTTTTTTGGTGCAAATTCTGAATTCAGAAATTTGGCGCATGTAGCAAAGTAAATCTCCCTTGCTCTGAGCTGTGAACAAAAATTCTGGAAATTGACTTTAAAGCAGGGGCCCGGACGTGAAAAAATGAATACTAAGACCTATTGACTTTTATAGGAGAGTGTTGTGGGCATGCTCTGTATGATGTGCAGAGGTCACTGTGCAGGGAGAGGGAGGAGAGAGGAGGAGGTGAGCTTTCCTAATCACCTAATGTCAATGGTGTGATCCTCCGATGATAATGAGATGACTGCTAACCCTTTGGGTTTATCCGAATCTGAAAATCCAACATAGCGCCTGTAGGAGAAGTTCATCGTGAGCCTCCCGTACACCCTCTGTGTTCCAGCTCCGGATTTCCCCTTTAAATTTCAAGTAAGTTTGGTTGCATTATTCTATGAGACATTCAGAGGGAAAGTACTAATTATACTAATGATGTCTCAAATAATAAGTGTGGGGGAAATAATAGGGTAGTGCGCCTTTATGAACATTGGCAGCTCTTATGCTAACGTTAGCTTTGTTAATCTGTAATGAAAATTAATTTTAGCTGCCATGTCTTACAACATGGTCTGAAAGTATGTGAACCCCATCTAATTGGCCCAAACCATTGCTAACGGGTTTATATAATCCAGTATAGAGACATGATATCTTCATGGATCTGGAGTACTCAACCTTTTCTGCTCCGAGGGTCACGTTATCAGAATCTACCACTCCCAAGGGCCGCAATTAGACTTAAATGAGTATTCCTATATAAGACATTTATGGAAAAATCAATGGTATATGGCATAAATGTCTCATAGGAAAATGTTCCACTTTTAGGAAGCCTCATGGATTGTGGTTTCCATGGCTGAGAAGCCACACAAGACTGGGATCATCATACACAATGCCAGGTGTCAGCTAGAGTGATGTAAAGCCGCCACCACCACCACTTGCCTCTGGAGCAGTGAAACGCACATTTCATTATCTGAAGGGAGAATATAATGAGGAGACTTTTTGACTGAATGGGTAGAGACAACTGTAATTTCTAATGGAGGAGGAATAATGGTTGGGGGCTGTATTTCATGGTTTGGGCCCCTTAGTTTCCTATAGGGTTTTGAACACCTTAATATAGGGGCCAACCACTCTATAATGTTGAAAAATTTGCAATACTTTGCCGTTCTGGTGCCACCGGTACCAGGGTCTTCAGCCGTATATTGATGTCATTGCGTCAAAGTGATATTTCGTCAATGGACATGAGACTTTGCTGGCCGGAGCAGTGACATCACTATGAACGACACACCCATTCTGCGACCACTGGTTGGCTGAGGTGGTCCTGTGTCCTCCGATAAAACATCCTCATCTGAAGCAGCAGGATACCCTGGTACCGATGGCATAGAAAGAGTCCTGACCTCAACCCCATGTCCTGTGAGCCAGTAGTTATTTCACAATACCAGTGCCCGACCCCACTAATGCTCCTGTGGCTGAATAGATGTGAGCCCTCCCAACCCTGTTCCTAAATCTGGTAAAAAAGAAAAACCTTTCCACAAGAGCGGAGAGGGGACCAACTTCACTAATGTCCATGGTTTTGGAACGGGATGTTCAACATAGGCAGGTGATCTTCAGGTGTCCACATACTTTGGCCATGTAGTGTATATATACCGCTTGGCACATTGTAACATACTGTAAATGCAATCAGTTGCCTTACAGCCAGGGACTAAGAATGAGAGGGGGTCATTTTGGGTACTAGGTATGAAAGGGAGGTCATGCTGGAGACTAAGAATGAGAAGGAAGCCATGCTGGGGACGAGGATGAAAGGTTTGTGCGTAGGGGAGACAGGTTTGTGGTTGAGAATATAATCTAATACATAACAAAAAGGTTTTATTTGCTTGGGGACTAGGAATAAGAGGGGAAATGCTGGGGACGAGGAACTAGAAGGGAGCCATGCTGGAGACTAAGAATGAGAGGGAAGCCATGCTGGGGACTAGGAATGAAAGGAGGGTCATGCTGGGTACTAAGAATGAGAGGGGAGCCATGCTGGGGACTAGAAATAAGAGGGGCATTGCTGGGGACGAGGAGCTGGAGGGGAGCCATGCTGGAGACTAAGAATGAGAGGGAAGCCATGCTGGGGACTAGGAATGAAAGGAGGGTCATGCTGGGTACTAAGAATGAGAGGGGAGCCATGCTGGGGACTAGAAATAAGAGGGGCATTGCTGGGGACGAGGAGCTGGAGGGGAGCCATGCTGGAGACTAAGAATGAGAGGGAAGCCATGCTGGGGACGAGGAATGAATGGTTTGTGCGAAGGGGAGACAGGTTTGTGGGGGAGAATATTATCTAATACATAACAAAAAGGTTTTATTTGCTTTGTTGTACAATAATATTCACACTCTTTCTGTTAGGATTTGCTCTTCAACACCTTCAGCCTCCAACTGCAGAAGAATTACAAGAGCTTTTAATTATACAATGAGCAAGTTTTATTTACAGAAAACCAGAAACCCCTTCATTCATACACCTATAGATTCCCCTGCGCTCCCCGGGATCATGTCATTGTGATCATGAGCAGTCGTACAATGATGGACTCACTCCAATAGAGTAGGGGATGTATGGAGCAACTACAAGTCCCAGTAAGCCATATAAACCCAGCAATTTGTCATTAGAATATGTCTCAAATTTAAAGGGGCTTCCAGTTTTATGTCATTAAAGCTGAATTCCTTCTATTAAAAGTTATACATTCATTCTTCACCATTTTTAAGATCTATGTTTGCTGTCAGTGAATGGGAACATTGATATTTGTACAGCCAATGTCCAAAAAAAAACATTTAGACCTAGCAACCAAATTCATGGTGATAAATTCACATCCTTCCGCAATAAAGGGAGCTCCTTGTATAATAAGTTATGCAACTTACTAATACATATTATATAACCATTCCTCAATATTTTCAAGATCTTTGCTTGCTGTTAATGAAGAGCCTAAACGAATCCTTGTATAATAGTTTCTGCAACTTTCTAATATACATTATACAGTGAAACCTCCCCAGAAGACCACCCCTTTGAGAATACCCCCCATCCAGACTAAATTTCTTTGTGACGGATTGTCTCCTCCATTATAGTCATGCTGCGGACTAGGAATAAGAGGGTCATGCTGGGGACTAGGAATGAAAGGGTGCCATGCTGGGGACAAGAAATGAGGGTAGTCATGTTGCGCACTCGGAATAAGAGGAGGGCTAAGCTGGGGACTAGGAATGCGAGGGGGTCATGCTAGGGACCAGGAATGAGAGGGGAGTTATGCTGGATATCAATAATGAAGGGAGGTCCATGCTGGTAACTAGGCATGAGAGGGGAGCTATGCTGTGGACTATGAATAAGAGGAGGTCCATGCTGCAAACTAGGAATGAGAGGGGACAATGCTGGGGACCAGGATGAGAGGGGAGACTTGCTCAGGATTAAAAATGAGAGGGGGCTATGCTGGGGACTAGGAATGAGAGGGACAATGCTGGGGCAGAGGAACTAGAGGGGAGCGATGCTGGGGACTAGGAATGAAGGAGGGGCCATGCTGGAGACCAGGAATGATAGGGGAGCAATCCCAGGAACTAGGAATGAGAGGGGAGTCATGCTGGGGATTAAGACTGAGAGGGGAGCTTTGCTGGGAACTAGAAACTAGAGGGAGCCATGCTGGGGACTTAGAACGAGAGGGGGGCCTTGATTGGTTTTCAAAATGACAGGGGGGCCATGCTTGGACCAAGAATAAGAGAGGAGTCATGCTGGGGACTAGGAATGAGAGGGAAGTTATTCTGCTCACTAGGAATAAGAGGGCCATGCTGGGGACTAGGAATGGGAGGGGAGCCATGCTGGGGACCAGGAATGATAGGGGACCCATCCTGGGAAATAGGAATGAGAGGGGAGCCATGCTGGGGACCAGGAATGAGAGGGGAGTCATGCTGGGGATTAAGACTCAGAGGGGAGCTATGCTGGGAACTAGAAACTAGAGAGAGACATGCTGGGGACTTAGAATGAGAGGGGCCATGCTGGGTTCTTAAAATGAGAGGGGGGGGGCATTCTTGGACTAAGATTAAGACAGGAGCTAGGCTGGGGACTAGGAATTAGAGTGGAGCCATGCTGTGGACTAGAAATGAGAGGGGAGTCATGCTGGTGACTAAGAATGAAAGTAGAGCCATGCTGGGGACTAGGAAAGAGAGGGGAGACATGCTGGGGACTAGGAATGAAAGAGGGGCCCTGCTGGGGACCAGGAATGATAGGGGACCCATCCTGGGAACTAGGAATGAGAGGGGAGCCATGCTGGGGACTTGGAATGAGAGGGGAGTCATGCTGGGGATTAAGATTGAGAGGGGAGCTATGCTGGGAACTAGAAACTATAGAGAGCTATGCTGGGGACTTAGAATGAGAGGGGGGCCATGCTGGGTTCTTAAAATGAGAGGGGGGCATGCTTGGACTAAGATTAAGAGAGGAGCTAGACTGGGGACTAGGAATGAGAGGGGAGTCATGCTGGTGACTAAGAATGAAAGTAGAGCCTTGCTGGAGACTAGGAAAGAGAGGGGAGAAATGCTGGGGACTAGGAATGAGTGGGGAGCCCCGCTAGGGACTGGGAATGAGAGGGGAGCCTTGCTGGAGACTGGGAATGAGAGGGGAGCCTTGCTGGGGACTAGGAATGAGAGGGGAGTCATGCTGGGGATTAAGATTGAGAGGGGAGCTATGCTGGGAACTAGAAACTATAGAGAGCTATGCTGGGGACTTAGAATGAGAGGGGGGCCATGCTGGGTTCTTAAAATGAGAGGGGGGCATGCTTGGACTAAGATTAAGAGAGGAGCTAGACTGCGGACTAGGAATGAGAGGGGAGTCATGCTGGTGACTAAGAATGAAAGTAGAGCCATGCTGGGGACTAGGAAAGAGAGGGGAGAAATGCTGGGGACTAGGAATGAGTGGGGAGCCCCGCTAGGGACTGGGAATGAGAGGGGAGCCTTGCTGGAGACTGGGAATGAGAGGAGAGCCATGCTGGGGACTAGGAACTACAGGGGTCATGCTATGCACAAGAATGAGAGGGGAGCCGTGCTTGGACTAAGAGAGGAGCCATGCTGGGGACTAAGAATAAAGTGGAGCCATGCTGAGGACTGGGAATGAGATAAATTCACTCCCTTCCCAAATCAAGTAAGCTCAATCCTTGTATAATATATTCTGCAACTTTCTAATAGACATAATGCATCCATTCCTCATAATGTTAAGATCTCTGCATGCTGTCAATGAATAGGAACATCCTTTTTTTTATTTACAGCTAGTGTAAAAAAAAAAAGCCTCCAGACCTAGCAGCCCTATTCGTGGTGATGAATTCACACCCTTCCCCAATGAAGTAAGCTCCATCCTTGTATAATATCTTCTGCAACTTTCTACATTATACATCCATTCCTCAACATGTTAAGATCTCAGCTTGCTGTCAATGAATTTGAGCCTTCCTTTCTAGACCTAGACAAATTCACTCCCTTCCCCAATCATGCCTAAACCAACACAGTCCTGAATGTTCACAGCTCAACATTGGACCATGTAACCAGTGACCCTTATGGAAAAATCAGAGGGGGTCACATGACCCAAGGTGGGAGGCCATTTTGAATCCCCCCCCCCCCAAAGGTGGGCTGGAGTCAGGGAGGGGGCGGAAGTGACGTTACCGGGGGCGGAAACGGAGGGATTTGTCCCCCCTCCCTCCCCCCCTGGTTTTGGAGAGAAGGAAGATGGCGGCGAAGTCGGACGGCGTGTTGGGGGTCGGCTCCGGTTTCGCCCAGCTGCATAACCTGGACGAGGCGGCGGCTGCGGTGGTGGCAGACGGCCGGGGAGGGGACGGGGATCCCCGGGAGAGCAGCTCCATCCACATCTGTCACTGCTGTAACACGTCGTCCTGTTACTGGGGCTGCCGCTCGGCCTGCCTGCGCGCCCTGCTGCGGAGGGGGGAGGAGAAGGGGCAGCAGCAGGAACCGCCGCCGGCGGCAGCTCCGGGGGACCGGGCCTGGCTGGACTGCCTGTGGATCGTCCTGGCACTGCTCGTCTTCTTCTGGGACGTGGGCACCGACGTCTGGCTGGCGGCGGACTACTACTCCCAGCAGGACTACGTGTGCTTCTCCCTGACGCTGGGCTTCGTGCTGGTGCCCTCCGTGCTGGTGCAGATCCTCAGCTTCAGGTGGTTCGCCCAGGATTACAGCGCGGGAGGACTGGGGGCGGTGGAGGGGCTCAGCAGCCGGGGCCCCCCCATGATGGGCAACACTCATTATCACCACCACCACTACTACCACCGCCATCATCCCTACACCACCACCAGCCCCGGGGCGGAGAGGTTCTGCCGCCTCTCTGTCTGGATCTGGCAGACTGTCATCCATGTGCTGCAGATGGGACAAGTCTGGAGGTAAGGAGAGAATGTGCTGCACTGTAAAGTATCGGGGATTCTAACATGGCGGGTAATGTGGGGTGCGCTGGATGGATGGGGGGCTGATCTGATGGACTCTCCCTATGAAGCCTGAGGAGAGGTATATACATTGTATACACAGGAGTTAACGCCTGGATATTGAGGGAGATGATGTGCAATGTTGGGGGTTATCCTCTCACCTGAAGATGCATTTACAAAGTGGAGTACAGCAGGAAGACGAGTGTAATGGTTGGGGTGCTGCCTGGTTAGTGCAGGACTCATTACTTATAATGTGGGGGTCCTTTTATGGACTGCTGAGACGGGGGTCCTGTATAGGGACTGCTGAGAGCGGGGGTCCTGTATAGGGACTGCTGAGAGCGGGGGTCCTGTATAGGGACTGCTGAGAGCGGGGGTCCTGTATAGGGACTGCTGAGAGCGGGGGTCCTGTATAGGGACTGCTGAGAGCGGTGGTCCTGTATAGGGACTGCTGAGAGCGGGGGTCCTGTATAGGGACTGCTGAGAGCGGGGGTCCTGTATAGGGACTGCTGAGAGCGGGGGTCCTGTATAGGGACTGCTGAGAGCGGGGGTCCTGTTTAGGGACTGCTGAGAGCGGGGGTCCTGTTTAGGGACTGCTGAGAGGGGGGGTCCTGTTTAGGGACTGCTGAGAGGGGGGGTCCTGTTTAGGGACTGCTGAGAGGGGGGGTCCTGTATAGGGACCGCTGAGAGGGGGGGTCCTGTATAGGGACCGCTGAGAGGGGGGTCCTGTATAGGAACCGCTGAGAGGGGGGGTCCTGTATAGGGACCGCTGAGAGGGGGGGTCCTGTATAGGGACCGCTGAGAGGGGGGGGTCCTGTATAGGGACCGCTGAGAGGGGGGGGTCCTGTATAGGGACCGCTGAGAGGGGGGGGTCCTGTATAGGGACCGCTGAGAGGGGGGGGTCCTGTATAGGGACCGCTGAGAGGGGGGGTCCTGTATAGGGACCGCTGAGAGGGGGGGGGTCCTGTATAGGGACCGCTGAGAGGGGGGGGTCCTGTATAGGGACCGCTGAGAGGGGGGGGTCCTGTATAGGGACCGCTGAGAGGGGGAGCGTCCTGTATAGGGGGAGCGTCCTGTATAGGGACCGCTGAGAGGGGGGGGTCTTGTGCAGGGGCTGCTGGGGGTCTCTGGCATTGAAGGATGTCCTGTAATATGGAGTAATACACTTCTGCCTGGTGTTGGGGTGACTGGAGCCCCCTCATGTGGATGTGCCAGGAATGAAGCTGGTGATGAGACTTCTGTATAATGTGAGAGAATAATCTAGTGATCCAATATCCTGCTCTGATGGGGGGTTATACCTGCATGTGGGGGCACAGGAGTGGGGTACATGGGGATCCTGCATGTGGGGGCACAGGTGGTACAGTAATGGGGTACACTGATCCTGTATGTGGGGTACACTGATCCTGCATGTGGGGGCACAGGTGGTCCTGTATGTGGGGTACACTGGTCCTGTATGTGGGGTACACTGGTCCTGTATGTGGGGTACACTGGTCCTGTATGTGGGGTACACTGGTCCTGTATGTGGGGTACACTGATCCTGCATGTGGGGGCACAGGTGGTACAGTAATGGGGTACACTGGTCCTGTATGTGGGGTACACTGGTCCTGTATGTGGGGTTCACAGATCCTGTATGTGGGGTATAGTAGTGGGGTACACTGATGTATGTGGGGTATAGTAGTGGAGTACACTGATCCTGTATGTGGGGTACACTGATCCTGTATGTGGGGTTCACAGATCCTGTATGTGGGGTATAGTAGTGGGGTACACTGATGTATGTGGGGTATAGTAGTGGGGTACACTGATCCTGTATGTGGGGTACACTGATCCTGTATGTGGGGTACACTGATCCTGTATGTGGGGTATAGTAGTGGGGTACACTGATCCTGTATGTGGGGTATAGTAGTGGGGTACACTGATCCTGTATGTGGGGTATAGTAGTGGGGTACACTGATCCTGTATGTGGGGTACACTGGAGGATGGGTCTCTGGTGCGGGGGCTGCTGATGTGTAATATAGATGTTCCGGCAGATGATCCATTAACCTTCATGTATGAGGAGTGAGGCCTCGCGGCTGCTGCTCTCAGTGAATAACCTTCCTGCCATTGTCAGAGGTGGAGATTACACCGCAGGAGACGCTGCAGCTTCAGAGCCGTCTATTACACACCCAGATGTAGCACAATGTCTATATCTCCAGCACAGACACCGGCCCCGTCCTCACCGGGGACCTCCGCTCTGTAGTCCCAGCAATGTGATGGGGGATTGGTGCAATGTCAGTGCTGGAGATGGGGACTTGTCAGGCAGGTCAGGTATTGTGTGGGCGCTGAGAGATGTCCCCAGCCCATGGTGGTGAACTGCAGTCTGTGCATCCAAAGCCTCTGCTGCTGAGCTGCATACACAAGACGAAGCACAGCTGGAGATGCTGATCTGTACGTTTATATATAGGAGACATGCACTATAGACTGGAGCTATCCACAGCCAGAGGTGCTGATCTGTACGTTATATATATATAGGAGACATGCACTATAGACTGGAGCTGTCCACAGCCAGAGGGAGGTTCTGATCTGTACGTTATATATAGGAGACATGCACTATAGACTGGAGCTGTCCACAGCCAGAGGTGCTGATCTGTACATTATATATAGGAGACATGCACTATAGACTGGAGCTGTCCACAGCCAGAGGTGCTGATCTGTACGTTATATATAGGAGGCATGCACTATAGACTGGAGCTGTCCACAGCCAGAGGTGCTGATCTGTACGTTATATATAGGAGACATGCACTATAGACTGGAGCTGTCCACAGCCAGAGGTGCTGATCTGTACATTATATATAGGAGACATACACTATAGACTGGAGCTGTCCACAGCCAGAGGTGCTGATCTGTACATTATATATAGGAGACATACACTATAGACTGGAGCTGTCAACAGCCAGAGGTGCTGATCTGTACGTTATATATAGGAGACATGCACTATAGACTGGAGCTGTCCACAGCCAGAGGTGCTGATCTGTACGTTATATATAGGAGACATGCACTATAGACTGGAGCTGTCCACAGCCAGAGGTGCTGATCTGTACGTTATATATAGGAGACATGCACTATAGACTGGAGCTGTCCACTTCCAGAGGTGCTGAACTGTACATTATATATAGGAGACATGCACTATAGACTGGAGCTGTCCACAGCCAGAGGTGCTGAACTGTACATTATATATGAGACATGCACTATAGACTGGAGCTGTCCACAGCCAGAGGTGCTGATCTGTACATTATATATAGGAGACATGCACTATAGACTGGAGCTGTCCACAGCCAGAGGTGCTGAACTGTACATTATATATAGGAGACATGCACTATAGACTGGAGCTGTCCACAGCCAGAGGTGCTGATCTGTACATTATATATAGGAGACATGCACTATAGACTGGAGCTGTCCACAGCCAGAGGTGCTGATCTGTATGTTATATATAGGAGACATGCACTATAGACTGGAGCTGTCCACAGCCAGAGGTGCTGATCTGTACGTTATATATAGGAGACATGCACTATAGACTGGAGCTGTCCACAGCCAGAGGTGCTGAACTGTACATTATATATAGGAGACATGCACTATAGACTGGAGCTGTCCACAGCCAGAGGTGCTGAACTGTACATTATATATGAGACATGCACTATAGACTGGAGCTGTCCACAGCCAGAGGTGCTGAACTGTACATTATATATAGGAGACATGCACTATAGACTGGAGCTGTCCACAGCCAGAGGTGCTGATCTGTACATTATATATAGGAGACATGCACTATAGACTGGAGCTGTCCACAGCCAGAGGTGCTGATCTGTACATTATATATAGGAGACATGCACTATAGACTGGAGCTGTCCACAGCCAGAGGTGCTGATCTGTACATTATATATAGGAGACATGCACTATAGACTGGAGCTGTCCACAGCCAGAGGTGCTGATCTGTACGTTATATATAGGAGACATGCACTATAGACTGGAGCTGTCCACAGCCAGAGGTGCTGATCTGTACGTTATATATAGGAGACATGCACTATAGACTGGAGCTGTCCACAGCCAGAGGTGCTGATCTGTACGTTTATATATAGGAGACATGCAGTCTGCTCCATCTGTGTACACCGTATAGTCTGCTATCTCTATATAACACCAGGCAGTCTCTTCCTCTCTATATATTACAGTCCATCCGCTTTGCCATTTCTACTGCTCAGTTCTCCAGCTTTCTTCTCTTTCCTAGTATCGAACACCCGGACTATTGTCATTAACCCACTCGCTGCTCTCCTGCGTCTACGCGCACACTGATGGCTGTCCTGTACTCGCTACTCCCCCTCATGAAGTGCTCCCCTTGTGTATGAGTCAGGTCTTACACCGCCAGGTCCACACCGACCACGTTACCTCCGTGTGTATGGCAGTGACTCTTATTTTTTTTTTTTATACTCTTAATTACATCGTGCCCTATCTTTGGCATTTTGTGGTTACCCCCACCCTACATTGACTTTTACAAGGATTCATGTCCTGCTCCACCATCAGGCTGCAGAATGTCCTTCTTCTCCACCAGCCGGCTGCCGGAAGGGGATTAAATTGTAGGCTGGCATGTGTTTTATTCCTGATGACTGGCACTGTGGGATTCTATACCCGTGCTGATAGGGGTCTATAGTCTTACCACCCCAGACTGTGGACCTATAAACAGACGTCGCTGTGTAGGATTCTCCGGTCGGTCAGCGGGGACATGGTTGCCTTCCCGAGATGTATGTTTGGTTCTTCGTGGTGTACGAGCCTGCAGCCGGGCACTGTGTTCTGATGAGGAGTGTGTGTGTGGGGGAGGTTAAAATCCGTGAAGGTGGGAGCTGCTGCGGCTCATGACGGCCCCCTCCCCATGCCTTCTACATTTACAGATTTCGTTCTTGTGTGCAGAGAACATTAAATGAATACAGATCCGTGGCAGTGATCTCCTCAGCGGGGACGACTGACCTTTCAGATGTTTCTACACTATAGGAATCCTGGTGAAGACATCACAATATCCTGTACTCTAGATTTATAGGGCCAGTGACCCTCCAGCTATTTTGTAACCGTTTGAACCTGTTACGACCAGCGGGTTGTGGACCCACTGGGCTACTCCACCGGTTTAGCTTAGGGCCACCTCTAGGGGCATTTTGTAAGTAGCCTACCCGGTCTTCAGCCTTTAACACCTATTTTGGGATCTTGTCTTCACTGCAGGGAGGTCTCTACCTCTTGAGGTGGTCCCGGTGAGGTAGCATGCGGCTGGACGTGGGCAGGTAACTGATATCAACAGCGGACCTAATACAGACTGGTAATGGATAACCGTATACAGGCTGACCACCTATAGCAATAGCGGACTGTATACAGGCTGGTACAGACTGATCACAGATAGCAACAGCGGAGCGGATACAGGTTAAAAAGGAACCTTCGCTGGATAATCGTAGGTTGTTCCATTATTTCTCAGGCACCTGGTGGATAGTGAAGGCGCCTTATATAGTAATGGGGGGGGGACGGGGATTAGTGAGACACTTTTGTATCCAGAACAGTGTGGTCGCGAGCGGAGGACAGCAGCCTGGAGGAGGGACAGGCCGCTGGAGAAGGTACGAGACCCAGCAGTAGGGACCGCCGGCAGGAACAGTACCCGCCCCCGGTATTACAGAACCTTCCACCCTCTGGTTATTCCTGGAGAAAATAATCTAATTTTGTGGAATACACTACTGTTCTGTATTCATATCGAAGTCCCGCGGGTCTAGACTATTCTCAGGAGCCAGGCAGCCGTTGTGCCCAGACATTTGTTGCTAGTACCCATCTTTTTGGGTCGTTGTCTATCAACCTCTTTAGAAGTTCTTATTGACTGGAGTGGTCTACGTGGCTCCAGAAGTCTACAATAATGTGGTCACCCCTGTGCTCTTATAGAACGCCATGCCGGCCTCAGATAGTCATTTCATGCTAGGACTTCCAGCTCTACAGTAGACGAATGGCCCTTATTCTTCTGTCCAATGGCCCTTGAGAACAATGGACCTATAAACGGTCTCTGGTTGCTTTGACCAAGTCAGGACATCTATCTTCTACGTAAAATATCACGATGGATTAGAAAATGTCAGTGAATAGTTTAATGAAGGTTGGTTGACCGGAGCTAGAGAATGTTCTATTTCTCTATATGAAGAACCCTCTGACTATTCCATGTCTCCTGTTGTGGTTCCACCTTGGCTCTAAAGCCCTGGTAGGTTCCTTCAATATGAGAAGACCCAGCATTGAGTTATATTGGCTGTTGGGCAATGTAAACTCTAGTATCCCTCAAGTATTACTTCTAGCGGATCTGTCACTAGTTTATTAATTCCCGATCTCCTAACTAATCTAATAGGCGCTATGATGCTGATCACTGCAGCGGGATCTTTTTTTTTCCAAAACGTTTATTATTTGCAAAGTTTTATGAGCATTTTTCTAAATATGCTAATGTGGCTGTACTTGCCAAGTGGGAGGTGACTCGTTCTTTTCACTCTGTGCGGTGTAATGTTTTCTGTATGACGCTGTCCAATCAGCATACACCTCCTCCCCCTTCTCTGCCCAGCAACACTATGATCCTATATTACACAGCTTCCATTCCCGACTGTTTTCAACTGCTGATACCTCCGGTTGTTTCACAGCTAGAATCCCGTTGTCGTATGAAAGATTAGAATCTCATCTTTCATATGACACCAGAACCGCTGTTCTAGGTGGTCCACAGCGGGAGATGTGGCTATTTGAAGTGACCCCCCCCCCCCCTTCCCTCCAGTCTCCGTCTCTCACACTGTGTGAAGCAGCTTCATGCTGATTGGACAGTGTCAGAGGCTGTGAGGAGGCTCCACCTCCGGAGAATCGCTGCCGTTACCTCCCTCTTGTCCAGTATAGCCTCATTGCATATACAAAACCGCTCATAACTTCTAAAATAATAAACTTTTTGGGACACAATTTTCGCTATTATCATCGGTGTGACGGCGCCTATTCGATTAGCGAGGAGATAGGACATTACTAAACCAGTGACACATCTTCTTTAAAACACATGAATCACTCCATCACCAGTTTACAGCTAGTGTCATTTTAACAGTAGTGTTAACCCTCTGCTTGCCAACCAAATTTGATGTCCTATTTAATCCAATTAATTCATGTGAAGCCTGAGCTAATGAATCCCCTTATATATTTGTTTAGTCCTTCTCCTCCCTATTTCCCCACATATGTGAATCACTAGTCACCCTATCTGGTCTCTTGTATGTGGGAGCTTCAATACTGTAGTTTCCTATACGTTCCTGGTATAGGGGCTTATTATACATTGTATACTTCAATAGTAGAATGATTTCTTTGGAGGTTGGTACATGGGTATATAAAGGGTTAATCTAATCAGTCGTGTTCTAGGTGTTTGCTTTTTCACAGTTTTGGTCAAATACTGTTTGTTTTTTTTTTGTAGTATTTTCTCTGTTTTGATTCACCTGTTGCCAATTTATTTGCTTTCACACTTTCAATTTCTGGGTATCTTTGTATAGCAATAGCCATGTGACCGCAAGGTGACCACTATATACTGTGTGTGGAGGAGTCCTTGCGGAAGCAGTAAGTTTTTCTACCTACAAAATAATATAGGCATAGATAGTGATGCCTCCCTTTGTCTTTGTCCCTGGAAATGATGTAGCTACAGATAGTACTGCCGCCTTGTCTCTCCCAGGAAATTATGTAGCTACAGATAGTACTGCCGCCTTGTCTCTCCCAGGAAATTATGTAGCTACAGATAGTACTGCCGCCTTGTCTCTCCCAGGAAATTATGTAGCTACAGATAGTACTGCCGCCTTGTCTCTCCCAGGAAATTATGTAGCTACAGAAAGTACTGCCGCCTTGTCTCTCCCAGGAAATGATGTAGCTACAGATAGTACTGCCGCCTTGTCTCTCCCAGGAAATGATGTAGCTACAGAAAGTACTGCCGCCTTGTTTCTCCCAGGAAATGATGTCGCTACAGAAAGTACTGCCGCCTTGTCTCTCCCAGGAAATGTTGTAGCTACAGATAGTACTGCCGCTTTGTTTCTCCCAGGAAATTATGTAGCTACAGATAGTAAGTCCTCATTGTCTCGAAAGGGTGTAGGTGCAGATCGTCCTGCCTCCTTGTCTTTGCCTGTAAAATGATATAAACACAGATATCACTGCCTCCCTGTCAGTAATGTAGGTACAGATGGTGCTGCCTTCCTGTAAATGATGTAGGTACAGATATTACTGCCTCCTTATCTCTTCCTGTAAATGATGTAGGTACAGATATTACTACCTCATCTCTTCCTGTAAATGATGTAGGTACAGATAGTACTGCCTCCCTGTCTCTCCCTGTAAATGATGTAGGTACAGATATTACTGCCTCATCTCTTCCTGTAAATGATGTAGGTACAGATAGTACTGCCTCCCTGTCTCTCCCTGTAAATGATGTAGGTACAGATAGTACTGCCTCCCTGTCTCTTCCTGTAAATGATGAAGGTACAGATAGTACTGCCTCCCTGTCTCTTCCTGTAAATGATGAAGGTACAGATAGTACTGCCTCCCTGTCTCTTCCTGTATAAGAAGTAGGTACAGATAGTACTGCCTCCCTGTCTCTCCCTGTAAATGATGTAGGTACAGATAGTACTCTGCACGGTGATTCCTTCTGCGCCCTGTAGTCGATCATTCATACAGCACTTTGCAATGAAATATATAGATAAACCAGAGAGAAAAACGTGACTACTCGGCGTACAAACTATAAGCTGTAAAATTCAAAACGTGAATGTTGAGATAAATGAGGGCAGAGGATTATCTATCGACATAACTGGCAGAATTCTGGGTGGGGGGCTGGAGTTGTTCTTTAATGATGGCACTTTACACTTTTCCCTCTGTACACCCCTCATCCTCCTGCTGCTGCTGCTTTACTGGATGGTCTTTGTGGTCTTCATTGCTGTATATTTCTATAATCTGGGAGATAATAAACCGTTCTTTGCTCTTTCATTGAGTAGAACTTTTCCTAGAGAGCAGCTCCTCATGTTCACCAGCAAAGAATATAAAGCACCGGCTGATCTTATGCCACGGATTAAATTACAGGAGCACGCTGGAAATAATATGGTGTATAATTCAGAGGGGACACGTATGGGAAGGTTCTTACCGAGTACAGTTCTAGTCCACTGCCCCATCACAACCAGAATGTCCACCACCGAGTACAGTTCTAGTCCACTGCCCCATCACAACCAGAATGTCCACCACCGAGAACAGTTCTAGTCCACTGCCCCATCACAACCAGAATGTCCACCACCGAGAACAGTTCTAGTCCACTGCCCCATCACAACCAGAATGTCCACCACCGAGAACAGTTCTAGTCCACTGCCCCCATCACAACCAGAATGTCCACCACCGAGAACAGTTCTAGTCCACTGCCCCCATCACAACCAGAATGTCCACCACCGAGAACAGTTCTAGTCCACTGCCCCATCACAACCAGAATGTCCACCACCGAGAACAGTTCTAGTCCACTGCCCCATCACAACCAGAATGTCCACCACCGAGAACAGTTCTAGTCCACTGCCCCATCACAACCAGAATGTCCACCACCGAGAACAGTTCTAGTCCACTGCCCCATCACAACCAGAATGTCCACCACCGAGAACAGTTCTAGTCCACTGCCCCATCACAACCAGAATGTCCACCACCGAGAACAGTTCTAGTCCACTGCCCCATCACAACCAGAATGTCCACCACCGAGAACAGTTCTAGTCCACTGCCCCCATCACAACCAGAATGTCCACCGTCCACTCTTCGGGTATGTTCACACGGCCTATTTACGGACGTAATTCGGGCGTATTTGCCCCAAATTACGTCCGAAAATAGCGCCTCAATAGCGCTGACAAACATCTGCCCATTGAAAGCAATGGGCAGACGTTTGTCTATTCACACGAGGCGTAATTTACGCGCCGCTGTCAAATGACGGCGCGTAAATAGACGCCCGCGTCAAAGAAGTGACCTGTCACTTCTTTGGCCGTAATTGGAGCCATTATTCATTGACTCCAATGAATAGCAGCGCCAATTTCAGCCGTAACGGACGCCCTCGTGTGAACATACCCTTCTAGACACGGTGTAGCCAAGACCTTTTGTGTAGGGTTGTAAAAGGACTGACCCCCCCCCCCATAGGGGTCACAAGGTGGAGAACCTCACTGCAAGTACCACCGTTAATGCAATAATATAGGGCGAGCCTAAAACCGGCCATACTGTAGAGACTTCAGATGGACGTGTTCTGAATGACCTGCTGTTCTCGGTTTTGGATGACCACTCCATGATTGACTTTCCACGGACTGCACCCGACAACGACCAAAAAATCCAGCGCCGCAGATCAACTTTTCCACTTTTTGGAAGTTCCTCAAATTGGCCATCCAGACTCTCTAGTGTGTGGCCAGCTTTACAATGATAGGAGTTGTCTTATCAGGACAATCCCCCTCCACGTGACTATTAGCCAGAGCAGCTGAGACTTTGGTGGAGCCGTCCATGAGACTTGCTTTAAATTCACCTTTTTTATTTTTATCCTCCTAGAACAGTCCGCTTGAAGGAAATTAAACACATGGGTAAAGCTCTGAGTAAATTTATTCGGGGATTAACACTGTATGAAAGATGTGACCAGACCTCTCTTCTGAAATGGACTCTGGGGGTTGTAGTCTATGCTAGAGTGGCTGTATTTAGGAAAGTGTAGACAAAAACATAAAGAAAATATGGAGTAAAGTGGTGGACTTGTGGTAGGCGATTAGCCTTTTGTGCGTATATCTCGGTCTATCTGTAGCGGCCACCACCTCACCTCCCTCCTCCACTCATACTCACCTTCACGGTACCGCTCCATTCACTCCAGGCTGCGGTCTGGCCTCTGTCCACAGTACCAGCTCTGCTACATCTATTCCTGCTACTACCGAGGACAGCTCACACTACTAGTTACTTAACTCTCTGCACCTGCTGTCCTTGACTCTGGAGTAGCAGCATGCACTGATTGGTCATCTTCATGCAGAGCAATAAGGTTGCTTCCTCTTAACCCTTTAGTGACCGCCCATAGGTGTTTTTACGGAGGCCACTAATGGACTTTATTCCGATGCAATAACCTTTTTACGGTGTTGAATCGGAATAAAGTAATAGAGCAGGGAGCCGTTATATATCCCTGCTCTTAGGTAACCGAGGGCTGGGAGCATCCCTGCTCTAAAGGGTGAGATCGAGATCAGTATCGATCTCACCCGTTTAACCCCTCAGATGTGGCGATCAATAGCGAGCGTTGAGCGTCGGTGGTTTTGGGGAGAGGGAGGGAGCTCCCTCTCATCCCACCGGCACCCGTCGATAAGATCGCCGGGTGTCCATGTCTTCTATGGCAGCCGAGGGGCCTAATAAAGGCCCCCAGGTCTGCCCCTAGTTATGCCTGCTAGACCATGCCAGAGGCATGGCCTGGCAGATGCCTGTCCACTTTAAACGGACAGGCACTAATACACTGCAATGTACAAGTATTGCAGTGTATTATAAATGCGATCAGAGGATCACATATTGAAGTCCCCTAGTGAAACTAGTAAAAAAAAGTTTAGTAAAGTTAAAAAATATATATATGAAAAACCCACTTTTTCACCTTAAAAAATGCTCTATTATTAAAAAAAACAAAATCAAGTAAAGTTACACGTATTTGGTATCGCCGTGTCCGCAACGACCCCGACTATAAAGTCATGACATTATTTAACCATTATTATTTTACATTATGTCATTATTTAGTGAACGTCGTAAAAAATCAATGCAAAAATTGCTGTTTTCTGTGAATCCTGCCTTAAAAAAAAATGTGATAAAAAGTGATCAAAAAGTCGCATCTATTCCAAAATGGTGCCAATAAAAACTACAAGTCGTCCCGCAAGAAAAAAGCCCTCATACGACCGCATCGGCGAAAAAGAAATGTTATGGCTCTTCAAATATGGAGACACCAAAACAAATAATTTTGAAAAAAGTGTTTACTGTGTAATAGTAAAACATAAGACAGCTATATCAATTTGGTATCGTTGCAATCGTAACAACCCGCTGAATAAAGTTATTGTGTTATTTATACCACACGGTAAACGGCGTAAACTTAGGAAGCAAGAAAGTGTGGCGAAACTGCTACGGGTTCACTACACCCCCTGCTGTCCGAAAATATTACTCCGCTATATTGGACGGAGAGCGTCAAACTGTATTTCATATCTGTCTCTCTCTCTGCCTGTGTCTCTCTCTCTGTGTGTGTTTCTGTCTGTGTGTCTCTCTCTCTGTGTGTGTCTCTCTCTGTGTGTGTCTCTGTCTGTGTGTGTCTCTGTCTGTGTGTGTCTCTGTCTGTGTGTGTCTCTGTCTGTGTGTGTCTCTGTCTGTGTGTGTCTGTCTGTCTGTGTCTCTCTGTCTGTGTCTCTCTGTCTGTGTGTGCCTCTCTCTCTCTGTCTGTGTGTCTGTCTGTGTGTGTCTCTCTCTCCCTGTCTGTGTGTGTCTGTCTGTCTGTGTCTCTCTGTCTGTGTCTCTCTGTCTGTGTGCCTCTCTCTCTCTGTCTGTGTGTGCCTCTCTCTCTCTGTCTGTGTGTCTGTCTGTGTGTGTCTCTCTCTCCCTGTCTGTGTGTGTCTCTGTCTGTGTGTGTCTCTGTCTGTGTGTGCCTCTCTCTCCCTGTCTGTGTCTCTGTCTGTGTGTGTCTCTCTCTCTCTCTCTCTGTGTGTGTGTGTGTGTGTGTCTCTCTCTCTGTGTGTGTGTGTCTGTCTGTCTGTCTGTCTCTCTCTGTCTGTCTCTCTCTCTCTCATATCTCTGTGTCTCTCTCTCTCATATCTCTGTGTCTCTCTCTATAATCTATCGTGTAGATAGTTGAATCAATAGTCTGTAACCTGTGAGACTGATGTAAACTCCTATCTGCCCAAAAAAGGGTTTGTTGGCAGTTTTCTGCTGGCTGACACCAGGCGTGTTTGGTAAAATCGCTCGATCACTCGCCACATTGAGAAAGCGCATTCTGTTATCTTACGCGTTTTAGAAACTATATCTCTAATCTGCCAGTTTAGTCCGGCATGTCGCTGGTCAGATCGTTCATATGTACGATCCAGCTAACGATTATTTCCAGAAGTGGGACTTGTGAGGGATTGGGGTCAGAAGTAGGGATTGTCCATCCAATGGACCGGAGGTTACAGGGTCGACTGGAGTCTCACGTGCAGTTTTTGGAGCCAAAGTCAGAAGTGGATCCAACAGAAAGTAAAAGTAGAAGTCTTTCCTTTATACTTTTCCTTCCTTTTGGATCTACGCCAGGCTTTGGCTCCAAAAGTGGAGAGGGGGGTATGATCAGAAACCACCAGACATGTATGGCACCACTTATCTCTTAGGAAACAAAGGATCAGTGGGGAAATCATCCAACGTGTTTGAACCTTATTAGTTGGGGGACGGTCAGACTGTAGCCCACCCGTTCTATTACAATCTGTGTGGGGTGGATACTCAGGCTGAGCTCATTCTTCATACGGCCTCCGCCATAGAGGATCATTATGTATCTGGTGCCGGCCGCCAAGACCAGAACCTTCCATTATAATCCCGACATCATCCATTATATACAGTGTATATACATTTACAGTGTTTTCTATAGATTCCTTTTTGTATTTCTTCTTATTTGCATTTTGTTTGTACAATTCTGTTGATTTTGTTCATTAAAGTTTTGGTTAATAAAGTTTCATTTCATTGAATCTCATTTTATCCATGTGTTTTTCTGTTTCGTTTTATTCCTTTTTACATTTTCATATCGTTTGATTTCACTGTAGGGTTTGAAGTGATGCTTTACGGTTCTTGTTATGGTGACCCTTGTCACAACGGTGGCAAAAAGTGAAACGGGGCCCCTCCCTCCTATTTCGGAGATAGAAAAGAGGGGAGTGCCATGAAGTGTTGTCAGAGTCCCATGGCTTGTCTTGTAAACCAGTCCTGGTCATCTCTCGAGTCATATCTCATGGTAGTTCATATAATTGCAGCCTCTTACTAATGTAATAACCAACTTTACACAAGTCCGCTTAGCGATAGCCTTAGGGTATGTTCACACGCAAAATCGGCTGAAAATGACGGAGCTGTTTTTGTAGTCTTTAACTTTTTTTCAGGTGTTTAGTCTAGAAGTTTTTGGAGCTGTTTTTCTATCGACAAACCGCTCCAATCACGGCTTTAGAAGTGACCTGCTCCTTCCTTTTACGCAGCGCTTTTTTACGTGCCGTTTTTTAAAACCGCGGCATAAAAAAGCGCCCTGTCTGAACATAATACCGCTTTTCCAATTGATTTCAATGGCCATATATTTGTAGGCATTCAGCTACCGTTTTTTCCAGACGTATTTCGAGGCGTTTACGCCCTGAAATACACCTGGAAACTCTGCGTGTGAACATACCCTTAGGCCTCATTCACACGAGCCTTGTAGAAAAGCTCAACATGGTTTCCTGTTTAACTCAATCCCGTTACTCTGCCCTGCAGGAAGTCACATGTGAACAGCCTATCGGTGGCCTTTGCATGTCCCTTCCTCTTCCTGAGCGGATCTAGTATTATAGGGTAACGCCGGAGGCTTGGTGCGGAGACAGATGGCATTACTGCCGAACTTCCCATTACCCATTCAGACCATGAAGAACACCACTAGGGCAAAGATCGTCCCTCATGCCTGGCGCACACCTGTAGGTTGACTTTTAGTAATACTAAAGGGGTTCTTCGCTTGCATATCCATTTCATGTTTTAGGAGGAGCTGACCAACCTGTTTTTTGTTTTTCGTATTTGCGTGGGGGCGGTGACTGCTTCCATGTTGGTCGTGCTCTCCACCCACCTGTCCTGGGCTGTTTTTAATTAGAACAGAATAGATTTGGGTCCTACCTGTCCGAGGCTCACTGTGTGCTAGGCCCAAGAGAGAGAGGTAAGTCTCCAAAATAGGGATACAATGTTTAGTTTAGGGACCCCCTGATAGAGGTCGCCTTGTCGTGGCAGGTGGGCTCTCACATTTTGATCAAACGGAGCGCTACGAACCTCACATTTATTAACATAACTATAGCAATAATGCAATAAAAATGTATAATAAACAATAAGTGTGTGTATATGTATATATGTATAATCTTAGCGCCTTAAATGCAAAGTTTCCCCCTGCTGGGACCCCTAGTGATCAGCTGTGATCTCCGGGGAAACCTGGCAGTAAGTGTTCAATTTCCCTGCAGTGCCACCACAGGGGAAATTAAGTATTACACAGTGTCCATTCATATCAATGTGTTGTCTGTGTAATACAGGACAGGTCCTCCAGAGAGAGACGCTCTGGCCAAGAGACGAGGACCCTGAACAGCGCCCCCCTATATTAACTCAAAATTCCCTAGGGGAATGGACTAGACTGGGCAACCCCTTTAAGGAATCACATAAACCGCAATTACTTAATACTTCAGAGCTGGCTAGATCACAGGAGCCTAGTAGTCAATGCACATAGAAATTTTTGTACTGAATTTTTTTTCCCATTAATCCCAATGAAAGTCCCTCTTTGGCTAATTTTTTAACTTTTATTTTTTATCAATTTTATGATGTCCCCCGATATACTTTGTTATCATCTTTGCTATCTTAAAAGACTTCCGACAAAAGACATTTATCAATAGGTTATGCAATAATTGTGTGATGCTTGGGACACCCACCTTTTTTGCGAGAACGGGTTCCTGTGACCCTAGTTTAGCTGAGGAAGCTAGCCAAGAGACGAAGGTAGAGCTGACCCTTAGAGCAGTGGCACGTGACCGAGTTCCACTCGGGCCGTTTTTAACAACATCCGAGTGGCACCCGATAGTTGTCACCGACCCAATCGCTTCATCGGGTCCGTGAAAACTGACCCGACTCTCCGATCTGTCCCAACTTTTCACGGATGGGACCCGGCCGGCACACAACGGGTGTGTACATTAGGCATTATAGTGGAAAGACCTTTTAATTCCACAGCGTTTGGTCTGGTATATGTCATTTAGTCACAAGGAGTCCCAGCACGCGTCAGAGCGACGGTTGTGGGAGTCGTTTGCAGTGTGTAAGGATAGATCTGTCTCATGTCCCTGGTCATTAAATATGGATGAAGTACATGTGTTGTTGAATCCCTTCAGTGGAGACGCAACGTGTTGACCTCTCATTCGATAACTCGTTTATTAGGAATTTCAAAAGACTTGAGGGTTTCATACCACGGGGCGCTCAACATAGTACGACCCATTAATTCTCCCCCATGCATACTGGATGCCCTAAACGGGTCCCCCGTTCATTTCTTAAAGGGGCCTTGACACCTACAGTCATTTGGAGCTCTTGGCTGGTGTGCACAAAAATGGAGTCAATAGTGAAAATGGGTTCATTGAGTCCTGAACCTCTTTTTTTTTATTTGCGTCGTATCGACATTTTCTAGTAGTTCATCAGTCCTTGCCCACAAAGGTTCTTAAAGGGCTTGTCCAGATTAGAACACCCATTTTGATACACCCTATTAGGGAATTATGAGTTAATAGAGGGGTCTCCCATATTAAGGATCTTCAAAGAGCGTCTCTCGCTCTAGAGAACCTGCTCGGCCTTACACAAACAGCACTGTGTAATGCTTCATTTCCCCTGTGGTGGCGCTGCAGGTCATTGTCAAGGGACTCAAGATTGTCCAAAGCGGTGCACCCCTTTAAAAACAAATTTCCTTTCTACGGGCTCTTACAGAAAGACTGGGGCCAAGGGCTAAATTCATATTAAACCACTTCATCTGAGGACCTGTAGGAAGAAACTGAAGATCTAAAACTGACAGATCAGTGGCCTCCAATCTGTTGCTTTCCAGCTGTTGCAAAACTGCATCGCCCAGTATGCTGGAAGTTGTCGTTTCACAACTGCTGGGGAGCCACGGATTGGAGAGCATGGACTTTGGATGATCTGCAGCAGTGAAGATGTTGTCAGAGTCAGATTCAAACCCATGACACCATTTCTTCTAACGACTGTGTCACCTACACAACTACGGACTTGGTAAAGGACACTAAACTGATGTCACGTGATCAGCCCAAAGTCTGAAGTCCTTATGCTTTGGTAATCTCATGACAACACTTCTTGTTCACGGTCGCCGTTCACATCAATATCTACATCCTTACTGGCAGTGGTTCTTGCTCTATAGATGTTCACATTGATGTGTATGGTGATTTATTTTTATTTTTTTAATGGAGGTTTCTACATTCAACATTTGTTATCTTCTCACATGTTTCTACACGCAGATTTCTTTGTTTTTAGATTATTAGACCAGTTTATATTTTTGGTGCATTTTGGGGCATTACTTCGGCTGCTTATTGTGTCGACAAGTATCGAAGACAACAATAATGAAGTGTCCTAATATGTGTCAAATAATAAAGCGTCAAATTATAACATAGAATGCTCTTCAATGGAAGGATTCTGCTAAAGTTGCAGGAAGGTGGTATATTAAAGTTATCAGTGGGTAGGAAATATTTATCCTGTTCGCTTCCAGTTTTTACTAAATACATTTACATTGACCCGTCCTGATTCTCATATCATTTTGGAGACGTTTACTTATCTTGTATTGGTCATAATTTATGTTGTTTTATACTCCAGTCACATCCAGAGCTGCATTAAAAATTTTCCTGGCGGCATGGCCTCACTTCTTGCTGACCCCTGCTTGTTCTGTGTCTGCTGAGAACACACTGAAAAGCAGGGTGAGGGATGTAGTATTTATATGCAGCTCTGGATGTGACTAGAGCATAATACATCATTCAACTTGTTACGTAATTGAAGCAAATTATAAGCAAGAGCCTCCGTGTTACCTGTAGATTCCTCGGATTGTGTTCTCTCTGCCTTAATTGGTGACCGTCCTAATTTCATTTCCCAGAACACCGCCCGCGTGCCGCAGAAGGAAAGTCTCCGCAGCAGATCACAGAGCGGCGTCCTCTTGTTAACATGAAAGCTGTGCGCCTTTTGAGTTGCTCTGTATTTTTTCTTTAAAAAAAATAAAATAAAATAAAATATGAAGCCTCCGGTTATTTAACTTAAAATCAAAAGTGAGGAATACCCACAAGTTCAGACGTTGCTTTATATCCTACTGCTTAATATTTCATCACCAGCCGGGATGGTCTGTGAATATATAGCGGAGGCGGAGGACACGGAGTATATCCTGGCTCCATCCCCCACCTTAGCGTAAAGCATGTCAATTGTATTTGCGGAATTGCTGCTTTTTTGTTGCGGGTTTTCCCCCATTGAACTCCAGGGGAGGTAAAACCCGCAACAAATAGATGCTGCAATTTTTGCGATGGAAAAACCGCTCTGTGTGAACATACCCTTAGGCTGGATTGACACGAGCATGTTCTGTCCATAAAAGACGGAACGTATTTCATAATTACAATACGGGACAGTTGTCCCGCAGCGAGGCAGGGACTCCTAGCGTCGTACATAAGTATGATGCTAGGAGCCCGGCACCCTACAGTGTGTTCGGTCCGGGACTTGCGGCCGAAATACGTTCCATCCTTTACGGACCGAACATGCTCCTATGAATCCAGCCTTAGGCCCCATGCACACGACCGTGCCCGCAATCAGTTGTCCGGGCATGGACAACCCCTTTAAGCTCATACATAACTAGGCAAGAACCGTCTACGTGACGGGTCCAGGGGAAGGCACGGCTTCGTCTTCATTGATCCCAGCACCAACTTCTGTATCCAGCGTCTAACATGAAATTATTGTCACTGTGCAATCCTCAATATTTAAAGTAAATTGTGCGCTGGTCCTCGCCGGCAGGCAGCGATCACTGATAATTTGCTTGTTTTCATCCTGTGATTGGAGGAAGGTTGCGAATGAAAATAGCAATTACTAAAGCCGTTTATATTATTAAGCGAAGTCATTCTTCTTTCTCTTCAGACACAATTGAAAAATGGTTGTTTCTGCACCAGATAAAAGCCGTATTTATGTCAGCAGCTGGTGGCGTTGGGTGGATCTAATCAGCGCTTTTATTTTGGTCGTGTCGTAGGGGAAGCCATTGAACTTCCTATGTGCAGCTGCATGGGGCGTCAATGGACAGCGAGTCCGAAAACCCGGCCTCGCTTATAAGAGGAGCCGCGTATGATGGATATACTAGTATATATATGTGTGTGTGTGTGTGTGTGTGTGTGTGTGTGTGTGTGTGTGTGTGTGTGTTCTGATAATGTAAAGATAAAACATAACAATATATATATACACGTCTAGACATTATAAATATATCCACCTATATACAATAACTATACACGCCCAGACATTATAAATATATCCACCTATATACAATAACTATACACGCCCAGACATTATAAATATATCCACCTATATACAATAACTATACACGCCCAGACATTATAAATATATCCACCTATATACAATAACTATACACGCCCAGACAGTATAAATATATCCACCTATATACAATAACTATACACGCCTAGACATTATAAATATATCCACCTATATACAATAACTATACACGCCTAGACATTATAAATATATCCACCTATATACAATAACTATACACGCCTAGACATTATAAATATATCCATCTATATACAATAACTATACACCCCCAGACATTATAAATATATCCACCTATATACAATAACTATACACCCCCAGACATTATAAATATATCCACCTATATGCAATAACTATACACACCCAGACATTATAAATATATCCACCTATATACAATAACTATACACGCCCAGACAGTATAAATATATCCACCTATATACAATAACTACACACCCAGACATTATAAATATATCCACCTATATACAATAACTATACACACCCAGACATAAATATATCCACCTATATACAATAACTATACACGCCTAGACATAAATATATCCACCTATATACAATAACTATACACACCCAGACATTATAAATATATCCACCTATATACAATAACTATACATGCCTAGACATTATAAATATATCCACCTATATACAATAACTACACACGCCCAGACATTATAAATATATCCACCTATATACAATAACTATACACGCCTAGACATAAATATATCCACCTATATACAATAACTATACACGCCCAGACATTATAAATATATCCACCTATATACAATAACTATACACACCTAGACATTATAAATATATCCACCTATATACAATAACTACACGTCCAGACATTATAAATATATCCACCTATATACAATAACTACACACCTAGACATTATCAATATATCCACCTATATACAATAACTACACACCCAGACATTATAAATATATCCACCTATATACAATAACTATACACGCCTAGATATTATAAATATATCCACCTATATACAATAACTATACACACCCAGACATTATAAATATATCCACCTATATACAATAACTATACATGCCCAGACATTATAAATATATCCACCTATATACAATAACTATACACACCCAGACATTATAAATATATCCACCTATATACAATAACTATACACTCCCAGACATTATAAATATATCCACCTATATACAATAACTATACACGCCCAGACATTATAAATATATCCACCTATATACAATAACTATACACACCCACACATTATAAATATATCCACCTATATACAATAACTATACACGCCTAGACATAAATATATCCACCTATATACAATAACTATACATGCCTAGACATTATAAATATATCCACCTATATACAATAACTACACACGCCCAGACATTATAAATATATCCACCTATATACAATAACTATACACGCCTAGACATAAATATATCCACCTATATACAATAACTATACACGCCCAGACATTATAAATATATCCACCTATATACAATAACTATACACACCCAGACATTATAAATATATCCACCTATATACAATAACTACACACGCCCAGACATTATAAATATATCCACCTATATACAATAACTATACACACCTAGACATAAATATATCCATCTATATACAATAACTATACACGCCCAGACATTATAAATATATCCACCTATATACAATAACTATACACGCCTAGACATTATAAATATATCCACCTATATACAATAACTATACACACCCAGACATTATAAATATATCCACCTATATACAATAACTATACACGCCCAGACATTATAAATATATCTTCCTATATACAATAACTATACACGCTTAGACATTATAAATATATCCACCTATATACAATAACTATACACGCCTAGACATTATAAATATATCCATCTATATACAATAACTATACACGCCCAGACATTATAAATATATCCACCTATATAGAATAACTATACACGCCCAGACAGTATAAATATATCCACCTATATACAATAACTATACACGCCTAGACATTATAAATATATCCACCTATATACAATAACTACACGCCCAGACATTATAAATATATCCACCTATATACAATAACTATACACTCCCAGACATTATAAATATATCCACCTATATACAATAACTACACACCCAGACATTCTAAATATATCCACCTATATACAATAACTATACACGCCAAGACATTATAAATATATCCACCTATATAAAATAACTACACGCCCAGACATTATAAATATATCCACCTATATACAATAACTATACACCCCCAGACATTATAAATATATCCACCTATATACAATAACTATACACGACTAGACATTATAAATATATCCACCTATATACAATAACTATACACCCCCAGACATTATAAATATATCCACCTATATACAATAACTATACACGACTAGACATTATAAATATATCCACCTATATACAATAACTATACACCCCCAGACATTATAAATATATCCACCTATATACAATAACTATACACGCCAAGACATTATAAATATATCCACCTATATACAATAACTATACACGCCTAGACATAAATATATCCACCTATATACAATAACTATACACACCCAGACATTATAAATATATCCACCTATATACAATAACTATACACGCCCAGACATTCTAAATATATCCACCTATATACAATAACTACACACCTAGACATTATAAATATATCCACCTATATACAATAACTATACACACCCAGACATTATAAATATATCCACCTATATACAATAACTATACACACCTAGACATTATAAATATATCCACCTATATACAATAACTATACACACCCAGACATTATAAATATATCCACCTACATACAATAACTATACACGCCCAGACATTATAAATATATCCACCTATATACAATAACTATACACTCCCAGACATTATAAATATATCCACCTATATACAATAACTATACACGCCTAGACATAAATATATCCACCTATATACAATAACTATACACACCCAGACATTATAAATATATCCACCTATATACAATAACTATACACAGCCACACATTATAAATATATCCACCTATATACAATAACTATACACGCCTAGACATTATAAATATATCCACCTATATACAATAACTATACACCTAGACATTATAAATATATCCACCTATATACAATAACTATACACGCCCAGACTTTATAAATATATCCGCCTATATACAATAACTATACACGCCTAGACGTTATAAATATATCCACCTATATACAATAACTATACACACCCAGACATAACTATACACGCCCTATATACAATAACTATACACGCCTAGACATAAATATATCCACCTATATACAATAACTACATACGCCTAGACATAAATATATCCACCTATATACAATAACTATACACACCCAGATATTATAAATATATCCACCTATATACAATAACTATACACACCTAGACATAAATATATCCACCTATATACAATAACTATACACACCCAGACATTATAAATATATCCACCTATATACAATAACTATACACGCCCAGACATTCTAAATATATCCACCTATATACAATAACTATACACGTCCAGACATTATAAATATATCCACCTATATACAATAACTACACACCTAGACATTATAAATATATCCACCTATATACAATAACTATACACACCCAGACATTATAAATATATCCACCTATATACAATAACTATACACGCCTAGACATTATAAATATATCCACCTATATACAATAACTATACACACCCAGACATTATAAATATATCCACCTACATACAATAACTATACACGCCCAGACATTATAAATATATCCACCTATATACAATAACTATACACTCCCAGACATTATAAATATATCCACCTATATACAATAACTATACACGCCTAGACATAAATATATCCACCTATATACAATAACTATACACACCCAGACATTATAAATATATCCACCTATATACAATAACTATACACAGCCACACATTATAAATATATCCACCTATATACAATAACTATACACGCCTAGACATTATAAATATATCCACCTATATACAATAACTACACACCTAGACATTATAAATATATCCATCTATATACAATAACTATACATGCCTAGACATTATAAATATATCCACCTATATACAATAACTACACACGCCCAGACATTATAAATATATCCACCTATATACAATAACTATACACGCCTAGACATAAATATATCCACCTATATACAATAACTATACACGCCCAGACATTATAAATATATCCACCTATATACAATAACTATACATGCCTAGACATTATAAATATATCCACCTATATACAATAACTACACACGCCCAGACATTATAAATATATCCACCTATATACAATAACTATACACACCTAGACATAAATATATCCACCTATATACAATAACTATACACGCCCAGACATTATAAATATATCCACCTATATACAATAACTATACACGCCCAGACATTATAAATATATCCACCTATATACAATAACTATACACGCCCAGACATTATAAATATATCCACCTATATACAATAACTACACACGCCTAGACATAAATATATCCACCTATATACAATAACTATACACGCCCAGACATTATAAATATATCCACCTATATACAATAACTACACACGCCTAGACATAAATATATCCACCTATATACAATAACTATACACGCCCAGACATTATAAATATATCTTCCTATATACAATAACTATACACGCCTAGACATTATAAATATATCCACCTATATACAATAACTATACACGCATACATTATAAATATATCCACCTATATACAATAACTATACACCTAGACATTATAAATATATCCACCTATATACAATAACTATACACGCCCAGACTTTATAAATATATCCACCTATATACAATAACTGTACACGCCTAGACATTATAAATATATCCACCTATATACAATAACTATACACACCCAGACATAACTATACACGCCCTATATACAATAACTATACACGCCTAGACATAAATATATCCACCTATATACAATAACTACATACGCCTAGACATAAATATATCCACCTATATACAATAACTATACACGCCCAGACATTATAAATATATCCACCTATATACAATAACTACACACCCAGACATTCTAAATATATCCACCTATATACAATAACTATACACGCCTAGACATTATAAATATATCCACCTATATACAATAACTATACACGCCCAGACATTATAAATATATCCACCTATATACAATAACTACACACCCAGACATTATAAATATATCCACCTATATACAATAACTATACACGCCTAGACATTATAAATATATCCACCTATATACAATAACTATACACGCCCAGACATTATAAATATATCCACCTATATACAATAACTACACACCCAGACATTCTAAATATATCCACCTATATACAATAACTATACATGCCCAGACATTATAAATATATCCACCTATATACAATAACTACACACCCAGACATTCTAAATATATCCACCTATATACAATAACTATACACGCCAAGACATTATAAATATATCCACCTATATACAATAACTATACACGCCCAGACATTATAAATATATCCACCTATATACAATAACTATACACGCCCAGACATTATAAATATATCCACCTATATACAATAACTATACACGCCCAGACATTATAAATATATCCACCTATATACAATAACTACACACCCAGACATTCTAAATATATCCACCTATATACAATAACTATACACGCCAAGACATTATAAATATATCCACCTATATACAATAACTATACACGCCAAGACATTATAAATATATCCACCTATATACAATAACTATACACGCCCAGACATTATAAATATATCCACCTATATACAATAACTACACACCCAGACATTCTAAATATATCCACCTATATACAATAACTATACACACCCAGACATTATAAATATATACACCTATATACAATAACTACACGCCCAGACATTATAAATATATCCACCTATATACAATAACTATACACGCCTAGACATTCTAAATATATCCACCTATATACAATAACTATACACGCCTAGACATTATAAATATATCCACCTATATACAATAACTATACACGCCCAGACATTATAAATATATCCACCTATATACAATAACTATACACGCCCAGACATTATAAATATATCCACCTATATACAATAACTATACACGCCCAGACATTCTAAATATATCCACCTATATACAATAACTACACACCCAGACATTCTAAATATATCCACCTATATACAATAACTATACACGCCAAGACATTATAAATATATCCACCTATATACAATAACTATACACGCCCAGACATTATAAATATATCCACCTATATACAATAACTACACACCCAGACATTCTAAATATATCCACCTATATACAATAACTATACACACCCAGACATTATAAATATATCCACCTATATACAATAACTACACGCCCAGACATTATAAATATATCCACCTATATACAATAACTATACACGCCTAGACATTATAAATATATCCACCTATATACAATAACTATACACGCCTAGACATTATAAATATATCCACCTATATACAATAACAATACACACCCAGACATTATAAATATATCCACCTATATACAATAACTATACACGCCCAGACATTATAAATATATCCACCTATATACAATAACTATACACGCCCAGACATTATAAATATATCCACCTATATACAATAACTATACACGCCCAGACAGTATAAATATATCCACCTATATACAATAACTATACACGCCTAGACATTATAAATATATCCACCTATATACAATATATACAATAACTATACACCTAGATATTATAAATATATCCACCCCCAGACATTATAAATATATCCACCTATATACAATAACTATACACGCCCAGACAGTATAAATATATCCACCTATATACAATAACTATACACGCCTAGACATTATAAATATATCCACCTATATACAATAACTATACACACCTAGACATTATAAATATATCCACCTATATACAATAACTATACACGCCCAGACAGTATAAATATATCCACCTATATACAATAACTATACACGCCTAGACATTATAAATATATCCACCTATATACAATAACTATACACGCCTAGACATTATAAATATATCCACCTATATACAATAACTATACACGCCTAGACATTATAAATATATCCACCTATATACAATAACTATACACGCCCAGACATTATAAATATATCCACCTATATACAATAACTATACACCTAGATATTATAAATATATCCACCTATATACAATAACTATACATGCCCAGACATTATAAATATATCCACCTATATACAATAACTATACACACCCAGACATTATAAATATATCCATCTATATACAATAACTACACGCCCAGACATTATAAATATATCCACCTATATACAATAACTATACACCTAGATATTATAAATATATCCACCTATATACAATAACTACACGCCCAGACATTATAAATATATCCACCTATATACAATAACTATACACGCCCAGACATTATAAATATATCCACCTATATACAATAACTATACACCTAGATATTATAAATATATCCACCTATATACAATAACTATACACCCCCAGACATTATAAATATATCCACCTATATACAATAACTATACACGCCCAGACATTATAAATATATCCACCTATATACAATATATACAATAACTATACACCTAGATATTATAAATATATCCACCCCCAGACATTATAAATATATCCACCTATATACAATAACTATACACGCCCAGACAGTATAAATATATCCACCTATATACAATAACTATACACGCCTAGACATTATAAATATATCCACCTATATACAATAACTATACACACCTAGACATTATAAATATATCCACCTATATACAATAACTATACACGCCCAGACAGTATAAATATATCCACCTATATACAATAACTATACACGCCCAGACATTATAAATATATCCACCTATATACAATAACTATACACGCCTAGACATTATAAATATATCCACCTATATACAATAACTATACACACCTAGACATTATAAATATATCCACCTATATACAATAACTATACACGCCCAGACAGTATAAATATATCCACCTATATACAATAACTATACACGCCTAGACATTATAAATATATCCACCTATATACAATAACTATACACGCCTAGACATTATAAATATATCCACCTATATACAATAACTATACACCCCCAGACATTATAAATATATCCACCTATATACAATAACTATACACGCCCAGACATTATAAATATATCCACCTATATACAATAACTATACACCTAGATATTATAAATATATCCACCTATATACAATAACTATACATGCCCAGACATTATAAATATATCCACCTATATACAATAACTATACACACCCAGACATTATAAATATATCCATCTATATACAATAACTACACGCCCAGACATTATAAATATATCCACCTATATACAATAACTATACACCTAGATATTATAAATATATCCACCTATATACAATAACTACACGCCCAGACATTATAAATATATCCACCTATATACAATAACTATACACGCCCAGACATTATAAATATATCCACCTATATACAATAACTATACACCTAGATATTATAAATATATCCACCTATATACAATAACTATACACCCCCAGACATTATAAATATATCCACCTATATACAATAACTATACACGCCCAGACATTATAAATATATCCACCTATATACAATAACTACACACGCCCAGACATTATAAATATATCCACCTATATACAATAACTATACAAACCCAGACATTGTAAATATATCCACCTATATACAATAACTATACACCCCCAGACATTATAAATATATCCACCTATATACAATAACTATACACGCCCAGACATTATAAATATATCCACCTATATACAATAACTATAAACGACTAGACATTATAAATATATCCACCTATATACAATAACTATACACGACTAGATATTATAAATATATCCACCTATATACAATAACTATACATGCCTAGACATAAATATATCCACCTATATACAATAACTATACATGCCTAGACATAAATATATCCACCTATATACAATAACTATACACGCCCAGACATTATAAATATATCCACCTATATGCAATAACTATACACACCCAGACATTATAAATATATCCACCTATATACAATAACTATACACGCCCAGACAGTATAAATATATCCACCTATATACAATAACTACACACCCAGACATTATAAATATATCCACCTATATACAATAACTATACACACCCAGACATTATAAATATATCCACCTATATACAATAACTATACACGCCTAGACATAAATATATCCACCTATATACAATAACTATACACACCCAGACATTATAAATATATCCACCTATATACAATAACTATACATGCCTAGACATTATAAATATATCCACCTATATACAATAACTACACACCCAGACATTATAAATATATCCATCTATATACAATAACTACACGCCCAGACATTATAAATATATCCACCTATATACAATAACTATACACCTAGATATTATAAATATATCCACCTATATACAATAACTACACGCCCAGACATTATAAATATATCCACCTATATACAATAACTATACACGCCCAGACATTATAAATATATCCACCTATATACAATAACTATACACCTAGATATTATAAATATATCCACCTATATACAATAACTATACACCCCCAGACATTATAAATATATCCACCTATATACAATAACTATACACGCCCAGACATTATAAATATATCCACCTATATACAATAACTATACACGTCTAGACATTAGAAATATATCCACCTATATACAATAACTATACACACCCAGACATTATAAATATATCCACCTATATACAATAACTATACACACCCAGACATTATAAATATATCCACCTATATACAATAACTATACACACCCAGACATTATAAATATATCCACCTATATACAATAACTATACACGACTAGACATTATAAATATATCCACCTATATACAATAACTATACATGCCTAGACATAAATATATCCACCTATATACAATAACTATACATGCCTAGACATAAATATATCCACCTATATACAATAACTATACACGCCCAGACATTATAAATATATCCACCTATATGCAATAACTATACACACCCAGACATTATAAATATATCCACCTATATACAATAACTATACACGCCCAGACAGTATAAATATATCCACCTATATACAATAACTACACACCCAGACATTATAAATATATCCACCTATATACAATAACTATACACACCCAGACATTATAAATATATCCACCTATATACAATAACTATACACGCCTAGACATAAATATATCCACCTATATACAATAACTATACACACCCAGACATTATAAATATATCCACCTATATACAATAACTATACATGCCTAGACATTATAAATATATCCACCTATATACAATAACTACACACGCCCAGACATTATAAATATATCCACCTATATACAATAACTATACACGCCCAGACATTATAAATATATCCACCTATATACAATAACTATACACGCCTAGACATAAATATATCCACCTATATACAATAACTATACACGCACAGACATTATAAATATATCCACCTATATACAATAACTATACACACCTAGACATTATAAATATATCCACCTATATACAATAACTATACACGTCCAGACATTATAAATATATCCACCTATATACAATAACTACACACCTAGACATTATCAATATATCCACCTATATACAATAACTACACACCCAGACATTATAAATATATCCACCTATATACAATAACTATACACGCCTAGATATTATAAATATATCCACCTATATACAATAACTATACACACCCAGACATTATAAATATATCCACCTATATACAATAACTATACATGCCCAGACATTATAAATATATCCACCTATATACAATAACTATACACTCCCAGACATTATAAATATATCCACCTGTATACAATAACTATACACGCCCAGACATTATAAATATATCCACCTATATACAATAACTATACACACCCACACATTATAAATATATCCACCTATATACAATAACTATACACGCCTAGACATAAATATATCCACCTATATACAATAACTATACATGCCTAGACATTATAAATATATCCACCTATATACAATAACTACACACGCCCAGACATTATAAATATATCCACCTATATACAATAACTATACACGCCTAGACATAAATATATCCACCTATATACAATAACTATACACGCCCAGACATTATAAATATATCCACCTATATACAATAACTATACACACCCAGACATTATAAATATATCCACCTATATACAATAACTACACACGCCCAGACATTATAAATATATCCACCTATATACAATAACTATACACACCTAGACATAAATATATCCATCTATATACAATAACTATACACGCCCAGACATTATAAATATATCCACCTATATACAATAACTATACACGCCTAGACATTATAAATATATCCACCTATATACAATAACTATACACACCTAGACATTATAAATATATCCACCTATATACAATAACTATACACGCCCAGACATTATAAATATATCCACCTATATACAATAACTATACACACCCAGACATTATAAATATATCCACCTATATACAATAACTATACACGCCCAGACATTATAAATATATCTTCCTATATACAATAACTATACACGCTTAGACATTATAAATATATCCACCTATATACAATAACTATACACGCCTAGACATTATAAATATATCCATCTATATACAATAACTATACACGCCCAGACATTATAAATATATCCACCTATATAGAATAACTATACACGCCCAGACAGTATAAATATATCCACCTATATACAATAACTATACACGCCTAGACATTATAAATATATCCACCTATATACAATAACTACACGCCCAGACATTATAAATATATCCACCTATATACAGTAACTACACACCCAGACATTCTAAATATATCCACCTATATACAATAACTATACACGCCAAGACATTATAAATATATCCACCTATATAAAATAACTACACGCCCAGACATTATAAATATATCCACCTATATACAATAACTATACACCCCCAGACATTATAAATATATCCACCTATATACAATAACTATACACGACTAGACATTATAAATATATCCACCTATATACAATAACTATACACCCCCAGACATTATAAATATATCCACCTATATACAATAACTATACACGCCAAGACATTATAAATATATCCACCTATATACAATAACTATACACGCCTAGACATAAATATATCCACCTATATACAATAACTACACACGCCTAGACATAAATATATCCACCTATATACAATAACTATACACACCCAGACATTATAAATATATCCACCTATATACAATAACTATACACACCCAGACATTATAAATATATCCACCTATATACAATAACTATACACGCCTAGACATAAATATATCCACCTATATACAATAACTATACACACCCAGACATTATAAATATATCCACCTATATACAATAACTATACACGCCCAGACATTCTAAATATATCCACCTATATACAATAACTACACACCTAGACATTATAAATATATCCACCTATATACAATAACTATACACACCCAGACATTATAAATATATCCACCTATATACAATAACTATACACACCTAGACATTATAAATATATCCACCTATATACAATAACTATACACACCCAGACATTATAAATATATCCACCTACATACAATAACTATACACGCCCAGACATTATAAATATATCCACCTATATACAATAACTATACACTCCCAGACATTATAAATATATCCACCTATATACAATAACTATACACGCCTAGACATAAATATATCCACCTATATACAATAACTATACACACCCAGACATTATAAATATATCCACCTATATACAATAACTATACACAGCCACACATTATAAATATATCCACCTATATACAATAACTATACACGCCTAGACATTATAAATATATCCACCTATATACAATAACTATACACCTAGACATTATAAATATATCCACCTATATACAATAACTATACACGCCCAGACTTTATAAATATATCCACCTATATACAATAACTATACACGCCTAGACATTATAAATATATCCACCTATATACAATAACTATACACACCCAGACATAACTATACACGCCCTATATACAATAACTATACACGCCTAGACATAAATATACCCACCTATATACAATAACTACATACGCCTAGACATAAATATATCCACCTATATACAATAACTATACACACCCAGACATTATAAATATATCCACCTATATACAATAACTATACACACCCAGATATTATAAATATATCCACCTATATACAATAACTATACACACCTAGACATAAATATATCCACCTATATACAATAACTATACACACCCAGACATTATAAATATATCCACCTATATACAATAACTATACACGCCCAGACATTCTAAATATATCCACCTATATACAATAACTATACACGTCCAGACATTATAAATATATCCACCTATATACAATAACGACACACCTAGACATTATAAATATATCCACCTATATACAATAACTATACACACCCAGACATTATAAATATATCCACCTATATACAATAACTATACACGCCTAGACATTATAAATATATCCACCTATATACAATAACTATACACACCCAGACATTATAAATATATCCACCTACATACAATAACTATACACGCCCAGACATTATAAATATATCCACCTATATACAATAACTATACACTCCCAGACATTATAAATATATCCACCTATATACAATAACTATACACGCCTAGACATAAATATATCCACCTATATACAATAACTATACACACCCAGACATTATAAATATATCCACCTATATACAATAACTATACACAGCCACACATTATAAATATATCCACCTATATACAATAACTATACACGCCTAGACATTATAAATATATCCACCTATATACAATAACTACACGCCTAGACATTATAAATATATCCATCTATATACAATAACTATACATGCCTAGACATTATAAATATATCCACCTATATACAATAACTACACACGCCCAGACATTATAAATATATCCACCTATATACAATAACTATACACGCCTAGACATAAATATATCCACCTATATACAATAACTATACACGCCCAGACATTATAAATATATCCACCTATATACAATAACTATACATGCCTAGACATTATAAATATATCCACCTATATACAATAACTACACACGCCCAGACATTATAAATATATCCACCTATATACAATAACTATACACACCTAGACATAAATATATCCACCTATATACAATAACTATACACGCCCAGACATTATAAATATATCCACCTATATACAATAACTATACACGCCCAGACATTATAAATATATCCACCTATATACAATAACTATACACGCCCAGACATTATAAATATATCCACCTATATACAATAACTACACACGCCTAGACATAAATATATCCACCTATATACAATAACTATACACGCCCTGACATTATAAATATATCCACCTATATACAATAACTACACTCGCCTAGACATAAATATATCCACCTATATACAATAACTATACACGCCCAGACATTATAAATATATCTTCCTATATACAATAACTATACACGCCTAGACATTATAAATATATCCACCTATATACAATAACTATACACGCAAAGACATTATAAATATATCCACCTATATACAATAACTATACACCTAGACATTATAAATATATCCACCTATATACAATAACTATACACGCCCAGACTTTATAAATATATCCACCTATATACAATAACTATACACGCCTAGACATTATAAATATATCCACCTATATACAATAACTATACACACCCAGACATAACTATACACGCCCTATATACAATAACTATACACGCCTAGACATAAATATATCCACCTATATACAATAACTACATACACCTAGACATAAATATATCCACCTATATACAATAACTATACACGCCCAGACATTATAAATATATCCACCTATATACAATAACTACACACCCAGACATTCTAAATATATCCACCTATATACAATAACTATACACGCCTAGACATTATAAATATATCCACCTATATACAATAACTATACACGCCCAGACATTATAAATATATCCACCTATATACAATAACTACACACCCAGACATTCTAAATATATCCACCTATATACAATAACTATACACGCCTAGACATTATAAATATATCCACCTATATACAATAACTATACACGCCCAGACATTATAAATATATCCACCTATATACAATAACTACACACCCAGACATTCTAAATATATCCACCTATATACAATAACTATACATGCCCAGACATTATAAATATATCCACCTATATACAATAACTACACACCCAGACATTCTAAATATATCCACCTATATACAATAACTATACACGCCAAGACATTATAAATATATCCACCTATATACAATAACTATACACGCCCAGACATTATAAATATATCCACCTATATACAATAACTATACACGCCCAGACATTATAAATATATCCACCTATATACAATAACTATACACGCCCAGACATTATAAATATATCCACCTATATACAATAACTACACACCCAGACATTCTAAATATATCCACCTATATACAATAACTATACACGCCAAGACATTATAAATATATCCACCTATATACAATAACTATACACGCCAAGACATTATAAATATATCCACCTATATACAATAACTATACACGCCCAGACATTATAAATATATCCACCTATATACAATAACTACACACCCAGACATTCTAAATATATCCACCTATATACAATAACTATACACACCCAGACATTATAAATATATACACCTATATACAATAACTACACGCCCAGACATTATAAATATATCCACCTATATACAATAACTATACACGCCTAGACATTCTAAATATATCCACCTATATACAATAACTATACACGCCTAGACATTATAAATATATCCACCTATATACAATAACTATACACGCCCAGACATTATAAATATATCCACCTATATACAATAACTATACACGCCCAGACATTATAAATATATCCACCTATATACAATAACTATACACGCCCAGACATTCTAAATATATCCACCTATATACAATAACTACACACCCAGACATTCTAAATATATCCACCTATATACAATAACTATACACGCCAAGACATTATAAATATATCCACCTATATACAATAACTATACACGCCCAGACATTATAAATATATCCACCTATATACAATAACTACACACCCAGACATTCTAAATATATCCACCTATATACAATAACTATACACACCCAGACATTATAAATATATCCACCTATATACAATAACTACACGCCCAGACATTATAAATATATCCACCTATATACAATAACTATACACGCCTAGACATTATAAATATATCCACCTATATACAATAACTATACACGCCTAGACATTATAAATATATCCACCTATATACAATAACAATACACACCCAGACATTATAAATATATCCACCTATATACAATAACTATACACGCCCAGACATTATAAATATATCCACCTATATACAATAACTATACACGCCCAGACATTATAAATATATCCACCTATATACAATAACTATACACCCCCAGACATTATAAATATATCCACCTATATACAATAACTATACACGACTAGACATTATAAATATATCCACCTATATACAATAACTATACACGCCTAGACATTATAAATATATCCACCTATATACAATAACTATACACCCCCAGACATTATAACTATATCCACCTATATACAATAACTATACAAACCCAGACATTATAAATATATCCACCTATATACAATAACTATACACGCCTAGACATTATAAATATATCCACCTATATACAATAACTATACACGCCTAGACATTATAAATATATCCACCTATATACAATATCTACACACGCCTAGACATAAATATATCCACCTATATACAATAACTATACACGCCCAGACAGTATAAATATATCCACCTATATACAATAACTATACACGCCTAGACATTATAAATATATCCACCTATATACAATAACTACACACGCCTAGACATAAATATATCCACCTATATACAATAACTATACACGCCCAGACAGTATAAATATATCCACCTATATACAATAACTATACACACCTAGACATAAATATATCCACCTATATACAATAACTATACACGCCCAGACATTATAAATATATCCACCTGTATACAATAACTATACACGCCCAGACATTATAAATATATCCACCTATATACAATAACTGCACACCCAGACATTCTAAATATATCCACCTATATACAATAACTATACACGCCTAGACATTATAAATATATCCACCTATATACAATAACTATACACGTCTAGACATTCTAAATATATCCACCTATATACAATAACTATACACGCCCAGACATTATAAATATATCCACCTATATACAATAACTATACACGTCTAGACATTATAAATATATCTACCTATATACAATAACTACACGCCCAGACATTATAAATATATCCACCTATTTACAATGACTATACACGCCCAGACATTATAAATATATCCACCTATATACAATAACTACACACGCCTAGACATAAATATATCCACCTATATACAATAACTATACACGTCTAGACATTATAAATATATCCACCTATATACAATAACTATACACCCAGACATTCTAAATATATCCACCTATATACAATAACTATACACCTAGATATTATAAATATATCCACCTATATACAATAACTATACACGCCTAGACATTCTAAATATATCCACCTATATACAATAACTATACACTCCCAGACATTATAAATATATCCACCTATATACAATAACTATACACGCCAAGACATTATGAATATATCCACCTATATACAATAACTACACACCCAGACATTCTAAATATATCCACCTATATACAATAACTATACACGCCTAGACATTATAAATATATCCACCTATATACAATAACTATACACGTCTAGACATTCTAAATATATCCACCTATATACAATAACTACACACCCAGACATTCTAAATATATCCACCTATATACAATAACTATACACACCCAGACATTATAAATATATCCACCTATATACAATAACTATACACACCCAGACATTATAAATATATCCACCTATATACAATAACTATACACGCATAGACATTATAAATATATCCACCTATATACAATAACTATACACGTCTAGACATTCTAAATATATCCACCTATATACAATAACTATACACGCCCAGACATTATAAATATATCCACCTATATACAATAACTATACACGTCTAGACATTATAAATATATCCACCTATATGCAATAACTATACACCCAGACATTCTAAATATATCCACCTGTATACAATAACTACACGCCAAGACATTATAAATATATCCACCTATATACAATAACTATACACACCCAGACATTATAAATATATCCACCTATATACAATAACTACACGCCTAGACATTATAAATATATCCACCTGTATACAATAACTATACACGCCCAGACATTATAAATATATCCACCTGTATACAATAACTATACACGCCCAGACATTATAAATATATCCACCTATATACAATAACTACACGCCTAGACATTATAAATATATCCACCTGTATACAATAACTATACACGCCCAGACATTATAAATATATCCACCTGTATACAATAACTATACACGCCCAGACATTATAAATATATCCACCTATATACAATAACTACACACCCAGACATTATAAATATATCCACCTGTATACAATAACTATACACGCCTAGACATTCTAAATATATCCACCTATATACAATAACTATACACGCCTAGACATTATAAATATACACCTATATACAATAACTATACACGTCTAGACATTCTAAATATATCCACCTATATACAATAACTATACACGCCCAGACATTATAAATATATCCACCTATATACAATAACTATACACGTCTAGACATTATAAATATATCTACCTATTTACAATAACTATACACGCCCAGACATTATAAATATATCCACCTATATACAATAACTACACACGCCTAGACATAAATATATCCACCTATATACAATAACTATACACGTCTAGACAATATAAATATATCCACCTATATACAATAACTATACACCCAGACATTCTAAATATATCCACCTATATACAATAACTATACACCTAGATATTATAAATATATCCACCTATATACAATAACTATACACGCCTAGACATGATAAATATATCCACCTATATACAATAACTATACACTCCCAGACATTATAAATATATCCACCTATATACAATAACTATACACGCCAATACATTATGAATATATCCACCTATATACAATAACTACACACCCAGACATTCTAAATATATCCACCTATATACAATAACTATACACGCCTAGACATTCTAAATATATCCACCTATATACAATAACTATACACGCATAGACATTATAAATATATCCACCTATATACAATAACTATACACGTCTAGACATTCTAAATATATCCACCTATATACAATAACTATACACGCCCAGACATTATAAATATATCCACCTATATACAATAACTATACACGTCTAGACATTAGAAATATATCCACCTATATGCAATAACTATACACCCAGACATTCTAAATATATCCACCTGTATACAATAACTACACGCCCAGACATTATAAATATATCCACCTATATACAATAACTATACACGCCTAGACATTATAAATATATCCACCTATATACAATAACTATACACACCCAGACATTATAAATATATCCACCTATATACAATAACTATACACGCCAAGACATTATGAATATATCCACCTATATACAATAACTAAACACCCAGACATTCTAAATATATCCACCTATATACAATAACTATACACGCCTAGACATTATAAATATATCCACCTATATACAATAACTATACACGTCTAGACATTCTAAATATATCCACCTATATACAATAACTACACACCCAGACATTATAAGTATATCCACCTATATACAATAACTATACACACCCAGACATTATAAATATATCCACCTATATACAATAACTATACACACCCAGACATTATAAATATATCCACCTATATACAATAACTATACACGCCTAGACATTATAAATATATCCACCTATATACAATAACTATACACGCCCAGACATTATAAATATATCCACCTATATACAATAACTATACACGCCTAGACATTATAAATATATCCATCTATATACTATAACTATACACACCTAGACATTATAAATATATCCACCTATATACAATAACTATACACACCTAGACATTATAAGTATATCCACCTATATACAATAACTACACGCCTAGACATTATAAATATATCCACCTATATACAATAACTATACACGCCCAGACATTATAAATATATCCACCTATATACAATAACTATACACACCCAGACATTATAAATATATCCACCTATATACAATAACTATACACACCTAGACATTATAAATATATCCACCTATATACAATAACTATACACACCTAGACATTATAAATATATCCACATATATACAATAACTACACACGCCCAGACATTATAAATATATCCACCTATATACAATAACTATACACGCCAAGACATTATAAATATATCCACCTATATACAATAACTATACACGCATAGACATTATAAATATATCCACCTATATACAATAACTATACACGTCTAGACATTCTAAATATATCCACCTATATACAATAACTATACACGCCCAGACATTATAAATATATCCACCTATATACAATAACTATACACGTCTAGACATTAGAAATATATCCACCTATATGCAATAACTATACACCCAGACATTCTAAATATATCCACCTGTATACAATAACTACACGCCCAGACATTATAAATATATCCACCTATATACAATAACTATACACGCCTAGACATTATAAATATATCCACCTATATACAATAACTATACACACCCAGACATTATAAATATATCCACCTATATACAATAACTATACACGCCTAGACATTATAAATATATCCACCTATATACAATAACTATACACACCCAGACATTATAAATATATCCACCTATATACAATAACTATACACGCCCACACATTATAAATATATCCACCTATATACAATAACTATACACGACTAGACATGATAAATATATACAACTAGACATAATAAATATATACAACTAAACCTAATAAATATACACAACCAGACATAATATACACACCTAGATATAATAAATGTAGACACCTAGACACAATAAATATACACAACTAGACATAATATACACACCCACATATAATAAATATACACACCTTGACATTATTTACACACCTTGACATAATAAATAAACATACCTAGACGTAATATACACACTTAGACATGATAAATGTACACACCTAGATATAATATACACATCTAGACATTATTTACACACCTAGACATAACAAATATACACACCTTGACATAATGTACACACCTAGACATAATAAATATACACCTAGACATGATAAATATACACACCTAGACATAATAAATATACACCTTGACATAATGTACACACCTAGACATAATAATTATACACACCTAGATATAATATACACACCTAGACATAATAAATATACACCTAGACATAATATACACACCTAGACATGATAAATATACACACCTAGATATAATATACACACATAGACATAATATACACACCTAGACATAATAAATATACACATTGACATAATGTACACACCTAGACATAATAATTATACACACCTAGATATAATATACACACCTAGACATAATAAATATACACCTAGACATAATATACACACCTAGACATGATAAATATACACACCTAGATATAATATACACACATAGACATAATATACACACCTAGACATAATAAATATACACCTTGACATAATGTACACACCCAGACATAATAATTATACACACCTAGATATAATATACACACCTAGACATAATAAATATACACACCTAGTTATAATATACACACCTAGACATGATAAATATACACACCTAGATATAATATACACACATAGACATAATATACACACCTAGACATAATAAATATACGCCTTAACATAATGTACACACCCAGACATAATAATTATACACACCTAGATATAATATACACACCTAGACATAATAAATATACACACCTAGTTATAATATACAAACCTAGACATAATAAATATACACACCTAGACATAATAGATATACACACCTAGATATAATAAATGCACACACCTAGACACAATAAATACACACAACTAGACATAATATACACACCTAGACATAATAAATATACACCTTGACATAATGTACACACCTAGACATAATAATTATACACACCTAGATATAATATACACACCTAGACATAATAAATATACACACCTAGTTATAATATACAAACCTAGACATAATAAATATACACACCTAGATATAATAAATGCACACACCTAGACATAATAAATACACACAACTAGACATAATATACACACTTACATATAATAAATATACACACCTTGACATTATTTACACACCTAGCCATAATAAATAAACATACCTAGACGTAATATACACACCTAGACATGATAAATGTACACACCTAGATATAAGATACACACCTAGACATAATAAATATGCACACCTAGTTATAATATACACACCTAGACATGATAAATATACACACCTAGATATAATATACACACATAGACATAATATACACACCTAGACATAATAAATATACACCTTGACATAATGTACACACCAGACATAATAATTATACACACCTAGATATAATAAATATACACACCTAGTTATAATATACAAACCTAGACATAATAAATATACACACCTAGATATAATAGATATACACACCTAGATATAATAAATGCACACACCTAGACACAATAAATACACACAACTAGACATAATATACACACCTAGACATAATAAATATACACCTTGACATAATGTACACACCTAGACATAATAATTATACACACCTAGATATAATATACACACCTAGACATAATAAATATACACACCTAGTTATAATATACAAACCTAGACATAATAAATATACACACCTAGATATAATAAATGCACACACCTAGACATAATAAATACACACAACTAGACATAATATACACACTTACATATAATAAATATACACACCTTGACATTATTTACACACCTAGCCATAATAAATAAACATACCTAGACGTAATATACACACCTAGACATGATAAATGTACACACCTAGATATAAGATACACACCTAGATATAATATACACACCTAGACATAATAAATACACACACCTAGACATAATATACACACCTAGAAATAATAAATATACACATCTAGACATGATATACACACCTAGACATGATATACACACCTATATGTAATAAATGTACACACCTAAACATAACACACACACCCAGACATGATAAATACACACACCTAGACATGATAAATGTACACACCTAGACATAATAAATTTACACACCTAGACATAATATACACACGTAGACACAATATAGACACCTAGACATGATATACACACCTATATGTAATAAACGTACACACCTAAACATAATATACACACCCAGACATAATAAATACACACACCTAGGCATAATAAATACACATACCTATACATGATAAATATACACACCTAGACATCATAAATATAAACACCTTGAAATAATGTACACACCTAGACATAATAAATATACACAACTAGACATAATATACACACCCACATATAATAATTATACACACCTAGACGTAATATACACACACCTAGACATGATAAATGTACACACCTAGATATAAGATACACACCTAGATATAATATAGACACCTAGACATAATGTACACACCTAGACATTATTTACACACCTAGACATAACAAATATACACACCTTGACATAATGTACACACCTAGACATAATATTCACACCTAGACATAATAAATATACACACATAGGTACAATATACACACCTAGACATAATATACACACCTAGACATAATAAATATACACACCTAGATATAATATACACACCTAGACATAATAAATATACACCTAGACATAATATACACACCTAGACATAATAAATATACACACCTAGACATGATAAATATACACACCTAAGCATAATAAATGGAAATACCTAGACAGACATAATAAATATACACACCTAGAAATAATAATTATACACACCTAGACATAATAAATGTACACACCTAGACATAATATTCACACCTAGACATAATAAATATACACACATAGGTACAATATACACACCTAGACATAATATACACACCTAGACATAATAAATATACACACCTAGACATAATATACAAACCTAGATATAATAAATGTAGACACCTAGACATTATTTACACACCTAGACATAATAAATATACACACCTAGACATGGTAAATATACACACCTAAACTTAATAAATGCACATACCTAGACAGACATAATAAATATACACACCTAGAAATAATAATTATACACACCTAGACATAATAAATATACACACCTTGACATAATGAATATACACACATAGACATAATAATTATACACACCTAGGAATGATAAATGAAAACACCTGGACTTAATATACACACCTATACATAATACACACACCAAGACATGATAAATATACACACCTAGACCTAACATACACACCTCAATATAATAAATATACAACTAGACATAATGTACATACCTAGACATGATATACACAACTAGACATAATATACAGAATTAGACATAATAAATATACACACCTAGATATAATATACACACCTAGACATAATAAATGCACACACCTAGACATAATAAATATATACAACTAAACCTAATAAATATACACAACTAGACATAATATACACACCTAGACATAATAAATATACACACCCAGACAGGATAAATGAACACACCTAGACATAATATACACACTTAGACATGATAAATATACACAGCTAGATATAATATACACACCTAGACATAATATACACACCTAGACATAATATACACACCTAGACATAATAAATATACACACCTAGAAAAAATATATACACACCCAGACATTATAAATGTACAATGTACACACCTAGACATAGTAAACTTACACACCTAGACACAATGAATATACACACCTAGATATTATTTACTCACTTAGATACAATGAATATACACATCTAGGTGTAATAATTAGATCAAAATCTATTGTAAGGTCTCTCTCAGACTGGCATATTTTGGACGCAACACCTGGACCTCCCGCTGTTCATCAGAACCGGAGTTAGAGCACCATAGACCTGGGCTAGGCAAACTTTTTGTATGTCGTGCTGTACAAAAAAAAATCAATGATGAGGCCCTCAGTGTGCCAGGCAATCATGAAGGTCATATAAGACCAACTGTTACCACATATGTGACATAAATCAATTAATCAGTTAATTAAACTTACATTTGAGTGTGACCCTTTTACCAGACTTTCTTTGCAAAGATGATCCATCTGTGGTGCCTAAGGGTAAGGCCATACGGTGCGTCGTTGATGCGGTTTTGCTGCGTTTGAAAACCGTATGCGGTCAACTGCATGCGTTTTTTCTCTCTGTAATGCAGCAGATAACTGTTGGACACAGTTTTCACCCGTGTTGAAGTTTGTTAGGTGCTGCCTGTATATAGTTCATTACAATGTATTGCAGAACTGTTAGCAAAAACAGAAGCAGTTCAGCAACAACGTTGGCAGCGCGGTCATTAACTGCATGCAGTCGGACATTATGAAGATACAGTTAACTGCACAAAAAACACATTGTAATATAATAGCAGCGGTCTGTCCATAACAAACATTTCACCATTGACTTCTATTGAAAAATAACTTGCACTAAAACGCAACCTAAATGCAACGTGGCCGCACCAGCTGGGGGGGGGGGTGCAAATAGGAGAGACTGAGATTACTGAACACCAGCTGGGGGGGGTGCAAATAGTAGAGACTGAAGTTACTGAACACCAGCTGGGGGAGTACATAGGAGAGACTGAGGTTACTGAACACCAGCGGGGGGGGGGTGCACATAGGAGAGATTGAGGTTACTGAACACCAGCTGGAGGGGTACATAGGAGAGACTGAGGTTACTGAACACCAGCTGGAGGGGTACATAGGAGAGACTGAGGTTACTGAACACCAGCTGGAGGGGTACATAGGAGAGACTGAGGTTACTGAACACCAGCTGGAGGGGTACATAGGAGAGACTGAGGTTACTGAACACCAGCTGGAGGGGTACATAGGAGAGGCTGAAGTTACTGAACACCAGCTGCGGGGGTGCACATAGGAGAGACCTAGGTTACTGAACACCAGCTGGAGGGGTACATAGGAGAGATTGAGGTTACTGAACACCAGCTGGAGGGGTACATAGGAGAGACTGAAGTTACTGAACACCAGCTGCGGAGGTGCACATAGGAGAGACTGAGGTTACTGAACACCAGCTGGAGGGGTGCACATAGGAGAGACCTAGGTTACTGAACACCAGCTGGGGGGGGGGGTGCACATAGGAGAGACTGAGGTTGCTGAACACTAGCTGGGGGGTGCACATAGGAGAGACTGAAGTTACTGTACACCAGCCGGAGGGGTGCACATAGGAGAGACCTAGGTTACTGAACACCAGCTAGGGGGGTGCACATAGGAGAGACTGAGGTTACTGAACACCAGCTGGAGGGGTACATAGGAGAGACTGAGGTTACTGAACACCAGCTGGAGGGGTACATAGGAGAGACTGAAGTTACTGAGCACCAGCTGGAGGGGTACACAGGAGAGACTGAGGTTACTGAGCACCAGCTGGAGGGGTACACAGGAGAGATTGAGGTTACTGAACACCAGCTGGAGGGGTACATAGGAGAGACTGAGGTTACTGAACACCAGCTGGAGGGGTACATAGGAGAGGCTGAAGTTACTGAACACCAGCTGCGGGGGTGCACATAGGAGAGACCTAGGTTACTGAACACCAGCTGGAGGGGTACATAGGAGAGACTGAGGTTACTGAACACCAGCTGGAGGGGTACATAGGAGAGACTGAAGTTACTGAACACCAGCTGCGGGGGTGCACATAGGAGAGACTGAGGTTACTGAACACCAGCTGGAGGGGTGCACATAGGAGAGACCTAGGTTACTGAACACCAGCTGGGGGGGGGGTGCACATAGGAGAGACTGAGGTTGCTGAACACTAGCTGGGGGGTGCACATAGGAGAGACTGAAGTTACTGAACACCAGCCGGAGGGGTGCACATAGGAGAGACCTAGGTTACTGAACACCAGCTAGGGGGGTGCACATAGGAGAGACTGAGGTTACTGAACACCAGCTGGAGGGGTACATAGGAGAGACTGAGGTTACTGAACACCAGCTGGAGGGGTACATAGGAGAGACTGAAGTTACTGAGCACCAGCTGGAGGGGTACACAGGAGAGACTGAGGTTACTGAGCACCAGCTGGAGGGGTACACAGGAGAGATTGAGGTTACTGAACACCAGCTGGAGGGGTACATAGGAGAGACTGAGGTTACTGAACACCAGCTGGAGGGGTACATAGGAGAGGCTGAAGTTACTGAACACCAGCTGCGGGGGTGCACATAGGAGAGACCTAGGTTACTGAACACCAGCTGGAGGGGTACATAGGAGAGACTGAGGTTACTGAACACCAGCTGGAGGGGTACATAGGAGAGACTGAGGTTACTGAACACCAGCTGGAGGGGTACATAGGAGAGGCTGAAGTTACTGAACACCAGCAGCGGGGGTGCACATAGGAGAGACCTAGGTTACTGAACACCAGCTGGAGGGGTACATAGGAGAGACTGAGGTTACTGAACACCAGCTGGAGGGGTACATAGGAGAGACTGAAGTTACTGAACACCAGCTGCGGGGGTGCACATAGGAGAGACTGAGGTTACTGAACACCAGCTAGGGGGGTGCACATAGGAGAGACTGAGGTTACTGAACACCAGCTGGAGGGGTACATAGGAGAGACTGAGGTTACTGAACACCAGCTGGAGGGGTACATAGGAGAGACTGAAGTTACTGAGCACCAGCTGGAGGGGTACACAGGAGAGACTGAGGTTACTGAGCACCAGCTGGAGGGGTACACAGGAGAGATTGAGGTTACTGAACACCAGCTGGAGGGGTACATAGGAGAGACTGAGGTTACTGAACACCAGCTGGAGGGGTACATAGGAGAGGCTGAAGTTACTGAACACCAGCTGCGGGGGTGCACATAGGAGAGACCTAGGTTACTGAACACCAGCTGGAGGGGTACATAGGAGAGACTGAGGTTACTGAACACCAGCTGGAGGGGTACATAGGAGAGACTGAAGTTACTGAACACCAGCTGGAGGGGTACATAGGAGAGACTGAAGTTACTGAACACCAGCTGCGGGGGTGCACATAGGAGAGACTGAGGTTACTGAACACCAGCTGGAGGGGTGCACATAGGAGAGACCTAGGTTACTGAACACCAGCTGGGGGGGGGGTGCACATAGGAGAAACTGAGGTTACTGAACACCAGCTGGAGGGGTACATAGGAGAGACTGAGGTTGCTGAACACCAGCTGGAGGGGTACATAGGAGAGACTGAGGTTGCTGAACACTAGCTGGGGGGTGCACATAGGAGAGACTGAAGTTACTGAACACCAGCCGGAGGGGTGCACATAGGAGAGACCTAGGTTACTGAACATCAGCTAGGGGGGTGCACATAGGAGAGACTGAGGTTACTGAACACCAGCTGGAGGGGTACATAGGAGAGACTGAGGTTACTGAACACCAGCTGGAGGGGTACATAGGAGAGACTGAAGTTACTGAGCACCAGCTGGAGGGGTACACAGGAGAGACTGAGGTTACTGAGCACCAGCTGGAGGGGTACACAGGAGAGACTGAGGTTACTGAACACCAGATGGAGGGGTACATAGGAGAGACTAAAGTTACTGAACACCAGCTGGAGGGGTACATAGGAGAGACTGAGGTTACTGAACACCAGCTGGAGGGGTACATAGGAGAGACTGAGGTTACTGAACACCAGCTAGGGGGTGCACATAGGAGAGACTGAGGTTACTGAACACCAGCTGGAGGGGTACATAGGAGAGACTAAAGTTACTGAACACCAGCTGGAGGGGTACATAGGAGAGACTAAAGTTACTGAACACCAGCTGGAGGGGTACATAGGAGAGACTGAAGTTACTGAACACCAGCTGGGGGGTACATAGGAGAGACTAAGGTTACTGAACATCAACTGGGGGGGGGTGCACATAGGAGAGACTGATATTACTGAACACCAGCTGGGGGGTGCACATAGGATAGACCGTGGCTACTGAACACTAGCTGGGGGGGGGGTACCTTTGAGAGACTGCCGCTACTGAACAATAACTAAGGGAGACTGTACATAGGAGGGACCGCAGCTGCTGAACACCACCTGGGGGGGGGGGGGGTGGCGCTGCACATAGGTGAGACCGTGGCTACTGAACAACAGCTAAGGCAGACTGTACACAGGTGAGACTGCGGCCACTAAACACCAGCTTGGGGGCGGTACTCACAGAAGAGACAGCGGCTACTGAACACCAGCTAAGGGGGGGTGCACATAGATGAGACTGAGGCTACTGAAAACCAGATTGGGGGGTGCACATAGATGAGACTGAGGCTACTGAAAAACAGATTGGGGGGGTGCACATAGATGAGACTGAGGCTACCAAACCCAGATTGGTGGGGTGCACATAGGCGAGAGAGCTGCCAACCTTTGCTAAATTTTTCTATTAAAGTGCGGTAACTGAATTCCTTGCGGCGCTGAGCACAGGTAGAGAAAAGAGTGCCCCATTATGCACTTTGTGACGCTGATCACCAGGACAAAGGTCAGTCCTGCATTGTGTGCTTGTCAAGCGTTCAGCAGCGACAAACACAATGAAGCCCTCCTCTCCCACCTCACCAAGCGCATAACAAAGCACCGCTCTCTGTCTCCCTGCATTCAGCACCGCCAAACACAACAGTGCTAGACACCAGGAGAAGGAAGTGTGCCAGCAAACCAAGCCCCGTGTGCTGGCTGTGGCACAGGTGCCATAGGTTACTGACCCCTGTTATAGAAGTTACTCCATCAACACTGTTTTGGAACTAAGGGAAAAGCAATTGTGAAGCAAGGGGCCCCTATACTGTTCTTGCACAGGGGCCTCCTGCTGCCTGTGCCCGGTTGAGCATGCTCGCTACAGATCCATACAACTCTATGGGAGATACAGAAACAGTCAATCACTGTTGTTATTATTATAGGGGCCCTATTCTTTCCTATAGCTCAGCCCTTATGTCTCTCTAACAATCCAACAGGAAACTGGTTTTAAGGTGGCAGCAGGCCCCCTACCTACTGGGCGCCTATAAAAAAGCAGGGGTTGCACATAAGGCATGCCTACCCCTGGTCACTCCATACAAACTTTCTGCTTGTGGCAAGGAATAGGGGGCTTCGAAACCAAGTTTTTGTGATATTGGGGGGTCCCAGCACTGGAACTCTGGCCTATTGCCTATTTCAAGTTTAGCTACGGGGCCCCACGTACCAGTGCCCACAGGGTCTCACATACTTTTACATAAAACCCTGAGCCGCACTGCCGACAATATCCACCCAGAGAATTACTGGTTCCACTGCAAATATGTTTTCCTTGGGTTTGTTCTGTTTTTCCATCCAATCCAATTTTCTCCGTCTCCCACGGAGTAATCCCCCTAGAAATAATAAATAAATCTTTTATCATATTTTATTTCCTTTTTCTTATGGAAAACCCCCCAAGTGTTTTATTGGCCTTTTTGACTGAGCTGTGTATTAATTATGTTAGATATTCAGAGTTGAAAATGTGATCCACACACGGATATGTTCTTCAGAATCTATAAATCGGGGGTCGGCTGATCATTTTTTATTTATGTTTACTTTTTTTTATATTTATTTTTCATTCTTTTATACATTGTTTATATTCAGTTGTTGAAAGGATAAAAAGTTTCATTTGTATAATCAAAATGGAAAATTCCTATTCTAGACCCTCCAGGTAAACACATTACGTGCCGTCACTACGCCGTACTACTCTCTTATATCCATACACATGAGATAATGACCCTCACTGCTCGCTGCTTTCCCTGTATCCCATTTAGGCCTTATGCACACTAACCTGTTTTTGCGTCTGCAATTCATCCGCAAAAATTCGGATGAATGGCGGACCCTTTTATTTCTATGTGCCCATGCACACGATAATGGTTTCCACGGTCCATGCATTGGCCGAGAGCCGGGCTCATTTAAATCCATGTGTGCCCGGTCCGTGAATTGCGGACGGCCCGCGGACGTCCGTGCCATAATCACGGACCATGCTCACGGCTACGTTAATGTGCATGAGGCCTTATTTCAATGGGTACAACTGCACATTTGCAGACTGCTCTTCAACAACTAAAACCAGTCCCTTCTCAGCCAGTCCTCTCCCTGATAGTGTATTGTGAAATATCCTGAAAATATTTATAGAGAAACCTTTAGGCTATGTTCACACAGGGTTTTTTGCAGGTGGAATTTCAGCCTCAAAATTCCGTTTGAGGCAGATTTTCCTCTCCCTGCACGCTGATGCGCGCAGTTTTTCGCACCGCAGGCATAAAACGCAGCGAAATACGCTTTCTCTGAAGTCAGAGGGAGGTCAGAGGCGTAAACGCCCGAAGATAGGGCATGTCCCTTCTTTCTCCCGCGAGGCGGTTTCACCGCTCCGCGGGAAAAAGACGCCTCCCATTGAAATCAATGGGAGGCATTTTCGGGCCGTTTTTGACGAGTTGTGAGCAAGGCCTTACACTACACATCCTATCAATATAGACATTAAGCTTAACCAAACATAGAGATAGGACAGAAATTATGCGCCACCCATCAGGCAGTATTAGGGTATGTGCACACGATAACGTCAATTACGGCTGAAATTACGGAGCTGTTTTCAGGAGAAAACAGCACCTGCATTTCTGACGTAATCGCTCGTACTCGCGTTTTGCGAGGCGTAAATTACGGACGTAATTTGGAGCTGTTCTTCATTGAAGTCAATGAAAAACGGCTCAAATTACATCCCAAGAAGGCTGGGTTCACACGACCTATTTTCAGGCGTAAACGAGGCGTTTTACGCCTCGAATTACGCCTGAAAACACGGCTCAAATACGTCGGCAAACATCTGCCCATTGCTTTTAATGGGTTTGCCAGCGTACTGTGCCGACGACCTGTCATTTTACACGTCGCTGTCAAAAGAAGGCGCCTAAAATACAGCGTCGTCAAAAAAGTGCAGGACACATCTTGGGATGTAATTTATAGCCGTTTTTCATTGACTTCAATGAAGAACAGCTCGAAATTACGTCCGTAATTTACGCCTCACAAAACGAGAGTACGAGCAATTACGTCTGAAATGCAGGAGCTGTTTTCTCCTGAAAACAGCTCCGTAATTTCAGCCGTAATTGTCGATATCGTGTGCACATACCCGAAGTGTCCTGCACTTCTTTGACGACGCTGTTATTTTAAGCGCCGTCTTTTGACAGCGACGCGTAAAATTACAGGTCGTCGGCAAACCCATTGAAATGAATGGCCAGATGTTTGCCAACGTATTTGAGCCGTGTTTTCAGGCGTAATTCGAGGCGTAAAATGCCTCATTTATGCCTGAAAATAGGTCGTGTGAACCCAGCCTTATAGTAGTTATATTCTTGTATATAGGGGCAGTATTACAGTAGTTATATTCTTGTATATAGGGGGCAGGGTTATAGTAGTTATATTCTTGTACATAGGTGGCAGTATTATAGTAGTTATATTCTTGTATATGGGAGCGGTATTATAGTAGTTATATTCTTGTATATAGGGGGCAGTATTATAGTAGTTATATTCTTGCATATAGGAGCAGTATTATAGTAGTTATATTCTTGTATATAGGAGCAGTATTATAGTAGTTATATTATTGTATATAGGGGGCAGTATTATAGTAGTTATATTCTTGTATATAGGAGCAGTATTATAGTAGTTATATTCCTGTATATAGGAGCAGTATTATAGTAGCTATATTCTTGTATATAGGAGCAGTATTATAGTAGTTATATTCTTTTATATAGGGAGCAGTATTATAGTAGTTATATTCTTGTATATAGGAGCAGTATTATAGTAGTTATATTCTTGTATATAGGAGCAGTATTATAGTAGTTATATTCTTGTATATAGGTGGCAGTATTATAGTAGTTATATTCTTATATATAGGAGGCAGTATTATAGTAGTTATATTCTTGTATATAGGTGGCAGTATTATAGTAGTTATATTCTTGTATATAGAGGCAGTATTATAGTAGTTATATTCTTGTATATAGGAGCAGTATTATAGTAGTTATATTCTTGTATATAGGGAGCAGTATTATAGTAGTTATATTCTTGTATATAGGGAGCAGTTTTATAGTAGTTATATTCTTGTATATAGGGGCAGTATTATTGTAGTTATATTCTTGTATATAGGGGGCAATATTATAGTAGTTATATTCTTGTATATAGGGGCAGTATTATTGTAGTTATATTCTTGTATATAGAGGCAGTATTATAGTAGTTATATTCTTGTATATAGGAGGCAGTATTATAGTAGTTATATTCTTGTATATAGGGGCAGTATTACAGTAGTTATATTCTTGTATATAGGGGGCAGGGTTATAGTAGTTATATTCTTGTACATAGGTGGCAGTATTATAGTAGTTATATTCTTGTATATGGGAGCGGTATTATAGTAGTTATATTCTTGTATATAGGGGGCAGTATTATAGTAGTTATATTCTTGTATATAGGAGCAGTATTATAGTAGTTATATTCTTGTATATAGGAGCAGTATTATAGTAGTTATATTCTTGTATATAGGAGCAGTATTATAGTAGTTATATTCTTGTATATAGGTGGCAGTATTATAGTAGTTATATTCTTATATATAGGAGGCAGTATTATAGTAGTTATATTCTTGTATATAGGTGGCAGTATTATAGTAGTTATATTCTTGTATATAGAGGCAGTATTATAGTAGTTATATTCTTGTATATAGGAGCAGTATTATAGTAGTTATATTCTTGTATATAGGGGCAGTATTACAGTAGTTATATTCTTGTATATAGGTGGCAGTATTATAGTAGTTATATTCTTATATATAGGAGGCAGTATTATAGTAGTTATATTCTTGTATATAGGTGGCAGTATTATAGTAGTTATATTCTTGTATATAGAGGCAGTATTATAGTAGTTATATTCTTGTATATAGGAGCAGTATTATAGTAGTTATATTCTTGTATATAGGGGCAGTATTACAGTAGTTATATTCTTGTATATAGGGGGCAGGGTTATAGTAGTTATATTCTTGTACATAGGTGGCAGTATTATAGTAGTTATATTCTTGTATATGGGAGCGGTATTATAGTAGTTATATTCTTGTATATAGGGGGCAGTATTATAGTAGTTATATTCTTGTATATAGGAGCAGTATTATAGTAGTTATATTCTTGTATATAGGAGCAGTATTATAGTAGTTATATTCTTGTATATAGGAGCAGTATTATAGTAGTTATATTCTTGTATATAGGTGGCAGTATTATAGTAGTTATATTCTTATATATAGGAGGCAGTATTATAGTAGATATATTCTTGTATATAGGGGCAGTATTATAGTAGTTATATTCTTGTATATAGGAGCAGTATTATAGTAGTTATATTCTTGTATATAGGTGGCAGTATTATAGTAGTTATATTCTTGTATATAGAGGCAGTATTATAGTAGTTATATTCTTGTATATAGGAGCAGTATTATAGTAGTTATATTCTTGTATATAGGGGCAGTATTACAGTAGTTATATTCTTGTATATAGGGGGCAGGGTTATAGTAGTTATATTCTTGTACATAGGTGGCAGTATTATAGTAGTTATATTCTTGTATATGGGAGCGGTATTATAGTACTTATATTCTTGTATATAGGGGGCAGTATTATAGTAGTTATATTCTTGTATATAAGAGCAGTATTATAGTAGTTATATTCTTGTATATAGGAGCAGTATTATAGTAGTTATATTCTTGTATATAGGGGCAGTATTATTGTAGTTATATTCTTGTATATAGGAGCAGTATTATAGTAGTTATATTCTTGTATATAGGGGTAGTATTATTGTAGTTATATTCTTGTATATAGGAGCAGTATTATAGTAGTTATATTCTTGTATATAGGGGTAGTATTATAGTAGTTATATTCCTGTATATAGGAGCAGTATTATAGTAGTTATATTCTTTTATATAGGGGCAGTATTATAGTAGTTATATTCTTGTATATAGGGGGCAGTATTATAGTAGTTATATTCTTGTATATATGAGGCAGTATTGTAGTAGTTCTATTCTTGTATATAGGGGCAGTATTATAGTAGTTATATTCTTGTATATAGGAGTAGTATTATAGTAGTTATATTCTTGTATATAAGGGCAGTATGATTGTAGTTATATTCTTGTATATAGGGGGCAATATTATAGTAGTTATATTCTTGTATATAGGGGCAGTATTATTGTAGTTATATTCTTGTATATAGGAGCAGTATTATAGTAGTTATATTCTTGTATATAGGAGCAGTATTATAGTAGTTATATTCTTGTATATAGGGGGCAGTATTATAGTAGTTATATTCTTGTATATATGAGGCAGTATTGTAGTAGTTCTATTCTTGTATATAGGGGCAGTATTAGGGCATGACCACACGTGGCGGATTTCCTCCGCAACTGTCCGCATCAATGCCGCACAGAATCTGCGTTGCAGATTCTGCTGCGGATCTGCACAAAATGTGCAGTAAATTGATGCGGACTAGCTGCTGCGGACTGCGGGAAAAGTGCTTCCCTTCTCCCTATCAGTGCAGGATAGAGAGAAGGGACAGCACTTTCCCTAGTGAAAGTAAACGAATTTAATACTTACCGGCCGTTGTCTTGGTGACGCGTCCCTCTTTCGGCATCCAGCCCGACCTCCCTGGATGACGCGCCAGTCCATGTGACCGCTGCAGCCTGTGCTTGGCCTGTGATTGGCTGCAGCCGTCACTTAGACTGAAACGTCATCCTGGGAGGCCGGACTGGAGACAGAAGCAGGGAGTTCTCGGTAAGTATGAACTTATATTTTTTTACAGGTTGCTGTATATTGTGATCGGTAGTCACTATCCAGGGTGCAGAAACAGTTACTGCCGATCGCTTAACTCTTTCAGCACCCTGGACAGTGACTATTTACAGACGTCTCCTAGCAACGCTCCCGTCATTACGGGAGCCCCATTGACTTCCTCAGTCTGGCTGTAGACCTAGAAATACATAGGTCCAGCCAGAATGAAGAAATGTCATGGCAAAAAAGCAAGACGCATCCGCAGCACACATAACATGTGCATGACAGCTGCGGACTTCATTGCGGAACTTAGAATCTCCATTGAAGTCAATGGAGAAATTCCGCCATGAGTCCGCCACTGCTCCGCAACAGACAGAGCATGCTGCGGACACCAAATTCCGCTCCGCAGCCTATGCTCCGCAGCGGAATTTTACGCCTCGTCTAAACGAACACTGCTAAATTAAAGTGTAAGTCAATGGACAAACGGCTCCGCTGCGGATTAACGCTGCGGAGTGTCCGCAGCGGAATTTAAGTGAAATTCCGCCACGTGTGAACCCAGCCTTATAGTAGTTATATTCTTGTATATAGGAGTAGTATTATAGTAGTTATATTCTTGTATATAGGGGCAGTATTATTGTAGTTATATTCTTGTATATAGGGGGCAATATTATAGTAGTTATATTCTTGTATATAGGGGCAGTATTATTGTAGTTATATTCTAGTATATAGGAGCAGTATTATAGTAGTTATATTCTTGTATATAGGAGCAGTATTATAGTAGTTATATTCTTGTATATAGGGGCAGTATTATAGTAGTTATATTCTTGTATATAGGGGCAGTATTATAGTAGTTATATTCTTGTATATAGGGGGCAGTATTATAGTAGTTCTATTCTTGTATATATGAGGCAGTATTATAGTAGTTCTATTCTTGTACATAGGGGGCAGTATTATAGTAGTTATATTCTTGTATATAGGGGGCAGTATTATAGTAGTTATATTCTTGTATATAGGAGCAGTATTATAGTAGTTATATTCTTGTATATAGGAGCAGTATTATAGTAGTTATATTCTTGTATATAGGGGCAGTATTATAGTAGTTATATTCGTTTATATAGGGGCAGTATTATAGTAGTTATATTCTTGTATACAGAGGGCAGTATTATAGTAGTTATATTCTTGTATATAGGGGGCAGTATTATAGTAGTTATATTCTTGTATACAGAGGGCAGTATTATAGTAGTTATATTCTTGTATATAGGGGGCAGTATTAGGGCATGACCACACATGGCGGAATTCCTCCGCAACTGTCCGCATCAATGCCGCACCTAATCCGGGTTGCGGATTACGGCTGCGGATCTGCACAAAATGTGCAGAAAATTGATGCGGACTAGCTGCTGCGGACTGCGGGAAAAGTGCTTCCCTTCTCCCTATCAGTGCAGGATAGAGAGAAGGGACAGCACTTTCCCTAGTGAAAGTAAAAGAAATTCATACTTACCGCCCGTTGTCTTTATGACGCGTCCCTCCTTCGGCATCCAGCCCGACCTCCCTGGATGACGCGCCAGTCCATGTGACCGCTGCAGCCTGTGCTTGGCCTGTGATTGGCTGCAGCCGTCACTTACACTGAAACGTCATCCTGGGAGGCCGGACTGGAGACAGAAACAGGGAGTTCTCGGTAAGTACGAACTTCATTTTTTTTTACAGATACATGTATATTGGGATCGGTAGTCACTGTCCCGGGTGCAGAAACAGTTACTGCCGATCGCTTAACTCTTTCAGCACCCTGGACAGTGACTATTTACAGACGTCTCCTAGCAACGCTCCCGTCATTACGGGAGCCCCATTGACTTCCTCAGTCTGGCTGTAGACCTAGAAATACATAGGTCCAGCCAGAATGAAGAAATGTCAAGTAAAAAAAGCAAGACGCATCCGCAGCACACATGACATGTGCATGACAGCTGCGGACTTCATTGCGGAACTTTGAATCTCCATTGAAGTCAATGGAGAAATTCCGCCATGAGTCCGCCACTGCTCCGCAACAGACAGAGCATGCTGCGGACACCAAATTCCGCTCCGCAGCCTATGCTCCGCAGCGGAATTGTACGCATCGTGTAAACGAACACTGCTAAATTAAAGTGAAAGTCAATGTAGAAACGGCTCCGCTGCGGATTAACGCTGCGGAGTGTCCGCAGCGGAATTTAAGTGCAATTCCGCCATGTGTGAACCCGCCCTAATAGTAGTTATATTCTTGTATACAGAGGGCAGTATTATAGTAGTTATATTCTTGTATATAGGGGGCAGTATTATAGTAGTTATATTCTTGTATATAGAAGCAGTATTATAGTAGTTATATTCTTGTATATAGGAGGCAGTATTATAGTAGTTATATTCTTGTATATAGGAGCAGTATTATAGTAGTTATATTCTTGTATATAGGGGGCAGTATTATAGTAGTTATATTCTTGTACATAGGGGCAGTATTATAGTAGTTATATTCTTGTATATAGGAGGCAGTATTATAGTAGTTATATTCTTGTATATAGGAGCAGTATTATAGTAGTTATATTCTTGTATATAGGGGTAGTATTATAGTAGTTATATTCCTGTATATAGGAGCAGTATTATAGTAGTTATATTCTTGTATATAGGGGCAGTATTATAGTAGTTATATTCTTGTATATATGGGGCAGTATTATAGTAGTTATATTCTTGTATATAGGGGCAGTATTATACACGAAGTCTCACAGGACATACAAGCATCAAGGTGGGAGACAAATCTCAACCACCCATATAAATGATCAGCGAAAAAGACTCTAACAATGAATATTAAAACTAGAGAAAAAAAGTCTCAGAGTATGAAAAAATTATTAAACATCTTTATTATTGACATCAGATGCACAAAATTTACAAAAATGGAGAATCTAAAATAAATCCTTGTCTGGATCACCAGTACATATATTGAACAAAGTGTATTAATATATCTTAATTGTAGTATATAGAAGATTTATTAAGTTCAATGTACCTCCAACACAGGGTGCGTCTATATAAATTGTTTCAAGTACAAATAGTGCAAAAAACCAAACGGAGTATGCAGAGTTAGAAGATATCAGCCTGTATTTACCAAAAAATGACTCGTGTCTTTGAAAAAACGGCATAAAATCCGGATAGGTCTAGCAAATGCACTTTCCCATGTTGAGGAGATTAGTGTGACCCAAGGTATAGAAGTGCGCCCCGAGGCGCGTTTCGCTTGTAGCTTTTTCAAGGGGCAGTATTATAGTAGTTATATTTTTGTACATAGGGGGCAGTATTATAGTAGTTATACCTTTGTCCATAGGGGGACTTGGGAGCTTGCCGCATATCTTGTACTAGACAGTATGCAGTAAGTTCCGCCTAGGCAACCAGAATTGTATCATTTCTTTCTATGTCTACGCAGGTATTTGCAGCTCTTTATCTTAATAATGAAGTTCAGACACCTATGAAGTATTTTGAAATTAATTGGCACAGAATATCAGATCTAAAAACAACACAGTGTTAAAAGTTGGACATTTATTTTCGGCACCAGGGAAGATTTCGTCAGAACGCTGTCATCCCCTGTAATGTGATGACGGGTTATATGTCGTTTTCGGGAGTATTGACTAGGTTCTTCAGAGACATTCACTTTAGGGCACTTGTACCAATGACTTCATTTGTTTTGACCTTATAAGAGAAGATGATGATTTCTGCTCTTGAGACATTATAATGAACTGGATAATAAGTGTATGAAATGTAAATGAAAAGAAGCCGATAGATAATAGTTGCTTTTTGCAGTACATGCAGCGAGAGAAGCATTGCAATCTATGAATTCACCATCTTCATCTGTCTCCCTCTGTCCTTCCTCAAGGACGTCTTAATGCAATGCTTATAGATTCACGTACATTGCAGAGACTTCCAGATTATTGTCAGAGGCTGATATCACACCAACAAGTCTTTGGCTTCTTCCCGTCAGATCTCCAGCACGGTTTTTCTTCCCTATGCAGAACATGCAGCAATGTATAACTGGCCCCCTACTCTAGTTATAGGCTTGTTAAATGGTTTAGATTGAGGCTTGGGCTATACGGCAAATTTTGGTTTCCCGCCATTGACGATAAAATACTGTCTTTACCTCGAAACAACCTATGGAAAAGAAGGTCACAGACGACCTTGCGAAAGTCAGACCCGGTCAGAGTTTTTGCGATGGATCACAGGTGGCGCAAATCACATATGGCCAGTTGTCAATGTGTAACTCTAGCCATATTCTTTATAGGATAACAGAAAAATACTTAAAGGGAATGTGTTGCCAGCAAAAAATTTGTTTTTTTTTAGTTAAACATTTAGTGTGTAGGTGATTAAACATTGTTCTAATTTTTTTTATTTTTTTCACGAGTCAGGAAATATTATAAATTAGATTCTAATTTATAATATTTCCCAGCACTGGTCACTAGAAGGAGCTGTTCCCAAAATTGCAGCATTGCTCGTTCATCTACTGATCGCTTTCTTGATTACACAGGGCAATTATCGGCAACGAGCGTTATATGAATGATCGTTTGCCCGATAATTGCCCAGTGTAAAACCCCCTTAAACTGATCACAAAGTGCCACCTGCTGGGACCCCCAGTGATCTGCTTTAATCTGAAGAGAAACCTGGCAGTAAATGCTCAATTTCCCTGCAGCGCCACCCTAGAAGAAATTAAGTATTACACTGTGCCCATTCATATCAATGAGTCTAGGTGATTGACAGCCGAAATCTTAATGTAATGACTGGGATCAAAGAAACCCCCAATCCCAGCTTTTTAGCCCTTTGATTGCCAAGGCCAATACTAGCCGTGGCATAGCCAAAGTGGCTGCATCCCACTTATTGCATCACCGCACTTTATAGTGACGTAATCCTGTACCTTATATATAGACATGCAGCCATGAAGGATTCCCATGACCGTCTTTGCATATTACAGGTATTGCCTGTGTCAACACTTACATAGAGCAAAAATAATGCTCAAAAATGTAAAAAATAAAAATACAGATAATCAAAAAGTTGTACAAAAATAAAAAACAATAATAATATTTTAAATAAAACAAATCGTATTTGTATTTCCGTTCGCCTCTAGTAGTGTATGAATGCCAGTCCTGTTCACCATTGTAGTACTGGATATTTGTACTCCTTCTAAGCTGTAGTGAAAATTAAATTTTTTACCAAGGAAAAACAAAACAGTAAAATAAGCAAAAAGCGTCATAATTTCACAGTAAACATTGGCTCATTCTCTGGTGCGTCCTCGTCAAATTGTCTGAACCATATGTCTTGGCCACATCTCTCCACACTTGTGGACTTGTACCGATCAGACTAAATGTCTCCAAGTCTCTGGCACCATGGTTCCTCACTTGGGGGAGTTGGGACCGACTACTGAAACCCCCTCACCATATTGCCAATTAGGGCATGGCCCCACGTGGCGGATTTCTTCCGCAACTGTCCGCATCAATGCCGCACAGAATCTGCGTTGCAGATTCTGTTGCGGATCTGCCCAAAATGTGCAGTAAATTGATGCGGACTAGCCGTTGCGTATTGAGGTGAAAGTACTTCCCTTCTCTCTATCAGTGGAGGATAAAGAGAAGGGACAGCACTTTCCCTAGTGAAAGTAAACTAAATTCATACTTACCGGCCGTTGTCTTGGTGACGCGTCCCTCTCTCGCCATCCAGCCCGACCTCCCTGGATGACGCGGCAGTCCATGTGACCGCTGCAGCCTGTGATTGGCCTGTGATTGGCTGCAGCCTGTGATTGGCTGCAGCCGTCACTTGGACTGAAACGTCATCCTGGGAAACCGGACTGGAGGAAGAAGCAGGGAGTTCTCGGTAAGTATGAACTTCTATTTTTTTGACAGGTTGCTAGGGTGCTGAAACAGTTACTGCCGATCGCTTAACTCTTTCAGCACCCTGGACAGTGACTATTTACTGACGTCGCCTAGCAACGCTCCCGTAATTACGGGTGCACACACGTAGTCACCCGTAATTACGGGAGCCCCATTGACTTCCTCAGTCTGGCTGTAGACCTAGAAATACATAGGTCCAGCCAGAATGAAGAAATGTCATGTTAGTAAAACCAATACGCTCTGCAGCACACATAACATCTACATTACATCTGCGGACTTCATTGCGGAATTTTGAATCTCCATTGAAGTCAATGGAGAACTTCCGCCACACGTCCGCAGCAGTCAGTGTATGCTGCGGACACCAAATTCCGCACCGCAGCCTATGCTCCGCAGCAGAATTTTCCGCATAGTCTAAATGAACCCTACTAAAAAGAAGTGGAAGGCAATGGAGAAACGTGTACGCTGCGGATTAACGCTGCGGAGTGTCTGCAGCGGAATTCCAGAGCAAATCCGCCACTTGTGTGGCCTTGCCCTTAGGGATACACGATGCATCGAAACTTCGATACTGATTTGATACTGTGCACCCTGAAACAGTTCAATACCGTTATTTATGGATTTCGATACCAAGCTATGCAGCGGCACTGCTAAGTATAGTAACACATGAATGTAGTTAGAGCGAGGCTGCGGGTGTGTAATACAGCCATTGCCCCGCTCCTGAATCCTGACAAGTGCGCGCGCGGTCAGCATGATGTGATGCGACCAGCGCTGCACTAATGATCACCGGCACTGAAGGCAGAACATGGCGGGCGCACTACAAAACACCCCCATGTTCTGTATTCAGTGCCGGCGCTGCCTCTCATTAGTGCAGCGCCGGCCGCGTCACCTTATGCTGACCGCACACGCACTTATTGTAAGGAGCGGGTCAATGGCTGTATTACACAGCCGCAGCCCCGCTCTAACGGGTAGAGATCAGAGAAACCTCTCATCTCTGCCACTATTCCCCTGAATGCTGCAATCAGAGCAGCATTCACGGGGTATATGAGAAGGGGGATGCCCTTTGAATCGCGTTATGGGGAATCCCTGTGACGCGATTGAGGGACATACCATATATGGGCAGTCGGCCCAGGGCCCATTGAAGGACCCCTGGACTGTCTGACCAGATTTCCTGTTGTTAGGTCACACTTAGGTATGTCCTAACAACTGCCTGTGTACTATCCGTATATAGATATATGCCGGTTCATTAAAGTTTAAAAAAAAAAAATAGGTAATGTATCGTCGCGACCGTAATAACACGTTTATAGCGTCATTCATGTTTACACTGTTATAAAATAAAAAAACAGCTTTCTATCACTTATTAATGTGAGGCACGAGGTCTTACAAATTTTGAACCTCCATGTGCCTCACATTAATAGTAACTAACCCCATCATGTACCTCACACATTAACCCAATGTTGTCCATTATGACTGAGGAACACGATGGGGTTAATTACTATTAATGTGAGGCACATGGAGGTTCAAAATTAATCGCACCTCGCGCCTCACATCAGAAAATGGAAGAACTTATTTTTTATTATTATTGTTGGCAAAGTATCGTTTTGGCATCGAGAATCGCAATACTACACGAAGTATCGGTATCGAAGTGCAAATTCTGGTATCGCGACAACCCTAGTGTCAATATCAGAATCTGGAATTTGCATTTGGACTAAGCCCAGGCCTTATCACAGTTACATGACTTATAGACTATCGAGAAGTGGCCTCCAACCTTTGGCTCTGCAACTGTTGCAAAACTACTACTCCCAACATGCCCCGACAGCCACGGGCTGGAAACCACAGCTATGGAGCATTGACTGTTTAATGGTACGTGACTGCTTACATCTCTAACTCCTAGTCTATGAGGATGTCATTATTGATACAGGAGATATGAGAATGGGTTAAATTGAGTTAAATGGAAATCCCTTCTTGAAAGTGAATGTGTTATGTTGGTTCTCCAGTAAAAAGAGAGCGACAGACACATTAGTTGTAAAAGTGCCTCGGGCTTCCTCATACGAGAGATAATAGGACTGTTCAGGACATGAAAGTGAAGAGATTTTCCTGCGGAGAGTTCCACTCACATACGACTATGTATGGTGCCAGTTCATCTCTCTTCCCTTTCATTCAGAACTCCGGGGGTTAATGTTTTGAGTCATCTGCTCAAAAGACCTTCATTCGTTCACATGTAGTCACGGTCCTCGTTACTCTTTATTATAGGACTGCTCTTACAGGTCTTCATTATTTCATTCTAACCACTGTCTGACTCTATGGGACTTCTACGGAATTACTGCAGTTGGTCTACGGAGCTGAGGAACAATGGTCTTCGATGGTAGATATTCCCGAAACAAGGCATTAAATATTCAATCCTAAGAACGAAAATTACACTTGGACCAATTCTTCGAGCTGAACGTCGTGTGGAGATGTTCTAGGACCATGGTGGCCAACCAGAAGATTATCCTCAGAGCGGGGACCAGTAGATTGATGGTGGGCCACCAGGCTGTTCTTCTGCGAGCTTCAACCTAGAAATGGGAAAACTAGATCCTTGTATGGCTGAATTTAGGGGTGTGCGATCCGTGTGATCGCTGAAAGGGGAGTGAGTGACGCTGATGGCCTGAGAACCTGGAGCTTGCACACTGGATCACCATAGGATGCAGATTGCCTGGGGTATTGATTTGGCTTTGTCATTTACACCAGCAGTGTTTTGGGCACTGTATCGCGGTGATATTTTTATTAGCACACTGTATGATTGTATTATATGTTCACTATATGATACAACAGAAGGGCAGGCATTCTTAAGACGTTCCTGCACAGGGCACCATCCAACGTCACTTACTTTTCTGGTGAAATCTCATTGGTATATGATATAGGGACTTGTGAGTCTTGACCAGCATTATTAACAGGTGGGGGTCTTGCACCCTCTCCTATGGCTAATATACATTCTAGCACAGTGCAGTGGGTCGGAGCAGAATGATCATTTATGTGTGGACAATCTGTGGACATGTCTGCTCCAACTTTATTAGTCCTCATCAGCAAAGAGTACAGATTTGCTTACCTATGTGAGGTACTATGGGTAACGCCTCAGTGGTCTACTCGCTCTACTTAGAAAAAGCAGGAAGAGCAGACAGACTTAAAGAGGCTCTGCCACTAGGGTCGTAACTAGGAAACACTGGTCCCCATAGCAAATATTTGACTGGGGCCCCCTCCCCTGGGTGCCACAAACAGCCTGCCCTTGCAGATAGTGCCCCCCTGTAAATAGTGCTATATAGTCCCCCCCTGTAGACAGTGCTATACAGCCCCCCTGTAGACAGGGCTATACAGTCTCCCCATACAATGCTATACAGCGCCCCCTGTAGACAGTGCTATACAGCCTCCTCATACAGTGCTATACAGCGCCCCCTGTAGACAGGGCTATACAGTCTCCCCATACTGTGCTATACAGCCCCCCTGTAGACAGGGCTTTACAGCCTCCCCATACAGTGCTATACAGCGCCCCCTGTAGATAGGGTTATACAGCCTCCCCACACAGTGCTATACAGCCCCCCCTGTAGACAGGGCTATACAGTCTTCCTATACAGTGCTATACAGCCCCCCTGTAGACTGTGATATACTTTCAAGTATCACAAAGAGGGACAATCGATGCGGCGCGCAGCGCCATTATTTTTTTTTCTTTTGACCTTCGCCTCTAATCCCACCTAATCCCCGCTCATACACACCCGGTCCAGCCCACACAATATCATGTTCCCATAGTGCCCCCATACCATACAGTATGATGCCCTCTAGCTGCCACCGTACAGTATAATTCCCACACAGATGCCCCATACAGTATAATGCCCACTCAGATGGCCCCATGCAGTATAATTCCCACACAAATGCCCCCATGCAGTACAATACCCAAACAAATTCCCCATACAGTATAATGCCCCATAGCTGCCCCATACAACATAATACCCCAATAGCTGCCCCCACAGTATATTGCCCCCCACAGCTGCCCACACAGTATAATGCCCCCATAGCTGCCCCCACACAGTATAATCATTCCCATAGCTGCCCCTCAGTATATTGCCCCCCATTGCAGCCCCCACAGTATAATTCCCCACACATCATAATGCCCCCTCATAGCTTCCCCCACAATATAATTCCCCCCATAGTTGCCCCAACAGTATAATGCCCCCATAGCTGCCCCCACAGCATAATGCCCCACATAGCTGCCTCCACACACTATAATGCCCCCCATGGCTGTCCCCACAATATAATGCCTCCACCGTATAATGCCATCCATAGCTGTCCCCACAGTATAATGCCCCACATACAGTATAATGCCCCCCATAGCCGTCCCCACAATATAATGCCCCCACCGTATAATGCCATCCATAGCTGTCCCCACAGTATAATGCCCCCACAGTATAATACCGCCCATACAGTATAATGCCCTCATATAGTAAAATCCTACCAAGTATAATGCCCCATAGTGCCTAATAGAAAAATAATAACATAATTACTTACCTAGTCCCGTTCCCACGACGGGTGGAGGATCCTTCTCCTCCGGTCTGTGCTGTAAGTGACTCGGCGCAGACAGGCGATTATGTCACTACAATGTGCCTGCCTGCGTCGAGCCGCTCATGGCAGAGTGAATGCTGGAACATGGAGCCGTCAGCTCCTTGCTCCAGCATTCGGGAAGCGGGACCCTATTGGCCCTAGTGGCAATTGCGACCGTTGCGACCCCTACAGCTACGCCATATAGAAGGCAGTATTATAGTAGTTATATTCTTGTACATAGGGGGCAGTATTATAGTAGTTATATTCTTGTACATAGGGGGCAGTATTATAGTAGTTATATTCTTGTACATAGGGGCAGTATTATAGTAGTTATATTCTTGTATATAGGGGTCAGTATTATAGTAGTTATATTCTTGTATATAGGGGGCAGTATTATAGTAGTTACATAGTTGTACATAGGGGGCAGTATTATAGTAGTTATATTCTTGTACATAGGGGCAGTTTTATAGTAGTTATATTCTTGTATATAGGAGCAGTGTTATAAAAGTTATATTCTTGTATATAGGAGCAGTATTATAGTAGTTATATTATTGTACATAGGGGCAGTATTATAGTAGTTATATTCTTGTACATAGGGGCAGTTTTATAGTAGTTATATTCTTGTATATAGGGGCAGTATTATAGTAGTCATATTATTGTTCATAGTAGCAGTATTATAGTAGTTATATTCTTGTATATAGGGAGCAGTATTATAGTAGTTATATTCTTGTACATAGGGGGCAGTATTATAGTAGTTATATTCTTCTATATATGGAGCAGTATTATAGAAGTTATATTCTTGTATAAAGGGTGCAGTATTATAGTAGTTTTATTCTTGTACATAGGGAGCAGTATTATAGTAGTTATATTCTTGTACAATGGGGGCAGTATTATAGTAGTTATATTTTTGTATATGGGGGACAGTATTATAGTAGTTATATTCTTGTACATAGGGGACAGTATTATAGTAGTTATATTCTTGTATATAGGAGCAGTATTATAGTAGTTATATTCTTGTATATAGGGGCAGTATTATAGTAGTTATATTCTTGTATATAGGGGGCAGTATTATAGTAGTTATATTCTTGTATATAGGGGCAGTATTATAGTAGTCATATTATTGTACATAGGAGCAGTATTATAGTAGTTATATTCTTGTACATAGGGGGCAGTATTATAGTAGTTATATTCTTGTACATAGGGGCAGTATTATAGTAGTTATATTCTTGTATATAGGGGCAGTATTATAGTAGTCATATTATTGTACATAGGAGCAGTATTATAGTAGTTATATTCTAGTACATAGGGGGCAGTATTATAGTAGTTATATTCTTGTACATAGGGGCAGTATTATAGTAGTTATATTCTTGTATATAGGGGCAGTATTATAGTAGTCATATTATTGTACATAGGAGCAGTATTATAGTAGTTATATTCTAGTACATAGGGGGCAGTATTATAGTAGTTATATTCTTGTACATAGGGGACAGTATTATAGTAGTTATATTGTTGTATATAGGGGGCAGTATTATAGTAGCTATATTCTTATATATAGGGGCAGTATTATAGTAGTAATATTCTTGTATATAGGGGACAGTATTATAGTAGTTATGTTCTTGTATATAGGAGCAGTATTATAGTAGTTATATTCTTGTATATAGGAGCAGTATTATAGTAGTTATATTCTTGTACATAGGGAGCAGTATTATAGTAGTTATATTCTTGTACATAGGGAGCAGTATTATAGTAGTTATATTCTTGTATATAGGAGGCAGCATTATAGTAGTTCTATTCTTGTATATAGGAGGCAGTATTATAGTAGTTATATTCTTATATATAGGGGCAGTAGTATAGTAGATATATTCTTGTACATAGGGGGCAGTATTATAGTAGTTCTATTCTTGTATATAGCGGCCAGTATTATAGTAGTTATATTCTTGTATATAGGAGGCAGTATTATAGTAGTTATATTCTTGTATATAGGGGGCAGTATTATAGTAGGTATATTCTTGTATATAGGAGGCAGTATTATAGTAGTTATATTCTTGTACATAGGGGGCAGTATTATAGTAGTTATATTCTTGTATATAGGGGGCAGTATTATATTAGTTATATTCTTGTACATGGGGCAGTATTATAGTAGTTATATTCTTGTATATAGGAGGCAGTATTATAGTAGTTATATTCTTGTATATAGGAGGCAGTATTATAGTAGTTATATTCTTGTATATAGGGGACAGTATTATAGTAGTTATATTCTTGTATATAGGGGCAGTATTATAGTAGTTATATTCTTGTATATAGGAGGCAGTAGTATAGTAGTTATATTCTTGTATATAGGAGGCAGTAGTATAGTAGTTATATTCTTGTATATAGAAGCAGTATTATAGTAGTTATATTCTTGTATATAGGGGGCAGTATTATAGTAGTTATATTCTTGTATATAGGAGGCAGTATTATAGTAGTTATATTCTTGTACATGGGGCAGTATTATAGTAGTTATATTCTTGTATATAGGGGCAGTATTATAGTAGTTATATTCTTGTATATAGGGGGCAGTATTATAGTAGTTATATTCTTGTATATAGGGGGCAGTATTATAGTAGTTATATTCTTGTATATAGGGGCAGTATTATAGTAGTTATATTCTTGTATATAGGAGGCAGTATTATAGTAGTTATATTCTTGTACATAGGGGGCAGTATTATAGTAGTTATATTCTTGTATATAGGGGGCAGTATTATATTAGTTATATTCTTGTACATGGGGCAGTATTATAGTAGTTATATTCTTGTATATCGGAGGCAGTATTATAGTAGTTATATTCTTGGATATAGGGGCAATATCATAGTAGTTATATTCTTGTATATAGGGGCAGTATTATAGTAGTTATATAGTTGTACATAGGGGCAGTAGTATAGTAGATATATTCTTGTACATAGGGGCAGTATTATAGTAGTTATATTCTTATATATAGGGGCAGTATTATAGTAGTTATATTCTTGTACATAGGGGGCAGTATTATAGTAGTTATATTCTTGTATATAGGGGCAGTATTATAGTAGCTATATTCTTGTACATAGGGGGCAGTATTATAGTGGAAAAAAGAAAAAAGAAAAATGATCCAGGAATATAAATAGGCACTCTTGGGTTAAGTAAAATTCAATATAGTATTTTATTTTTGAATCCAGATAATACCGGCAATATAAATTTTAACAACAACAAAAGTTATTTTTAAAAAGAACCTCCTGGCCAGGAAAAAGGACATACAATGGCACCCTTAATACATTAGAGATATTACCAGATGAATATACAACGTACTATATATGTACAGAACAGTTTTGAAAAGATAAGAAATTCCAAATGAAAACCGCTGGGTTGTGTTCACACTTGCGGTTTTCAACCATATCTGTTATTTTAATCACAAAATGGCCAGAGTTCCTATTGAGAGTGACTGGTAATGATGTTTTTGAAGAAATTCTTTTGATACGCATATAATTGAATATAACTCTAACGATATGAAGGTAGCCCCATATATTAAGGGGATGTCGTTTACAGCGTGCTTTTTTCCTCTCATAAGTGGATCCTTGGTTCTAATTTGAATCTTGTGGTGATAGGAAGTCTTTTCACAGACCCTTAGGGTCAAATGTGTAGCCCTCGTAATCTTGAGCTTTAATACAAAGCACTCTTATAACTTGTATAGGATTTTTACCTTTAACATCCAGCGAGTGCCGAGAGGCCAGCTGTAGAGGTGGTCAGCCCACGGATGGAAAATAGTAGATCTCCACAGAAGCAGAGTTCATCTGTATGGCCACACATTTAATTCAAAGCCTCCAAATCTCCACCATCACATCAAATGGCGATCTCCTCCTTTGATCCATGCGGGTATTTCACCACTGCACTCAAAGGGATACGGACCTGAGAAGGCAGGATCACATGCCGGCATCAAGGTGGATTAGGAGCACTCCGAGAGACACAGACCCAACAGGGTAGGATCGCACGCCGGCAACCAGGTGAGTTGAAAATCCAAAGTAAGTTTCCTTACACGTGGTATCTCCAACATTGGACAGGGATTCTCAGGGCAAGGTTTAGACGTCACTACCTGCCCTGTTGATTAGAACAGCTGACGCGTTTCATCCCTGAACGGGATTTCTTCAGAGCAGTTTGACAGGTGCTGCCAAGCACAATGTATTTATAGTGTCCCAAGTTCATTCATTGGTTCTGTGGTCATAGACATAATGTTTCATGGGGATAATTAAAAGAGACGTTATGGATAGTGCATGTTGATCTTTCGTAAGGCACAATAATCAGTTTTGATAGCAAGTATAGATATTTATTTTTACAATCAAACAGGCAATTCATATGTCCACTAAGTCGTATTAGCATGATATGTTCAGTATTTTTATGAAGAGGGCAATCAGTGGTGCATCTCTACATGGTCATGACGGGAGTAATAATTAAGTATGAGTCTTCCATAAGAGTATAACCACTACCTAGGTCTAATAATCAGAATTAATCTATCCATAAATATAGTCCGCTACTAGTGTCTAGATCCTATAGTGGAATTATGGAAAAATAAATTTTTTCCTCAACATAGAGTCCTTTGCTACGCCGTTTACCCTATTGAACTATATCATACGCTATTTAAGATTAGCAGAATTAATTAGTATTTTGAAGCTAAATAGATAATCTTTTCAATTTTATAGCTATCTATACATATATGCATATAGAATTCATAAGGTACTTCAGGGGAAGCAGGGAGAGAGGACCGTAACCATTTAAGGTATTAGGACCTGGGTCCCCACTACCCCCAAAACAAATAGACTATCAAAAGTCAATATGGTAATTTTATCACTAGGTCTCATAATCATATGTATATATATAACTATTGCACATGAGGGGGGCCACCATAAAACTCCAAAGGGGGGCAGGGCGGGGGATACAATGTCCAAAAGGGGGCAATGGGTCCCTAGTTTCCACCACCCACAGAGAGCTAAGGGCAACTCATACCCCTTAGAAAGAAAATTACAAGAGATGGATAATATGTTCATTTATTTTATTTGATTTATCCAATTGATTCGATATTTCATACCAGGAAAAATATTGCTCATGCTCATTCTACAGAAAGCAAATTCCTGATATGTATCAAATGGGATATCCAGACCAGAGGCACATTATTAAAGTTAATATCAAGTTCCAAGGAAAAAATATATCCAATCCATAAATTAGCCATTTTTGATCCAAGATTTATCCCTGTAGGATTTACTTATCTAGTGCTGGGTAACTCAGAAAATACAGGAAATTGAGAAGGGAATACAACACTGGAAGACAAAGGGTTCTACGTACTTTTATCAAGGAGGAGAAAAAGCAAATGGAGACCAATACGAACACAGAAGATGTGGCCATCCTAATGGGAATCCATTGGCTCCCATCTGTTTTGATCTCAGAGGAACATGTTAAATTTTATTTCATTATTTAGTCCCCTAGGGTTCAAGGTTCCTAATGTGTAAATCCACATAGTTTCTTTTTGAAGGAGTGTTCGGTTAAGATCACCCCCCCCCTTCTATCTTGGAATAGCTGATAAATCCCCATAAATTTTAAGCCTGTTGGTGATTGGGCATGATATGTTTTAAAATGTGCAGCTAGAGGATTTGTTATTTCACCTTTGGTAATGTCCCGAATATGTTCGCTGATGCGAATATGTAATTCTCGCTTCGTTTTGCCAATATGAGAGGATCCACTTATGAGAGGAAAAAATCACGCTGTAAACGACATCCCCTTAATATATGGGGCTACCTTCCTATCGTTAGAGTTATATTCAATTATATGCGTATCAAAAGAATTTCTTCAAAAACATCATTACCAGTCACTCTCAATAGGAACTCTGGCCATTTTGTGATTAAAATAACAGATATGGTTGAAAACCGCAAGTGTGAACACAACCCAGCGGTTTTCATTTGGAATTTCTTATCTTTTCAAAACTGTTCTGTACATATATAGTACGTTGTATATTCATCTGGTAATATCTCTAATGTATTAAGGGTGCCATTGTATGTCCTTTTTCCTGGCCAGGAGGTTCTTTTTAAAAATAACTTTTGTTGTTGTTAAAATTTATATTGCCGGTATTATCTGGATTCAAAAATAAAATACTATATTGAATTTTACTTAACCCAAGAGTGCCTATTTATATTCCTGGATCATTTTTCTTTTTTCCATAATCTTTATCAGGAATGGCACCGTGCTATATTATATTGCAATTTTGGGTTTGTTAGGTATGGTTTGGTTATAACCACATCTTTTTTCTTTGCAGTATTATAGTAGTTATATTCTTGTATATAGGGGCAGTATTAGGGCATGACCACACGTGGCGGATTTCCTCCGCAACTGTCCGCATCAATGCCGCACAGAATCTGCGTTGCAGATTCTGCTGCGGATCTGCACAAAATGTGCAGAAAATTGATGCGGACTGGCCGCTGCGGACTGCAGGAAAAGTGCTTCCCTTCTCCCTATTCAGTGCAGGATAGAGAGAAGGGACAGCACTTTCCCTAGTGAAAGTCAAAGAAATTCATACTTACCGCCCGTTGTCTTGGTGACGCGTCCCTCTTTCGGCATCCAGCCCGACCTCCCTGGATGACGCTCCAGTCCATGTGACCGCTGCAGCCTGTGCTTGGCCTGTGATTGGCTGCAGCCGTCACTTACACTGAAACGTCATCCTGGGAGGCCGGACTGGAGACAGAGGCAGGGAGTTCTCGGTAAGTATGAACTTATATGTTTTTTTACAGATACATGTATATTGAGATCGGTAGTCACTGTCCCGGGTGCAGAAACAGTTACTGCCGATCGCGTAACTCTTTCAGCACCCTGGACAGTGACTATTTACAGACGTCTCCTAGCAACGCTCCCGTCATTACGGGAGCCCCATTGACTTCCTCAGTCTGGCTGTAGACCTAGAAATACATAGGTCCAGCCAGAATGAAGAAATGTCATGGTAGTAAAAACAATACGCTCCGCAGCACACATAAGATCTGCGGACTTCATTGCGGAATTTTGACTCTCCATTGAAGTCAATGGAGAAATTCCGCCATAAGTCCGCAACCAGTCCGCCACTGCTCCGCAACAGACAGAGCATGCTGCGGACACCAAATTCCGCTCCGCAGCCTATGCTCCGCAGCGGAATTTTCAGCCTCGTCTAAACGAACACTGCTAAATTAAAGTGTAAGTCAATGGACAAACGGCTCCGCTGCGGATTAACGCTGCGGAGTGTCCGCAGCGGAATTTCAGTGAAATTCCGCCACGTGTGGTCATGCCCCTATAGTAGTTATATTCTTGTACATAGGAGCAGTATTATAGTAGTTATATTCTTGTATATAGGAGCAGTATTATAGTAGTTATATTCTTGTATATAGGAGCAGTATTATAGTAGTTATATTCTTGTATATAGGGGCAGTATTATAGTAATTATATTCTTGTATATAGGAGCAGTATTATAGTAGTTATATTCTTGTATATAGGAGGCAGTATTATAGTAGTTATATTCTTGTATCTAGGGGCAGTATTATAGTAGTTATATTCTTGTATATAGGGGGCAGTATTATAGTAGTTATATTCTTGTATATAGGTGGCAGTATTATAGTAGTTATATTCTTGTATATAGGGGGCAGTATTATAGTAGTTATATTCTTGTATATAGGGGTCAGTATTATAGTAGTTATATTCTTGTATATAGGGAGCAGTATTATAGTAGTTATATTCTTGTATATATGGGGCAGTATTATAGTAGTTATATTCTTGTATATAGGGGGCAGTATTATAGTAGTTATATTCTTGTATATTGGGGCAGTATTAAAGTAGTTATATTCTTGTATATAGGGGCAGTATTATAGTAGTTCTATTCTTGTATATAGGGAGCAGTATTATAGTAGTTATATTCTTGTATATAGGAGCAGTATTATAGTAGTTATATTCTTGTATATAGGGGCAGTATTATAGTAGTTATATTCTTGTATATAGGAGCAGTACTATAGTAGTTATATTCTTGTATATAGGAGCAGTATTATAGTAGTTATATTCTTGTATATAGGGGCAGTATTATAGTAGTTATATTCTTGTACATAGGAGCAGTATTATAGTAGTTATATTCTTGTATATAGGAGCAGTATTATAGTAGTTATATTCTTGTATATAGGAGCAGTATTATAGTAGTTATATTCTTGTATATAGGGGCAGTATTATAGTAATTATATTCTTGTATATAGGAGCAGTATTATAGTAGTTATATTCTTGTATATAGGAGGCAGTATTATAGTAGTTATATTCTTGTATCTAGGGGCAGTATTATAGTAGTTATATTCTTGTATATAGGGGGCAGTATTATAGTAGTTATATTCTTGTATATAGGGGGCAGTATTATAGTAGTTATATTCTTGTATATTGGGGGCAGTATTAAAGTAGTTATATTCTTGTATATAGGGGCAGTATTATAGTAGTTCTATTCTTGTATATAGGGAGCAGTATTATAGTAGTTATATTCTTGTATATAGGAGCAGTATTATAGTAGTTATATTCTTGTATATAGGGGCAGTATTATAGTAGTTATATTCTTATATATAGGGAGCAGTATTATAGTAGTTATATTCTTGTATATAGGGGCAGTATTATAGTAGTTATATTTCTGTACATAGGGGACAGTATTATAGTAGTTATATTCTTGTATATAGGAGCAATATTATAGTAGTTATATTCTTGTATATAGGAGCAGTATTATAGTAGTTATATTCTTGTATATAGGGGCAGTATTATAGTAGTTATATTCTTGTACATAGGGGCAGTATTAGGGCATGCCCCCACGTGGCGGATTTCCTCCGCAAATGTCCGCATCAATGCCGCACAGAATCTGCGTTGCAGATTCTGCGGCGGATCTGCCCAAAATGTGCAGTAAATTGATGCGGACTAGCTGCTGCGGACTGCGGTAAAAGTGCTTCCCTTCTCTCTATCAGTGCAGGATAGAGAGAAGGGACAGCACTTTCCCTAGTGAAAGTAAACGAATTTCATACTTACCGGCCGTTGTCTTGGTGACGCGTCCCTCTTTCGGCATCCAGCCCGACCTCCCTGGATGACGCGGCAGTCCATGTGACCGCTGCAGCCTGTGATTGGCTGCAGCCGTCACTTAGACTGAAACGTCATCCTGGGAAGCCGGACTGGAGACAGAAGCAGGGAGTTCTCGGTAAGTATGAACTTCTATTTTTTTTACAGGTTGCTGTATATTGGGATCGGTAGTCACTGTCCAGGGTGCAGAAACAGTTACTGCCGATCGCTTAACTCTTTCAGCACCCTGGACAGTGACTATTTACTGACGTCTCCTAGCAACGCTCCCGTAATTACGGGAGCCCCATTGACTTCCTCAGTCTGGCTGTAGACCTAGAAATACATAGGTCCAGCCAGAATGAAGAAATGTCATGTCTAAAAAGCAAGACTCATCCGCAGCACACATAACATGTGCATGACAGCTGCGCACTTCATTGTGGAATTTAGAATCTCCATTGAAGTCAATGGAGAACTTCCGCAATGAGTCCGCAACCAGTCCGCCACTGGTCCGCAACATCCATTGTATGCTGCGGACACCAAATTCCGCACCGCAGCCTATGCTCCGCAGCGGAATTTTCAGCCTCGTCTAAACGAAGCCTACTAAAATGAAGTAGAAGGCAATGGAGAAACGGCTCCGCTGCGGATTAACGCTGCGGAGTGTCCACAGCGGAATTCAAGAGCAATTCCGCCACGTGTGGCTTTGCCCTAATAGTAGTTATATTCTTGTATATAGGGGCAGTATTATAGTAGTTATATTCTTGTATATAGGGGCAGTATTATAGTAGTTATATTCTTGTATATAGGGGCAGTATTATAGTAGTTATATTCTTGTATATAGGGGCAGTATTATAGTAGTTATATTCTTGTACATAGGGGCAGTATTATAGTAGTTATATTCTTGTATATAGGGGCAGTATTATAGTAGTTATATTCTTGTATATAGGAGGCAGTATTATAGTAGTTATATTCTTGTACATAGGAGCAGTATTATAGTAGTTATATTCTTGTATATAGGGGGCAGTATTATAGTAGTTATATTCTTGTATATAGGAGGCAGTATTATAGTAGTTATATTCTTGTATATAGGGGCAGTATTATAATAGTTATATTCTAGTATATAGGGGCAGTATTATAGTAGTCATATTATTGTACATAGGAGCAGTATTATAGTAGTTATATTCTTGTACATAGGGGGCAGTATTATAGTAGTTATATTCTTGTATATAGGGGCAGTATTATAGTAGTCATATTATTGTACATAGGAGCAGTATTATAGTAGTTATATTCTAGTACATAGGGGGCAGTATTATAGTAGTTATATTCTTGTATATAGGGGGCAGTATTATAGTAGTTATATTCTTGTACATAGGGGACAGTATTATAGTAGTTATATTCTTGTATATAGGGGGCAGTATTATAGTAGTTATATTCTTGTATATAGGGGGCATTATTATAGTAGTAATATTCTTGTATATAGGGGACAGTATTATAGTAGTTATGTTCTTGTATATAGGAGCAGTATTATAGTAGTTATATTCTTGTATATAGGGGCAATATTATAGTAGTTATATTCTTGTATATAGGGGCAGTATTACAGTAGTTACATAGTTGTACATAGGGGCAGTAGTATATTAGTTATATTCTTGTACATAGGGGCAGTATTATAGTAGTTATATTCTTATTTTTAGGGGCAGTATTATAGTAGTCATATTGTACATAGGAGCAGTATTATAGTAGCTATATTCTTGTACATAGGGGGCAGTATTATAGTAGTTATATTCTTGTATATAGGGGGCAGTATTATAGTAGTTATATTCTTGTATATAGGGGGCAGTATTATAGTAGTTATATTCTTATATATAGGGAGCAGCATTATAGTAGTTATATTCTTGTATATAGGGGCAGTATTATAGTAGTTATATTTTTGTACATAGGGGACAGTATTATAGTAGTTATATTCTTGTATATAGGAGCAGTATTATAGTAGTTATATTCTTGTATATAGGAGCAGTATTATAGTAGTTATATTCTTGTATATAGGGGCAGTATTATAGTAGTTATATTCTTGTATATAGGGGCAGTATTATAGTAGTTATATTCTTGTACAAAGGCGGCAGTATTATAGTGGTTATATTCTTCTATATAGGGGCAGTATTATAGTAGTTATATTCTTGTATATAGGGGCAGTATTATAGTAGGTATATTCTTGTATATAGGGGGCAGTATTATCGTAGTTATATCATTGTACATAGGGAGCAGTATTATAGTAGTTATATTCTTGTATATAGGTGCAGTATTATAGTAGTTATATTCTTGTATATAGGGGGCAGTATTATAGTAGTTATATTCTTGTATATAGGGGGCAGTATTATAGTAGTTATATTCTTATATATAGGGAGCAGCATTATAGTAGTTATATTCTTGTATATAGGTGCAGTATTATAGTAGTTATATTCTTGTATATAGGGGCAGTATTATAGTAGTTATATTCTTGTATATAGGAGGCAGTATTATAGTAGTTATATTCTTGTATATAGGAGCAGTATTATAATAGTTATATTCTTGTATATAGGGGGCAGTATTATAGTAGTTATATTCTTGCATATAGGGGCAGTATTATAGTAGTTATATTCTTGTATATAAGGGCAGTATTATAGTAGTTATATTCTTGTATATAGGGGCAGTATTATAGTAGTTATATTCTTGTATACAGGAGGCAGTATTATAGTAGTTATATTCTTGTATATAGCAGCAGTATTATAGTAGTTATATTCTTGTATATAGGTGCAGTATTATAGTAGTTATATTCTTGTATATAGAGGCAGTATTATAGTAGTTATATTCTTGTATATAGGGGCAGTATTATAGTAGTTATATTCTTGTACATAGGGGGCAGTATTATAGAAGTTATATTCTTGTACATAGGGGGAGGTAATTATAGTAATTATATTCTTGTACATAGGGGGCAGTATTATAGTAGATATATTCTTGTACGTAGGGGGCAGTATTATAGTGTTTTTATATTCTAACCCATTAGCACTAGCAGTAAGCACTAGTGGAACAAAGAAAAAAAAATATTTGGTTTTTGTAGAATATTAGGCACAATTAAACCCAACAGAATTAATTACGTATATTTTTATTTCATATTGAATTCATTTTTATATGGGAATCTCCTCCACTGTTTGGGTTTTACTTTTCATTCTGGACTCTGTAATATTGAGGAGGGAATTGTGGGGTGACTGGACCATCACCCACGGGGGATCAGTAGGAAATTTATAATAAAAAAGCAGTGTATTAATATCAAGACATAATTGCTTGGGCTAGCGTAACCTTTCCAAAGGCATTTTAATTAAGGCACAACTTTCCCTGCGTTCCGCTAGCAATTAGCTCATAATCCAAGTGAAAGGCATAAGAAGGCGGCTTGGAAAAGCCACACTCAGGGTAAGGATCATGTAATCTGAGATTTAAGGATATATTCACCCTGAGCATGAAATCTAATGCCGGTGTATACACTAGATTTAACATATATAATGTCCCTCAACCAGATGGTAATGCTTCATAATCCACCTACATGCATAATCCCTTTATTATGACATCCCTGGATTTTTTTTATCTGTGCAGTTACTCTAACTTTTGCATAGACATACTTGAGATGAATGAAAGGTTGTCAAAGCCCCACCCCTGCCAATACCATCACTGGAAAGCCTGTCGTTTTTATTAGCTCTTTATTGTCATTTGCTGACCATGCAGTGCAAAGGGTAAAATCCACCACAAATTCATGACAATATCCACATGCATAAAAATCCACAACAGAAAAACTGCACAATGTCTGAAGTTACCCAAGTCACAGGTAAAAACAGAAAACCTCGGATGGATAGATAGCTACCTCCCTGCTCTGCCATAGCGTTCAATAGTATATGTGTCCTAAGGACGCAGATACTATTGAATGTGGCGTTGGTACCATAGCGTCTGCTAGCAAGGCCACTGGGCATGGGGGAGCCTGCGGGCGGAACAGGCCCCCTTATGCTGCGGGCCCTGTAGCAGCCACTATGGTTGCTACAGCGGTAGTTACACTGCCTCCTAGGCAGGGGCTCCCTCTAGAAGCGGAATCCCATCGCCAACACTCAAAACAGAACCCTTAAACAACTGTGACAACCGGAAAACCATTTGCACCGGATCCGTGACCATTGAAATCAACCTATGGTTTCCGTTTGTTTTTGTTTGGATTCCGTTCATGGGTTCCCATGACCGAAATGTCAGACGGAACCCATGAACGGAGTCCCGACGCAGATATGAACGAAGCCTAAGCCATAGAGGAGTCCCGCTGAAAAGAGAAATTCCCACTATAGCTAGAGCTCATGCTACATTTCGGGGATCCAATTTGGCATCATTTTGTGTCTTGTAAGTATGAGTAGGTTTTGCGATACAGTGAGGTTGTTATAGGGTGTACGGAGGTGGCAGCCACACCTGACCCATAGGAGGCCCCAGTACTATAAACGAGCAATGTGTAGGTGTGAAATCATGGAAGGAGCTGTTACAGATTATGCAATAGGGGCTTCAAGCTATGCCCCACCACCATAATCTATTAATTTACCAAAAAAGTGAACAATATATGAACACAACCCTATACCGTATGAATCACATAAAAAAATCTAATATTGGAAATTTGAAAGCCCTATAAAGAGAAAAAGGGCAATTAAATATATCGATTGACCCTTATTATTGCACACCACATTTTTCGAGGGCCTGTCCCACCCAAAGAGGTGGAGCTTATGCAGTTATTCTTAAAAATGGGCGTTTCTAAGCAGATGTGGGGGCCTTCCCGGGCCGAACTGGAATTTTTGGGGGAAATTTTTGCATTCTTCTTCACTAGACTCGTCAATAGGTATGGACCAGTGGTCTGCAACCTGTTGTCTGTTGAGAAACTACCACTCCCAGCATAACACCTTGCAGTAGTTACCCAACAGCTGTAGGACCACTGGCATAGATTGTTGGGTGTTTTTCTTTCTCCCAACAAAAAAAAACAACATTTCGGGAGCCGTGTGTCCAGGATTGATCTGTATTCTTCCATCCAGACAGATAAATTGGATTCTCTTGCATTTTGCTCAGAACCCGTAATGCTGAAGTAAGAAGCTTCGCTGAGGAACTGACTTGGCTATTTCTTTGTAACTGGCATTTTTTCAGCTGGCAGGAATATCGAGCTTCTTTTTTTATTTTCTTCCGTACTGCGAGTCTGGCGTAGCCGGCATGATCTTCCCTGACACATAGACGGTAACGCTGCCAATATCCACGTCTTTATTATAAAGAGTCGCTCCGTATGGGGTTAATTTTGCACTAATTACCGAGTCTTCTTCGGTGCCAGTGATTATAGGTTCAGCGTATTATAGAAAGCGTGGAGTAAGGTTTCCTCGCACGTCATTGGTTGGATGATGGGCACTTGCTATAAATGACGTGATTCATTGTGGGCAGTGGGTAGACTGTGCCCTGTGTCGGTGGGTAGTAACTCCTTTCTATGCCCTAACATGCGGACTGCAGTCTTTCCACTTCAGAATTTTTTCGCCCTCAGGATAGTCACCTGCGTACCGGTGATGTTTTTTACGGACGGCGCCAATACCACATGAGAAGCAATGACACTGGCAAAGACTCTGAGGCATAAGCAGCCATAGAACACGCCATACATTACATCGACCTCTATGTTGTATTTAGAGCCTCAGAGAAAAGATGGCCGTACACCCAAGAATGTGGATGAAATTTTAACCAATCCCTAATCTGAAAAATTGTGCAGTCTCTTTTTGTTAGAAGGGTCCCTGATGATTGCAGAGAGCTGGGACCCCAACGTTCAGCGGCAATCTTTGTGTTCAATTCCCCTGCAGCGCCACCGCAGGTGATATGAAGCATTACACAAGTCACAGTGAAATCAATGGGCTGTCCATGTAATGCGCGGACATCTAGGGTCCTCCAGAGCCAGAGATGCTCTTTGTAGCTGCTCACACCTCTGGGTAATAGAGGAGGGTCCTGAATTTCCCATATATTTTTTCCTTCATTGTGTTCTATATTAAATTTCAATTCAAAGAGTCACAAATAATAAACGTATATGTGTCTTTCCCTCCCTTTTAGAGCTACAGTACCATGAACAATAAGCTTATTGTCCACCTTTTAACACCATATCATTTTTAGAACCATCTAATTCATTTCTCATATAGCCATCTTAGCTGTGTTTTTCTGATACAGAGCTCCAAATCCCCTGAACAGATATAGTTAAATGATAAATGATAAAATGATTGTTGTTGCCTGCAGCCACCAATAGGGGGAGCTTAGTGCATACTGTTTTATTATTGCGTTCAATGTATACACAGTATGCAGTAAGCTCCTAAGCTCCCTCTATTGGTGACTACAGGTAGACAGTTTATGATAATTTTTTATTTGATTTTATCTATGCAGGAGATTTGGAGCTTTGCAACAGAAAAACAGAGCTCTGACCTCTATCACTATACATTAGGAAATGAATCATCCCAGAATGTTGGACCTATTTAGCTCAAGGGTGGTCGTTGAAGATTGGAACGATTTGTCTCTGTCCTGGGAAAAAACAGAATCTCCCAACTGCTTGTCTGCGATGGAGACCAAGCAAGACTAAACCCTACCCATTTTAAAAGCCCCTCTTCTGTTTCTTTTTCAGATTCTGTGGCATTTTATACTGTCAGGGCATGCTGGGAGTTGTAGTCCTACAATAGCTTGAGAGTCACAGATTAGACTAACTGCACTAGAGTATAAAATGTCATTTTTTAAAATACTTTTATTACTGTAATAGTTTCTGACTACTAAGGAAAAACCTTCCTCCAGCACTGATGCCTTCAGCACACCCGACATCTTACTGATCTGTCTATCCTTTAGTGCCATGCCATGTGGGTGCAGCGTGGCGCGGGTGCCCTGTATTCTACCACTTGCTTCTGTTCTATGCAGGATAATGATCCCATTTCATATTATGATCATCTCCTGTTGGCATTAGTTTACATGTCAATTATAAATCTGCCATGGGCAACATAAGCAGAGACTGGCGCATAACTGGCATGTTTAATTGTCAGGTTGGTGATATCTATATATGTGGGTAGTCTCCGTTACAGCATTAGTAGATGAAGTCCATAGATTTGCATTACCTGCTAGACATATCTAGATGTTACAAATTCAATCCAGACATTTCTTCGTTTTATCTGGTCCTGGGAAAGCTGGGTTACAATCAGTATGGCCACCATTTAGGAGCACATATATTCCAGCTTACCCTGATCCCTGAATGTGAAATCTGCCTGAATAATGTGGCAGTATGCGTATGATTTCCCTTTGTCTCAGTTGTGTAAGGGTTCCGTGGCAATATATAATATAATATATTATATAATATAAAAAATATTATTTTATTTTTTAAATCCCGTTAAACATTTTGCTTTTTGCCTAATACAAAACCAGAGAACATAAAAGCTGTCACATTGCACCAAATAAACCACTGATAACAGTATAATATTAACATTATAATGTATGATCCGACCGAATTCCCGGCAGTTACTCGCTGTCATTTGGACACTACTCAGAAGTGTAAAATAAACTATTTTTAAAAGACTGGTTCCTGCAGGCATATCAAGACGTCCGCTTTAGCTTGAAATGAGCCTAAGACGTAACAGTCAGCAAATTGGGAAATATCATCAGTATCATGTAGATCTGTATATAGCCTCTCATCTCTATCAGCCATGTTTAAATACTTCCAAACGCTCCACATTGACCTAAGGGCAGAAGACAAAAGACTGTTCATATTCAGACTGGAGCGCAGTAACTACAGAAGTGCCACAGGGGTCAATATTAGATCCTGCTCTTTTTTTGTATATTTAATAAAGGTCTTTACAATAGTTTACATATCAAAATTTACATATTTGCAAGTGATAACAATCTGCATAAGGTAACTGACATAAAAGAGGTCAAAGGAACTTTAGCAACCAATGTCAGACAGCTGCTGCCAAGGCAAATAAAATCAGGGGATGCATCAAAAGGAGGCCTGTGATGGGAACACAGTGTCACTACATATAGATTATAGCTGTTTAGCTAAGTGACTTGTATCGGGCAGTTCTTATGTGAATATTGATATATGGTAAATAATCAGACTGCCCATGAAATTAAATGTAAATTTTTGGGTAGCTCTATATAACAAAGTCATATCAAGAATATACAAGAATAAAACTACTTTAATACTGCTCCTATATACAAGAATATAACTACTATAATACTGCCACTATATACAAGAATATAACTGCTATAATACTGCCCCTATATACAAGAATATAACTACTATAATACTGCTCCCTATATACAAGAATATAACTACTATAATACTGCTCCCTATATACAAGAATATAACTACTATAATACTGCCCCTATGTAGCAGAATATAATTACTATAATACTGCCCCCTATATACAAGAATATAACTACTATAATACTGCCCCCTATATACAAGAATATAACTACTATAATACTGAACCTATATACAAGAATATAACTACTATAATACTGCCCCTATATACAAGAATATAACTACTTTAATACTGCCCCCTATATACAAGAATATAACTACTATAATACTGCCCCGTGTATACAAGAATATAACTACTATAATACTTCTCCTATATACAAGAATATAACTACTATAATACTGCCCCTATATACAAGAATATAACTACTATAATACTGAAGCTATATACAAGAATATAACTACTATAATACTGCCCCCTATATACAAGAATATAACTACAATAATACTTCTTCCTATATACAAGAATATAACTACTATAATACTGCCCCCTATATACAAGAATATAACTACTATAATACTGCTCCTATATACAAGAATATAACTACTATAATACTGCCCCCTATGTACAAGAATATAACTACTATAATACTGCCCCCAATATACAAGAATATAACTACTATAATACTGCCCCCTATATACAAGAATATAACTACTATAATACTGCCCCCTATATGCAAGAATATAACTACTATAATACTACTCCCTATATACAAGAATATAACTACTATAATACTGCCCCTATGTAGCAGAATATAATTACTATAATACTGCCTCCTATATATAAGAATATAACTACTATAATACTGCCCCTATGTACAAGAATATAACAACTACTATAATACTGCTCCTATATACAAGAATATAACTACTATAATACTGCCCCTATATACAAGAATATAAGTACTATAATACTGCCTCCTATATACAAGAATATAACTACTATACTACTGCTCCTATATACAAGAATATAACTACTATAATACTGCCCCTATGTAGCAGAATATAATTACTATAATACTGCTCCCTATATACAAGAATATAACTACTATATTACTGCCCCCTATATACAAGAATATAACTACTATAATACTGCTCCTATATACAAGAATATAACTACTATAATACTGCCCCTATATACAAGAATATAATTACTAAAATACTGCACCTATATACAAGAATATAACTACTATAATACTGCCCCCTATATACAAGAATATAACTACTATAATACTGCTCCTATATACAAGAATATAACTACTATAATACTGCCCCTATATACAAGAAAACATCTACTATAATACTGCCCCCTATATACAAGAATATAACTACTATAATACTGCTCCGATATACAAGAATATAACTACTATAATACTGCCCCTATATGCAAGAATCTAACTACTATAATACTGCTCCTATATACAAGTATATAACTACTATAATACTGCCCCTATATACAAGAATATAACTACTATGATACTGCTCCTATACACAAGAATATAACTACTATAATACTGCCCCCTATATACAAGAATATAACCACTATAATACTGCCTCCTATATACAAGAATATAACTACTATAATACTGCCCCTATATACAAGAATATAACTACTATAATACTGCCCCTATATACAAGAATATAACTACTATAATACTGCCTCCTATATACAAGAATATATCTACTATAATACTGCTCCTATATACAAGAATATAACTACTATAATACTGCTCCTATATACAAGAATATAACTACTATAATACTGCTCCTATATACAAGAATATAACTACTATAATACTGCCAGGCATATACAAGAATATAACTACTATAACACTGCCCCCTATGTACAAGAATATAACTACTATAATACTGCTCCCTATGTACAAGAATATAACTACTATAATACTGCCCCCCTATGTACAAGACTATAACTACTATAATACTGCCCCCTATGTACAAGAATATAACTACTATAATACTGCCCATATATAAGAGAATATAACTACTATAATACTGCCCCTATATACAAGAATATAACTACTATAATACTGTTCCTATATACAAGAATATAACTACTATAATACTGCTCCCTATATACAAGTATATAACTACTATAATACTGCTCCTATATACAAGAATATAACTACTATAATACTGCCCCCTTTATACAAGAATATAACCACTATAATACTTCCCCTATATACAAGAATATAACTACTATAATACTGTCCCTATATACAAGAATATAACTACTATAATACTGCCCCCTATGTACAAGAATATAACTACTATAATACTGCCCCCTATATACAAGAATATAACTACTATAATACTGCCCCCTATATACAAGAATATAACTACTATAATACTACCCCTATATACAAGAATATAACTACTATAATACTGCTCCCCTATATACAAGAATATAACTGCTATTATACTGCTCCTATATACAAGAATATAACTACTATAATACTGCCTCCTATATAAAAGAATATAACTACTATAATACTGCCCCCTATATACAAGAATATAACTACTATAATACTGCCCCCTATATACAAGAATATAACTACTATAATACTGCCCCTATATACAAGAATATAACTACTATAATACTGCTCCTATATACAAGAATATAACTACTATAATACTGCCTCCTATATGCAAGAATATAACTACTATAATACTGCCCCCTATATACAAGAATATAACTACTATAATACTGCTCCCTATATACAAGAATATAACTACTATAATACTGCACCTATATACAAGAATATAACTACTATAATACTGCCCCCTATATACAAGAATATAACTACTATATTACTGCCCCCTATGTACAAGAATATAACTACTATAATACCTTATTTTTTCCTATTTAGTCTTTATAGTTCATTGATAATAATTTAGTTATATTTACCAACAATTACTGACCATTTTTATTATTCCGATTTAATAATAAGGTAAAAAGTAAGTAATTGTGTGGAATAGGTTTAACGTCTTTTTTATGGTGTGAAGCTGAGGAGCGCTTTTATCAGTGTGTACCCTCGGCATTGTTTGCGGATTCGGGGTGAGTATATAGAGCACCCGGCCTGAAGAGGTTACAATAATAAGTGTTCCTTTTATTAATTTTTACAATGTGTGGCACAAAACAAGAGAGAAACACAAATGAGCCCCAAGCACGCGTGGAGACCCCAGCTGCGAGATTAAAACAACACAGGTTTCCGTGGTAACCGTGACTGCGAGAAAATTATATTCAGGTGAACACTCGGCAAGAAATGTAAATTTTGAAAAAAGAAATGAAAAATAAAATAGCTGAGCGCCACATGAACTGTCAGATTATGTTATGGTTTTCTTGCCTCTCTACTGTATACAGTCTTTTTCTTCTAGTTACTATTATTTGCCGTAAAAGAGTTTTGACCCGTCACCCGAATCTGATACATGAAACGTTCAGAGCGATGGCGGCTGCAGGCGCTGATCATCAATTTTCAGTCATCAAATATCAATTTAGGGTAATAAAAAAATATACATTATGGGGCCAACTTCTCATATCTTTCCACGGCTACTATATATAGACATCATGCTCCACCACACGTAATAGTTTGGTCCTCTTGGGCCCTGGTGCACAACCTATGACTCGGCCACCCTAACCTACCAAGTGCTATTTATTTTACTGCCTTCACATGAGGTAGAGGGGCCTTTCGGCCCCTTCAAACATGAGGGCAACTGCTACCTCTGCACCCCCTGTAGCTAAGCCCCTGTGCCGAGCCTCTATATACAGAAGAGACATATAAGACTTTTTGTATCAAAAACATTTCCGGGAAAGGCTGACGTTACTGTTTGTAACCCATTTTTTGACCATTTTCCCTTGTTTGTTTCCAAAAAGTAGCCCACAATTTTTTTAGAAGTGCATTATATGAGGAGTCATTAACATTTCTCTTTACTCAAGCGGAGTGCTCCAATGTATTACCCGTGCCTGACCAAACATTCCAGCAAGAATCGACCTCCTAACATCCACCAATATCAAATTCATTCTCCGTGCTTCATCCCTACAGATAACAGGTTTCCACTGTCCAAGCATCCCATTGTGGTGGCTTTACTTCAATGTAGCTGACACTTGGCATTGTGTATGGTGATCTTGATTTATGTGGAGATGCCCTTTCATGGAAATGTGGGGATGCCCTTTCATGGAAATGCGGGGATGCCCTTTCATGGAAATGCGGCGATTTACTTTCATGGAAATGCGGGGATGCCCTTTCATAGAAATGCGGGGATGCCCTTTCATGGAAATGTGGGGATGCCCTTTCATGGAAATGTGGGGATGCCCTTTCATGGAAATGTGGGGATGCCCTTTCATGGAAATGCGGGGATGTCCTTTCATGGAAATGTGGGGATTCCCTTTCATGGAAACCCAATCCATGAAGCTCCCAATGAATAGTGCTAGTTCGGACATCGATTCCAGAATTAGATTGGAACTCTGTAGATACGGAGGACATTAAATTGGTGTCCCCTACACACTTCAGCACTCAATAGTCCCATTGTGGGACTTTGTGTGACCAGTGCTTCATGGTTAGGCTGATTTTGCGCCAAAATGTTTCTAATTCTCAATCACTGCACTTAGAGCTGAATGGGGCAGATCCCAGCATGATCGAACCATAACAAGTTGTGGACTGGACTACAGAATCTGCAATTGGAAATGGAAACCTCAGTTTTGGGTAAGGATGGAAGTATTGTGGTGGCCGCTTCCATATATACTGAACGTTTCTTGGTCCGTATGGTCATTCATGAGCAGCTCCTCTTCAAGACAGGTTGAGAGGCTGGTAGAGAGTTTTAGAGGGAGAAGTGAAGGATAAGATGTTCTGATCAGGTCTGAAGAAGGTGAAGAAGCCTCCAGGCATTTAAAACCTTTATTTTTGGTAAGCTTTTGTTAAAAATTGATATACATTATGTTTTAGGTATGCCAATATAAAAAGGCAAAATTATATTTTAAAAAAAGTAATAAAAACAGGAAAATTTATTCTAACCTCAATAGATTTCAAAATTACATGGTCAATGGCGGATCTGTAGACACAATCAATCGTGAATATATTTGATCGACATTGGAGCCTGGAGGCCATCTTTGTACTCCTTTATAGCCCTGTCTCAGGAGACTGTCTGTATCACGGTATACAATACATTAGTATTGCAGTATATCACACAAGCGATCCAATGATCACTGGTTCAAGTCCCCTAGGGGGACTAATAAACAAAGTAAAAAACTGTTAAATAAAGTTTTTTTTATGTTCCAAAAAAAAAGTATTAAAAGTTAAAAAGAACCCCCTTTTCCCATTTTTTTCCCTAAGTCAATGTTAAAATAAATTAAAAGTTAACACAACTGGTATCGCCGTGTCCGTAAAAGTCAGAACTATCACAATATAATGTTGTTGAACGTCGTAAAATACAAATATATAAAGCACACAAATTGCTGTTTTTGGTCTCTTTAGCTCTCCAAAAAATGAAATAAAAAGTGATCAAGAAGTTTCATATACCCCAAAATGGTATCGGCGAAAATTACAGCTCGCCCCGCAAAAATTAAGCCCTCACATGGCTAAGTTGACGGAAAGATAAAAAAGTTATGGCTCTCAGAACATGGCGACACAAAACATTTTTTTTTTTTTTAGCAAATAGTTTTGTTTTTTTTTTAAAACTGGTAAAACTTAAAACAAACCATAGAAATTTGGTATCGCCGTAATCGTATAAACCTGTAGAAAAAGTTGCATATGTATTTTTTACCGCCTGGTAGACGCCGTAAAAACAAAACTCACCAAAAAATGGCGTAATCACTGTTTTTTTGCATTTCACCCCACAAATAATTTTTATTCAGCTTCCCAGTACATTATGCGGTACAATAAGTGGTTCCATGACAAACGACAACCTGTCCCACAAAAAACAAGCCCTCATACGGCTATGTTGATGAAAAAACAAAGAGGTTATGTCTTTTGGAAGGAGGGAAGGAAAAAACAAAAATGAAAAAAGTCAAATTGGCCGTGTCTCCAAGGGGTTAAAGGGATTGTTCACATTTGCAACCATTTTTTATTGCTCCAATTTATCTATAAGTTAAGCAACCTTGCAAACCGTCTTGATTAAAAGTCTTCTACCGTTTTGTCTATACAAATCCTATGCAGACCTATGTGCCTCCATGGTTACAGACTACAAACAAACTCTGTGTAGTCTGTTCCTGCAGTCATATTTCCTTCACTTCCGCCAATCTCCTGACAAATGTAGGTAAGCAATATGAAGAGGACAGATGGAAGGGAGTTACACATAACTGCAAGATCAGACTACACCGGGTTTGTTTGTCGTCTGTAACCATGGAAACAGATTGGTCTGCAAAAGAGCAGCATACAGAAAACGATAGAAAATTCTGAATCAGCTATTTTTTTTCAACTTTAAGTCTATTGGAGCAACAAAAATTGTTGTAAAATGATACATCGCCTTTAAAGTGAATTCTGAACATAGTATTCAGAGTAAATATCCATATGTATATACAAGATATCTGCGGGTTGTCAACGGGAACGTTATCCCTTCAGGGAGCGGTAATATAGATGACGAAGGATCTGCTCTTGTAAACTCCTTGTTATCTTGTTAGAATAATGGGATTTAGACACAGAAAATGATAGATATGTGTATTTCCCGTGTAATTTGGTATGATCCACAAACTACAAGATGGAGGGATGACATTCGATCTGATGATATGTAGCATTCAGGCTGAACACATGTTCTGATGACTCTGAAAGAGACAAAATCAACCAGCCGTAATCCCTCAAATGTCACATCTACAGGAATTCCCGCGGAATGGGCTGTAGGCTCAATAGTCATCTGTTCCCCTCTACTACCCAATAGTAATAGCAGCCCCCCCCCCCACATCCCTAATACTCACAGCAGCACCCCCCCCCCATTTCCCTGTAGTCGCAGTAGCCTCCCCCACTACTTCCTAGTAGTTACATCAAACTCAATAACTTCTTTAATAGTCACAGGAGTCTCCCCTCTATTTCCCCAGTAGTCACAACAGTCCCCGGAATTTCCCCTGTAGTCACAGCAGCCTCCTCTACTCCTTCCCCCAAACTTGTAAATGGTCATTGCAGCTCCCCAGCTTCCCCACTAGTCACAGCAGCTCCCCTATTTTCCTGGTAGTCAACGCAGCTCCCCTATTTCCCCAGTAGTCACAGCAGAGCCTCTTATTCCCTGGTAGTGACAACAAGAATCTCCGAGCCCCCCCCCCTCCTATCAAAACAAGACTTTTCATCCCTCCCCCATGTATACAAGATCTTATATCCTCACGAAAATAATATAAAATTTGCATTCGCCATGTTGTTAAATGCAATCTGGTGTTCCCTGCTATCAGTCAATATTAGAAGGGTCGAGGTTGACTGTAGTGTTCTACATTCCTGCCCCTAGGATCACACCTTTATGCTATGAGAATCTCCAGCAACATTTACATCGCGCCTAGACAAATCATAGCCGGGTCCAGAAGGTCTAGAAGCCAGCTCTTAAAGTTAGGCATCAGCAGGTACTGTAGAGCTGGGTCCACCACGAGCAATTAATAAACATTTAAACTCCCCTCCCCCTTAATAGTCAGAATAGAGTTCTCAGTCATCAGAGCAGACTCTCCCTTTCTCCAGAAGTCACAGCAGTCCTCTTCTATTTTTCCTACTAGTCACAGCAGTCCACCACATTCCCAGTAGTCACAACAGCCTCCCCCACTACATTCCAATAGTCATAGGGCCACCCCCCACATCTACAGAAGTCATAGCAGTCTCACTTTTATTTCACCAATAATCACAGGAGCCCCACCACTTGCCGAGTAGTCACAGCATCCTCCCTTGCTTCTCCAGTAGTCACAGACTTCTTCCCTACTGTAACAGTAGTCATAGCAGCCTCCCTTCTATTTTCTGAATAGTCAAAGCAGCTCCCACTTTTCCCCAGTAGTCACAGCAGCCTCACCCACTACCTCTCATTAGTCACAGCAGCTCACTTCCCACTCCTACAGTAGACACATCAATCTCCCTTTAATTTTCCTAGGAGTCACAGCAGCCCTTTACATTTCACCGGTATTACAGCAGATTCCCTCCTATTTCCCCAGTTGTCATAGCAGCCTCCACTTCTTCTCCAGTAATCACCACAATATACATTCTATGTCCCCCAGGAGTCACACCAGCCTCCACTACTTCCCCAGTAATCACCACAATCTACATTCTATGTCCCCCAGTAGTCACGCCAGCCTCCACTACTTCTCCAGTTATCACAGATGTCTCCCTTCAATTTCCCTAGTAGTCACAGCAGCCTCCGGTACCAGTACTTCTCCAGTTATCACAGCAGTCTCCCTTCTATTTCCCTAGTAGTCACACCAGCCTCCACATTTCTCCAGTTATCACACATGTCTCCCTTCTATTTCCCCCAGTAGTCACAGCAGCCTCCCTCACTATTTCCCAGTATTCACACCAACCCTCTCCCCACTTCTACAGTAACCACAGCATTTTTCCTTCTATTTTCCCAGTAGTCAAAGGAGCCCCCTTTCTTTACCAAGTACTCACAGAAGTTTTATCCACTACCCAGTAGTCATAGAACCCCCCCTCCTAACTCTCCAGTAGTCACAGCAGTCTCCTTTCTAGTATCCCAAAAATCACTTACTGAGTAGACACAGCACCCCTCCAAGATAGATAGATATCACACAGATAGATAGATTTTTTTTTTTTTCCCTTTTAAACCTTGTGTACATTTTAATCAGGAGTTTTGGGAACTTCCCACATAACCTTCTCTTCATAGGGGGAATTATTGATAAATATTTTACTGTGAAATCTGGGTTCATTTCTTATTGTACCCACAACTTTGAGTCTAAAAATGATTACAGATTTTACAGGTTACATTTCTCAGCCTCCAGTGATCTCCATATTGAAATGTTTATTGTGTGTAAACCTGAAAATCTGTAATGCAGCCAATTAAAAATGTAACAAGTTATTTTGTTAAGAAACCTCATGACATCAAACAGTAATTATATTGTCTTCCGTAAATCTCCTGTATTGTCAAAGATTCAACCAAGCGAAAAAAAGTCAATGTCTATTGAATGTTTTTCACAAGTGTATTTTAGTGCCTGGTCCTATGAAACGTGGGACGGAATAAGTCAATGTTGTGAGAATAGTGCCAGAATTACCCTCAGGGTGGAACACAGATTTTATATTGTCATTAGCAAACGGTCTCCTCTGCTCAATGTCGCCCCCTGTGAATGAGGGGAAGTAACAACTGTGCCATTATATTTTTCGCTCAGATAAGTGCTTCTCACACGAATGCCTTTTCATACGAAGTTAAATCTCTTTCGTTTACTATCTTCCGATCATACTGCTTCCTATTATCAAGGTTTAATAATACCGCTTTAATACGTTATCGCTTTAAGACTGCTCCTACGTATAAGAATATAACTACTATAATACTACCTCCTATATACAAGAACATAACTATTATAATGCTGCCCCCTATATACAAGAACATAACTATTATAATGCTGCCTCCTATATACAAGAATATAACTTATATAATACTGCCCCTATATACAAGAATATAACTACTATAATACTGCTCCTATATACAAGAATATAACTACTATAATACTGCTCCCTATATACAAGAATATAACTACTATAATACTGCCGCCTATATACAAGAATATAACTACTATAATACTGCCCCTATGTACAAGAATATAATACTGCCCCTATATACAAGAATATAACTACTATAAGGGCAAAGCCACACGTGGCGGAATTGCTCTTGAATTCCGCTGCGGACACTCGGTAAGTATGAACTTCTATTTTTTTACAGGTTGCTGTATATTGGGATCGGTAGTCACTGTCCAGGGTGCAGAAACAGTTACTGCCGATCGCTTAACTCTTTCAGCACCCTGGACAGTGACTGTTTACTGACGTCTCCTAGCAATGCTCCCGTAATTCCGGGAGCCCCATTGACTTCCTCAGTCTGGCTGTAGACCTAGAAATACATAGGTCCAGCCAGAATGAAGAAATGTCATGTCAAAAAAGCAAGATGCATCCGCAGCACACATAACATGTGCATGACAGCTGCGGACTTCATTGCGGAATTTAGAATCTCCATTGAAGTCAATGGAGAAATTCCGCCATGAGTCCGCAACCAGTCCGCCACAACTCCGCAACAGCCATTGCATGCTGCGGACACCAAATTCCGCATCGCAGCCTATGCTCCGCAGCGGAATTGGAAGTCAATGGGATCTGCCCAAAATGTGCAGTAAATTGATGCGGACTAGCTGCTGCGGACTGCGGTAAAAGTGCTTCCCTTCTCTCTATCAGTGCAGGATTGAGAGAAGGGACAGCACTTTCCCTAGTGAAAGTAAACGAATTTCATACTTACCGGCCGTTGTCTTAGTGACGCGTCCCTCTTTCGGCATCCAGCCCAACCTCCCTGGATGACGCGGCAGTCCATGTGACCGCTGCAGCCTGTGATTGGCTGCAGCCGTCACTTACACTGAAACGTCATCCTGGGAAGCCGGACTGGAGACAGAAGCAGGGAGTTCTCGGTAAGTATGAACTTCTATTTTTTTACAGGTTGCTGTATATTGGGATCGGTAGTCACTGTCCAGGGTGCAGAAACAGTTACTGCCTATCGCTTAACTCTTTCAGCACCCTGGACAGTGACTGTTTACTGACGTCTCCTAGCAACGCTCCCGTAATTCCGGGAGCCCCATTGACTTCATCAGTCTGGCTGTAGACCTAGAAATACATAGGTCCAGCCAGAATGAAGAAATGTCATGTTAAAAAAGCAAGACGCATCCGCAGCACACATAACATGTGCATGACAGCTGCGGACTTCATTGCGGAATTTAGAATCTCCATTGAAGTCAATGGAGAACTTCCGCAATGAGTCCGCAATCAGTCCGCCACTGGTCCGCAACATCCATTGTATGCTGCGGACACCAAATTCCGCACTGCAGCCTATGCTCCGCAGTGGAATTTTCAGCCTCGTCTAAACGAAGCCTACTAAAAAGAAGTGGGAGGCAATGGAGAAACGGGTCCGCTGCGGATTAACGCTGCGGAGTGTCCGCAGCGGAATTCAAGAGCAATTCCGCCACGTGGGGCTTTGCCCTAATACTGCTCCTATATACAAGAATATATCTACTATAATACTGCCCCCTATATACAAGAATATAACTACTATAATACTGCCCCCTATGTAGAAGAATATAATACTGCCTTCTATGTACAAGAATATAACTACTATAATTATCTTTTTTATTTGAAAACTTGCAACAAATTATTACAATACCTTTGCAATACACTCATAACAGATAAAGAAAATAAACGTATGTCTCTTAATAACATCACAATCATTAAACAAACCATAATATATGAATATTGCTCCAGTATAGATGGTTTCAACTACTTTTCATGATATTTTTCTAGACAGTATTACAGGAGAGTTCTTCTTTATTGGTGACCGGGCAGCATCGCGCACACCACAGAGGGTACACGGTCATCACATTTATGACATAAAGTGAACCTCTATGATATAAACGGAGTTCGGGCTAGAAGTCTCCATACAGCAGCTGAGAGTTTCACTGTCCCACTAGATGTGGTGACTGCAGGGACATTACTCTGTAGATAAGTCTCTTGTATAAAGATGACATTGGTTTTGTCGTCAGACAGACGCTGGAATATCGCCCGCCGCCTGCTCCTATTCTTCACGCTAATAGGAGGTGATTTTCAGCCTCATCCTGGTTACATGTCTTTCCTACTTTTTTTCCTTCTTCCACTGCTATGTCCTGTAACACCCCATCTTTTGGTGGACATTGGGGGGTCAGCGTCTTCATCCTGAGGTTCGTCATCTGGGTTGTGTGAGGAGACTTGCTCCATCTCTGCTTCTTCTTCCTGGTCATCTTCCCCCAGTGCACAGTAACGACCCCCAGTTATCGCCAGGACTGGAGACTCCGGTGATTTCTTTGCAGTAGTGATTTTTTTCCTAGAAGAATCATCTGTTTTACTTCTCCTTTTAACCGTCTGAAATCCCTCCTCATCGATACTGGCCGCTGCGGCTAGATCAGCTGGTTCTTTACTGGTCGCTGCGGCTGGCCCAGCTGGTTTTTTACTGGTCGCTGCGGCTGGATCAGCTGGTTCCTTACTGGTGTTGGGCAGATGTTTAGATGTTTTGGTGACAGAATGACTGGATATTTTGCTTTTAGCATGACCTCTATTTTCAGTGGCTGGTGACACTTGTGCAGCATCCACAGATGGGACATTCGTCTCTGGAGCAGGGTCTCTGGTACTTTGGCTCACGTGATCGTTGGGGTTTCCAGGTTCTGGGGTTGTATCTACACATATGGAGGCATCCTCCTCTTCCTCCATGGCTTCTTTAAAGGTCTCCTCTTTATTATGTTCTGCATGTGGACACTCCCGGAATGTATGTCCAGGTCCTAAGCACAGGTTACAGATGACAGGTCCTGTACAATCGTCCTTCACATGCCCAAACTGACCACATAGTGAGCACTTAATACGGGAACAGTTGAATGCCAGGTGTCTGCCCCCACATCTATGGCACAGTCGCGGTTGACCAGGGTAGTAACATACACCTCTCTCCGAGCCCAGGTAGAAGGAGTGCGGCAGATGTCTGGTCACTCCATTCTCCTGAACCAGCTGGATCTTGACAGAATATCCTCCATTCCAGATCTCCTCCTCATCATGGATCTTTGTTGGCAGTCTCTTCACCTCACAATATCTGCTCAACCAGTGCTGCAAATCTGCCAGAGCCACCACCTCAGACTGGAACAGGACGGTGGCGGTGACTACCTGGGGTTTAGTCAGCTGGATGACATGTAGATGCTCCCACATCGCGTGCTCCTTTGTATCATTATAAATACTCCAGAACAAGTCTAGACTATATTGCAGCTTGAAACTGATGTCATAATTCCTGCTGGAGGGAACGTGGATCAGAGCGAACACCTCAGAAGCTTTAAACTTCATAAACTCCTTCAACAAAACTTTCCCAATGTGGAGTCTGGAGGGGAGGTTTTCCTCTGGTCCTGAGTACCTGATTCTGACCGCGTTCCTCCTCTGAGGTGGGGGGTTAGTCGGTCTTGTGACGCTGGAGAACAGTCTCCTGTACTGAGGTCTGTCAGCAGGTGGGTCAGGACTGGACCTCTCCTCAGCTGATTGTACTGCAGATCCTCCTGTGTCTGCTCCTGATCGCTGTGTAACCTGCACTCCATTCACTGACACTGCGGACGGCTGAACCTCCAGAACAGGGTCTGCAATGTCCGCCTCAGCCTGTGCCGCTGGTTCATCAGATAGACTGTCAATCACCGCGCTGAGCGAGGTCTCACATATAATATCAGGACATGAGGCACTTTCTTGCTCACTCCCAGGAGTGCCACTCGCATTCACTTCATCAGTACTGCACATAGAGTCTACTGCAGTTAACCCCTCGTCAGCTGGCACACATTTCTCTGCAGCTTTGGCAGCATTTTTGTTGACTAATTGCACAGACCCCACACATGATGAGAGATGTGATCCTCCAGCCACCGCACCCTCATATCTTCCAGGGTTTCCCTGCTCCACAATGTTATACACAGTCTTATAGTCAGTGTCTTTTTTTTGCAATGATATTTTTTCTCTTCACAGTTTGGGCTCTGGTCTCCCTTTTGTTCTCAATTGCCCTGTTCTTTATTTTGGGTACTGTGCATGATTCTTTCTGCAATCTCTCCTTCAATATCACCAGCTCACGTGTGCAAACATCCAGACACTCACATTTCATCAGCTTTGCCTTTGGATCAGTCTCTTGGTTAATTTCAGTTTTCAACTTGCGAACCTGCATTTCCATTTTAAAGATATTTTTCTTTGTCATTTTTGTGCACAATTCACCAACATTATGAGATTCAGTTGACTCACCAGCCACCATTTCCAGATCTTCACCTCCACCATCTCCATGCTGCAGGCCAAACTCCAGACTCTGGGCTTTCCCAGGATCATCAGCCCAGGACCCCTCCCCTCCACCTGGGTCAGAAGCCATGCATAGTCCTAACAGGGAGCTCACAAGCACACGTCTATCCTCTCCTATGGACAAGAATATAACTACTAGAATACTGACTCCTATGTACAAGAATATAACTACTATAATACTGCTCCTATATACAAGAATATAACTACTATAATACTGCTCCTATATACAAGAATATAACTACTATAATACTGCCCCTATATACAATAATATAACTACTATAACACTGCCCCTATATACAAGAATATAACAACTATAATACTACCTTCTATGTAGAAGAATATAACTACTATAATACTGACCCTATATACAAGAATATAACTACTATAATACTACCTTCTATGTACAAGAATATAACTACTATAATACTGACCCTATATACAAGAATATAACTACTATTATACTGCCCCCTATATACGAGAATATAACTACTATAATACTGCCTCCTATGTACAAGAATATAACTACTATAATACTGCTCCTATATACAAGAATATAACTACTATAATACTGCTCCTATATACAAGAATATAACTACTATAATTCTGCTCCGATATACAGGAATATAACTACTATAAGGGTATGTTCACACGTACACGTCCGATACGCCTGAAATTACGGAGCTGTTTTCAGGAGAAAACAGCTCCTGAATTTCAGACGTAATGGCATGTGCAGGCGTTTTTCGCAGCGTCCATTACGGACGTAATTGGAGATGTTTTTCTATGGAGTCAATGGAAAACGGCTCCAATTACGTCCCAAGAAGTGACATGTACAGTACTTCTTTGACGCGGGCGTCTTTTTTACGCGCCGTATTTTGACAGCGGCGTGTAAAAAAAATGACCATCGGCACAGTAGATCGTAAAACCCATTCAAATGAATGGGCAGATGTTTGTCGGCACTTTGGAGCTGTATTTTCGGACGTAATTCAAGGTTAAAACGCCCGAATTATGTCCGTAAATAGGGTGTGTGAACCCAGCCTAATACTGCCCTCTATATACAAGAATATAACTACTATAATACTGCCCCTATACACAAGAATATAACTACTATAATACTGCCCCTATACACAAGAATATAACTACTATTATACTGCCCCTATATACAAGAATATAACTACTATAATACTGCCTCCTATATACAAGAATATAACTATTATAATACTGCCCCCTATATACAAGAATATAACTACTATAATACTGCCCCCTATATGCAAGAATATAACTACTATAATACTGCCCCTATATACAAGAATATAACTACTATAATACTGCCCCCTATATACAAGAATATAACTACTATAATACTGCCCCCTATATACAAGAATATAACGACTATAATACTGCTCCTATATACAAGAATATAACGACTATAATACTGCTCCTATATACAAGAATATAACTACTATAATTCTGCCCCTATATACAAGAATATAACTACTATAATACTGCTCCTATATACAAGAATATAACTACTATAATACTGCCCCTATGTACAAGAATATAACTACTATAATACTGCCCCGTATATACAAGAATATACTACTATAATACTGCCCCTATATACAAGAATATAACTACTATTATACTGCCCCCTATATACAAGAATATAACTACTATTATACTGCCCCCTATATACAAGAATGTAACTACTATAATACTGCCCCCTATATACAAGAATATAACTACTATAATACTGCCCCTATATACAAGAATATAAATACTATGATACTGCCCCTATATACAAGAATATAACTACTATTATACTGCCCCCTATATACAAGAATGTAACTACTATAATACTGCCCCCTATACACAAGAATATAACTACTATAATACTGCCCCTATATACAAGAATATAACTACTATAATACTGCCCCCTATATACAAGAATATATCTACTATAATACTGCCCTCTATATATAAGAATATAATTACTATAATACTGCCCCCTATATACAAGAATATAACTACTATAATACTGCTCCTATATACAAGAATATAACTACTATAATACTGCCCCTATATACAAGAATATAACTACTATAATACTGCCCCCTATATACAAGAATATAACTACTATAATACTGCTCCTATATACAAGAATATAACTACTATAATACTGCCCCCTATATACAAGAATATAACTACTATAATACTGCTCCTATATACAAGAATATAACTACTATAATACTGCCCCCTATATACAAGAATATAAACCTGAGTAAGTAATAGAATTTTCTTATGATAGGAATTGCTGAATCAAATGTGCAGTGATAGTATTATTAGGGACAATTTGCTCCTAGCTCCGGTGCTGCCTTCTTGATTTATAACACCAATTACCTAAACTTGATTCATTTACTGATGAGAAAGATTCTTTATATTGTTTATATGGTTGTTTACTAATTCATTTAAATTAAAGATTAATTTAATCCCGATAACTGCAGAAGTTTTTAGATTGGGAGGTTCAGAACACTTTGTCCCTCCATGTGGGACAGTCTGGAGTAGGTTCGGTTTTGTATACTTTTTGGTATATCACATGTAATTACTTCTCCAGTTTCGGAGTCCTTGAACCTTGAGGTGACCGATATTTATAAGGATTTCCTCAATGCGACGCCCTCCATAAACTACTCGTATTATATTCTATTCTTTATAGATCATCCCGCAGAGTTATCATCACTGCTGTCCTGTAGATCAATATCTATGCAAGGTTAACGTTTTAAGTTCTCAGCACGAGCTCCCTCTCCGTCTTTCCAGCATTTTTAGGATCAACATCGGTACTCTTGTTATATTCTTCTCTGCATGATGAGGTTCATAAGAGGACAACAGACGTCAGGGCTGACACATATTCAACATACGGAATCCAACACGCTCCATACCGCAGCAAACAGGGTTAGACCGGGCCACCAGAGTGCCAGGGGATCCTCCAGTTGGACCAGTCACAATAATGGTCTACAAAGATCCAGCCGTAGACAACCGCATTTGGAGTAATCACTTAGACCCAACAGGGCTGTGCACAGGTTCTGTATGGATGGAAGGTGGACCCTCAGAATTATTTATTTCGGCGGTCTCATAGAAGCCCAGTCTGACAATGGCTCTAGCCTGTTTAAAGAGGTCTTCCCACCATTGTTAGTGCTGACAGTGACCAATCATATGGTAATAGTTCTAGGAATTACACCCTTTTTCTCCTGGCTTATTCTCAACACAGCGCCACTTTAGACCCAGTCCTAACTCAATTGCGCTGTTGTGTTTTACACAACCGTTGTAGCCAGTAGTTTCTTTGGTTCTAGTCAACTTAGGGGCCACCTTCGAGAGGGTCCAAATGTAGACAATAGTCTTACAGTATTTGCACAAGCAAATGACAAGGCGTATTTTCAAGTTGCGGTTAAGAAATCTCAATAGCTCTGAATTCGGTGAAGAAGTTGGCCAAATTAGATTGGTGTAGAATTGATTCGGTCATCTCTAATGTTATCTCCTTTCTCACATTCAGTGGTCCATGGATCTATGGGATCTATACCACACATTTGGTCTGTCCCTGTATATAGGCAGATTAATTGTGGCTTTTACAATTTTACATTCTCAAAACAAATGGGCCCTGTTTTTTTAAATTAATAATTGAATCAACATTACTAATTTTGCAGGTTCCATGGAATGAATACTAGGTGGCAAGCAAGTGTCGACAGATGGTGGGCCTATTTTTAGAACTTTTTAACTGTGTCCATGACAGCCATACCACCTGTACTTCCTTGATGGTGGCCCTATATATATATATATATATATATATATATATATATATATATATATATATATATATTCAGCAAAATCCAATATACAGGTCAGCACTCCAGGTTCAGTGAAAAATTGGATCTTTTTAATCACCACATGCAACGTTTCAGCCCTGCTCAATGGGGACTTTCTCAAGCTTGAGAAAGGCCCCATTGAGCAGGGTTGAAACGTTGCATGTGGTGATTAAAAAGATCCAATTTTTCACTGAACCTGGAGTGCTGACCTGTATATTGTATTTTGCTGTGTATTTGGGACACTGGTCGTGTGTCTGAACAGGTACTTGTGCACCCTACACTGGAGGAACGGTGCTGCTTTGCTTTTTTTTAATGTATATATATATATATATATATATATATAGGGCTGGCCTTTGGGGTGTGGGACCCGTGCAGTTAACCCTGCTTGGGGGGACCCAGATAACCTGGCACCCGATGGTAGTATGTGAGCACTGTATGGAACTACTATTTGAGCACTGTATGGAGCTTTTGTTTGGTAACTGTATGGGAAAAGTGTATGGTGATATTATTTGTGCACTGTATGGTAGTATTATTTGTGCACTGTATGGTGCCATTATTTGGGCACTGTATGATGATATTATTTGAGCACTGTATGATTTTATTTTTTGAGCACTGTATGATGATATTATTTGAGCACTGTATGTTGGTATTATTTGAGCACTGTATGGTGGGACAATTTGAGCACTGTATGGTGGTATTATTTGAGCACTGCATGGTGGCATTATTTGGGCACTGTATGGTGGGACAATTTGAGCACTGTATGGTGGTACTATTTGAGCACTGTATGATGATATTATTTGAGCACTGTATGATTGTATTTTTTGAGCATTGTATGATGATATTATTTGAGCCCTGTATGGTAGTATTATTTGAGCACTGTATGGTGGCATTATTTGAGCACTGCATGGTGGCATTATTTGAGCACTGTATGTTGGTATTTTTTGAGCACTGTATGATGATATTATTTGAGCACTGCATGGTGGTATTATTTGAGCACTGTATGGTGGGACAATTTGAGCACTGTATGGTGGTATTATTTGAGCACTGTATGTTGGTATTATTTGAGCACTGTATGGCGGTACAATTTGAGCACTGTATGGTGGTACTATTTGAGCACTGTATGTTGGTATTATTTGAGCACTGTATGGCGGTACAATTTGAGCACTGTATGGTGGTACAATTTGAGCACTGTATGGTGGTATTATTTGAGTACTGTATGGAGGTAATATTTGAGCACTGTATGTTGGTATTATTTGAGCACTGTATGATGATATTATTTGAGCACTGTATGGTGGTATTATTTGAACACTGTATGGTGGTATTATTTGAGCACTGTATGGTGATATTATTTGAGCAATGTATGGTGGTAATATTTGAGCACTGTATGGTGGTATTATTTGAGCACTGTATGTTGGTATTATTTGAACACTGTATGGTGATATTATTTGAGCACTGTATGGTGGTATTATATGAGCACTGTATGATGATATTATTTGAGCACTGTATGGTGGTATTTCCTTATGCATTGTGTGGCACCACTACTTAGGCAACAATTAGCCATCATAGCAGCAAAAAAGTACACTTAATAATTTCCTTAAGGTCAAGATCATATAAACAGTTTTGATTCCGTTTTTGTGGCCAGTTTTTTGAGCCAAAGCCAGAAGTGGGTGCAAAAGAAGGGAGATGCATCAGTCGTTTCTTTCTACCTTTACTTTCTTTGAATCCACTTTAGCTTTAAAAACGGAGCCAAAAACAGCATCAATACTGTGTGTGTGATCCTGGCCTAAGGAAAATAACAGTCAGCTAGCCCCATCATGAAATGGCTGATAACAGAGAGCAATAGATAGTTACTTCTAGAGAAGTCAGGCGGTAGCAATCACAGTATTTAAAACTATCCTCGGCTTTGATAAAATCCTTGTTCTTGTTCTTTAAAAGCTAGAGTTGGCAGAGAAAGGATATGCTGCGCCCTTTTCACTGATCTGGAAAATGTATGAATCAGAAACTATTATGTGTATCAAGATTGCTAACTTCTTCTGCTACCTCTACGTGATGTACAAGAAGCAAAAAATACTACGGAAAGCTCCAGCGAGGTCACCGCTTCCAGAGGAGAGGGAATAGCCTGCGGCGGAATCATTTGTGTGTGGCTGCTGAGCAGCGCGATGACATTTACTGGGGCTCTCGGGGATTCGCTGCCTTCCATCCTGACGCTTGTGGGATCCGGCTCCGTCCTCTCCTTCTCTGCTCGTTATTAGTGTCACATCATTAGCAATCAGTGTGAGGCGGCAATAGAGATGGTAATGATGGGGCTCTGAGATCGTGAGGGCCTTAGCGGGCCGTACTCTACAACCATTCACTGCGGGATCATCACTCTACAGCAATAACCACAGCGCAGACAAATGTTATACCATGTAGAAGAATACAGTGTATACAGGAAAAGACACATGTCAAAATCTATCTATCTATCTATCTATCTATCTATCTATCTATCTATCTATCTATCTATCTATCTATCTATCTATCTATCTATCTATCTATCTATCTATCTATCTATCGAATATCCAAAACATAGGCAGCACTCTATATAATTTCCAAATGAAAAAACTGTGATAAATATACATATTTTGTATATTTCATATAATAGAGCATATCCCTTTTGAGATCACAAAGCGCCAAGTACAGAAAAGTGAATATACAATAAAAAACCCAATACAATTCGTACAGTTCCTTCATATATACAGAACTAGTTATCATTTCATAACGCCATATGCAACCAATAATAACTCACTCATCAAAGATCCAGGTATCCCACGTTGCCTTGAATGAAAACTCCATATTCCGGCGTCTAGACACTATCATTACGCATGTCTACCCATATGTTACACCCAGCAATCAATTCATAATGTTAACGGGCATGTTCAGTGCGCTACCGAGTGTCAAATTCAACAGACAAGTATTTAGTATGCACTGCGCATGCGACTGGGAGAAACGGGCTAGAAACCGTGACACAGGTCTATGTGCGGATAAGATAAATAAGTTGTGTATTCCTCAATTGACACACTCCTGGATTGTCTTGCACTATCTACAGGAAGCAGTGTGTGGCACCATCTACAGGAAGCAGTGTGTGGCACTATCTACAGGAAGCAGTGTATGGCAATATCTACTGGGGCAGTGTGTGGCACTATATAAAATGGCACTGAGTGTGGCACTATCTACTCTGGATTTTACGCTGGTTCATACACAGGACCACCAAGGAGAATTCCTTATCCTTGTTCAGGACACCACATTCCCTTCCAAGTGTAGATCCAGATCATTGTTCATTCTTGGTCCCTGTTAGGAAACGTCCGTCCCTTTAAGATTTCCATGACTACTAATTATCTTCTGGGCGGTTCTGGTTTTAGTTGTTGAGCCTATTCCACTTCTCTGTCTTTCTTCCTATCAGATTGAAGGGTGGAGTATTTAAAGCTGGGTGGGTTCTGTTCAACCAGAGCAGATAACAAGACAGCCCGAAGGTAAACAGAAAGTCCAAATCACAAAGCTAGTGAATATCAGGGATTGCAGAGGTCAAAACCAGCCGGGAGCAGAAAGTCCAAATCAGTAAGCAAAGGGTAATCCAGAGACAAACCGAGGTCCAGTTCCAAAAAGTGCAAATAGTCAAAGGTACAGGGTATAGTCAGTAGCTTGATCAAACACATGGAAACAAGAAAAATCACAAGCAAAGAAAACAGAACGCAGATTTAAATACTCCATCCTTCAATCTGATAGGAAGAAATACAGAGAATTGGAATAGGCTCAACAACTAAAACCAGAACTGCCCAGAAGATAGACAAGTAGTCATGGTAATGTTAAAGGGACGGGCGTTTCCTAACTTGAGTTGACGGTTCCTTCTTCCATTAGACCCTATAGTAACCACAAGAGCTGCCGATATGTTACATACACCCTTTTTTGACCTACCGTAATATATTTGGTTGGATAGGTTTGACGTTTATTGATATTGTCTAGTTTTATACAGTCTTTTTGGACATTTTTTATTTCTCTTCATACTCTATTAGCTCATGCAGAGCGGAGCTTCAGATACTGACAAAGTGTTCAGTGAGCGAGAGCCAATGTTATATAAAACGTGCATCAGCTGCAGAATCCTCCCAGTAATGAAAAATACCATCCGTAGTGTGAAACAACACAAGCGAGTATAATAAAAAAACATTACAAAAACCATGTACATAGTAACTAGAGAGCAAATCTAATGCTGTGCCACTGTGAAAGGATCCAGGCCATAGGTAATTGACTAGGTTGCCTTGTAGGTAATTTATAGCTGTCATAAAAGAAAAGTAGCCACAAAAAATACTGGAGATCGGAGTCCCAGGGGAGAATGCTCACATTGTTGTGGTATGTTTTTTGTATGCTGAGGTGTCTCTGGAAATTCTAACAGTGTTACTTTATATGATGTTACAAAGGGTTGTCAATGTCTAAATACATGGTGGGCCAATAGTGCTGAAATGTTTTATAGCGATCTCATATCTATCTATCTATCTATCTATCTATCTATCTATCTATCTAATATCTATCTATCTATCTATCTATCTATCTATCTATCTATCTATCTATCTATCTATCTATCTATCTATCTATCTATCTATCTATCTATCTATCTAATATCTATCTATCTAATATCTATCTATCTAATATCTATCTATCTAATATCTATCTATCTAATATCTATCTATCTAATATCTATCTATCTAATATCTATCTATCTAATATCTATCTATCTCATATCTATCTATCTATCTATCTCATATCTATCTATCTATCTCATATCTATCTATCTATCTATCTATCTATCTATCTATCTATCTATCTATCTATCTATCTATCTATCTATCTATCTATCTATCTCTCATATCTATCTATCTCTCATATCTATCTATCTCTCATATCTATCTATCTCATATCTATCTATCTCATATCTATCTATCTCATATCTATCTATCTATCTATCTATCTATCTATCTATCTATCTATCTATCTATCTATCTATCTATCTATCTATCTATCTATCTATCTAATATCTATCTATCTATCTATCTATCTATCTATCTATCTAATATCTATCTATCTAATATCTATCTATCTAATATCTATCTATCTAATATCTATCTATCTAATATCTATCTATCTAATATCTATCTATCTAATATCTATCTATCTAATATCTATCTATCTAATATCTATCTAATATCTATCTATCTCTCTCATATCTATCTATCATCTATCTATCTCATATCTATCTATCATCTATCTATCTCATATCTATCTATCTATCTCATATCTATCTATCTATCTATCTATCTATCTATCTATCTATCTATCTATCTATCTATCTATCTATCTATCTATCTATCTATCTATCTCTCATATCTATCTATCTCTCATATCTATCTATCTCTCATATCTATCTATCTCTCATATCTATCTATCTCATATCTATCTATCTATCTATCTATCTATCTATCTATCTATCTATCTATCTATCTATCTATCTATCTATCTATCTATCTATCTATCTATCTATCTATCTATCTATCTATCTATCTATCTATCTCATATCTATCTATCTATCTATCTATCTATCTATCTATCTATCTATCTATCTATCTATCTATCTATCTATCTATCTATCTATCTATCTGATATCTATCTGATATCTATCTATCTGATATCTATCTATCTGATATCTATCTATCTGATATCTATCTATCTGATATCTATCTATCTATCTATCTATCTATCTATCTATCTATCTATCTATCTATCTATCTATCTATCTATCTATCTATCTGATATCTATCTATCTATCTATCTATCTATCTATCTATCTATCTATCTATCTATCTATCTATCTATCTATCTATCTGATATCTATCTATCTATCTATCTATCTATCTATCTATCTATCTATCTATCTATCTATCTATCTATCTATCTATCTATCTATCTATCTATCTATCTATCTATCAAATAATCCATTAGAATGGAAAACAGTATTTTGAAATTATTTAACTAGTTTCTCTGTGTCTTTGGAGCACATATATGCACCTTAAAGGGTTTGAACGCTATTAGAAAATCATGGCTGCTTTCTACCAAAAACAGTACCACACCTATACACAGGTTGTTTGTGGTATTGTAGATCAGCCCAATTCACTTAAATGAAGTTGAGCTGCAATACCAGACACAACCCATGGACAGATGTAATGGTGTTTTCTATGTTTTTCTAATTTCGAACAACTCCTTTAACCCCTTCCCGACATTTGCCGTATGGTTACGCCATGGAAAGCATTGACTTCCCTCATTTTGCCATACCCATACGCCAAATGTTTGGCACTGGCTCAGAAGCTGAACCGGTGCCATCATCGTTGGATCTCAGCTGTATCTTACAGCTGACATCCGACTGTAACGGCGGGGACCGAAATTAGACAATGGTCTCCTGCTCTGCCATTACGGAAGCCAATTAGGCCCCACCGAGAGGTAGTGCAATGTATTAGAAAAAAATAAATCTGACAGCTGGACCTTCAAGTCCCCTAGTGGGACTTGAGAAAAAGTGTAAAAAAAGTATAAAAAAAGTGTAAAAAAAAAGTTAAAAAAATAAAAGTTTGAAAACAATAAAAGTTGCAAGTAATAAAATAAGAGTAAAAGGGGGATTGCGTTTTATCAAGTCCTTTTATTATTGAAAAAAATAATAAACCATACGGATTTGGTATCGCCGCGACCATAACGACCTAAGGTATCAAAATATTATATTATTTATTGCACGCGGTGAACCGCATAAAAAAAACCGTAAAAAACTATACCAGAGTTTCTGTTTTTTGGTCACTTTGACCTATAAATATTGGAAAACGAAATAAAACTATGCCAGAATTGCGGTTTTTTGTTTACCTGGCCTCCCAAAAAATAGGGTAAAAGGTGATCAAAAAGTTGCATGTACCCCAAAATGGTACCAATAATAACTACAGCTCGTCCCGCAAAAAAAAGCCCTCATACAACTACGTCTATGAAAAAATAAAATTAGTTATGGCTCCAATAAGTCAGGAAAGAAACATATGCAGTTGTTTGAAGAGGCGATTTATCAAGGACCTAAAATTAGGGAACCAGGAAAGGGAGGGCCCAAACATATCCGCTGGAAGCGACGGTGCCCGTATTATACCAGGACAACACTTTCCCAGAAAAATTCCCCAAACTGCAAAGATGCGGAGTGTGGACCAAAAGGGGCATAAGAAAGGACATTTATCAGTGCGACACCGGCCGGTGCAGAAAGGATTGTGTCACAGCGTAATACACATCTATGGATCGTTTTATTGTTTTTTTACCCCATTATTATGCCACCTGACTATGCCCCTGATGTACTCCGCCCGGCTTACAAGTACCCCCACATTATAAATGGAAACACCAGCAATACTCAAACAAAACTACTACCAAGCAATATCCGCTCTCTAAAAGCCAAATGGCGCTCCCTCCGCTCTGAACCCTACAGCATGCCCAAACAGCTATTTACTTCCACATATATGGCATCGCCATACCCGGGAGAACCCTTTTAACAATTTTTGGGGTGTGTGTCTCCAGTGGCATAAGCTGGGCATGACATATTTGCCACTGAAATGGCACATCTAGAGAAAAATATACATTTTTAATTTGCACCATCCGCAGCGCATTCATTTATGGAAAAGACATGTGGGGTGAAATGATCACTACACCCCTTAACAAATGCATTGAGGGGTGCAGTTTCCAAATGGGGTCACTTCTCAGGGGCTTCTTTTTATTATTTCACATCGGAGCCTCTGCAATTGTGAACCAATACTTTGTATGTCGCCAAATTAGGCCTCAATTTCGCATGGTACTCTTTCACTCCTGAGCCTGGTCGAACGTCCTGGCAACAGATTAGGGTCACATGTAGGGTGTTTCTAAAACCAGGAAACACAGCATAATAATTAGAGAGTTGTCTTGTTATGATGGCACAAGCCGGGCACCACATATTGGCATATCTATGGAAAAAATCCCATTTTCACTCTGCAACATGGAGTGCACACTAATTTCTACAAAACACCTGCGGGGTTAACATGCTCACTACACCACTAGGTAAATGCATTGAGGGGTGTAGTTTCCAAAATGGGGTCACTTCTGGGGGGTTTCCACTGTTTTGGTCCCACAGGCGCCCAGAAACCAATCCAGCAAAATCTGCACTCCAAATGGCGCTCCTTCCCTTCTGAGCCCTGCCGTGTGCCCAAATAGCAGTTTCTGACCACATATGGGGTATTGCCGTACTTGGGAGAAATTGTTTTACAAATGTTGGGTTCTTTTTTTTCCTTTATTTTTTGAGAAAATGAAAAATTTTGCACTAAAGCTACGTTTTATTGAAGAAAAAGGGTTGTTTTTATTTTCACTGCCCAATTCTAATAAATTCTATGAAACATCTGTGGGGTCAAAATGCTCACTACACCCCTAGATGAATTCCTCAAGGGTTGTAGTTTCCTAAATGGAATCACTTTTTGGGGTTTTCACTGTTTTGTCCCCTCAGGGGCTTTGCAAATGTTACATGGCCTCCGCAAACCATTCCTGCTAAATGTGATCTCCAAAAGCCAAATACCGCTCTTTCACTTCTAAACCCCGCCGTGTGTCCAACCAGCAGTTTATGACCACATGTGGGGTATTGTTTTACTCGGGAGAAATTGCTTTACAAATTTTGTGGTGCTTTTTCTCCTTCAGTCCTTGTGGAAATTAGAAAAAATTAGCTAAACCTACATTTTCTTTGAAAAAATTTAGATTTTTATTTTCCGGGCCTAATTCCAATAATTTCTGCAAAAAACCTGTGGGGTCAAAACGCTCACTATAGCACTAGATAATTTCCTCAATGGGTGAAGTTTCCAAAATGGGGTCACTTGTGGGGGGTTTCCACTGTTTTGTCCCCTCAGGGGCTTTGTAAATGTGACATGGCCTCCGCAAACCATTCCTGCTAAATGTGAACTCCAAAACTATTGGGGGATTTCCACTGTTTTGGCACCGCAAGAGCCCTTCAAACCTGACATGGTGCCTAAAATATATTGTAATAAAAATAAGGCCCCAAAATCCACCAGGTGCTCCTTTGCTTCTGAGGCCTGTGTTTCAGTCCATTAGCACACTAGGACCACATGTGGGATATTTCCTAAAACTGCAGAACCTGGGCAATAAATATTGAGTTGCATTTCTCTGGTAAAACTTTCTGTGTTATAAAGAAAATTGGATAAAATATTAATTTCTGCAAATAAATATGAAATTTGTAAATTTCACCTCTACTTCGCTTTAATTCCTGTGAAAAGTCTAAAGGGTTAAGAAATTTTCTAAATGCTGTTTTGAATACTTTGAGGGGTGCAGTTTTTAAAATGGGGTGACTTTTTGGAGGTTTCTGATATATAAGGCCCTCAAAGCCACTTCACAACTGAACTGGCCCCTGTAAAAATAGCATTTTGAAATTTTCTTGAAAATGTCAGAAATTGCTGCTAAAGTTCAAAGCCTTGTAACGTCCTAGAAAAATAAAAGGATGTTAAAAAAACAATGCCAATCTAATGTAGACATGTGGGGGATGTTAATTAGCAACAATTTTGTGTGTTATAACTGCCTGTCTTACAAGCAGATACATTTAAGTTGAGAAAATGCAAATTTTTGCATTTTTTCGCTAAATGTTGGGGTTTTTCACAATTAAATACTGAACATATCGAGCAAATTTTTCCATTAACATAAAGTCCAATGTGTCACGAGAAAACAATCTCAGAATTGTTTGGATAGGTAAAAGCATTGCAGAGTTATTACCACATAAATTGAAACATGTCAGATTTGAAAAATGAGGCTCTGTCAGGAAGGTCAAAAGTGGCCAAAGAGGGAAGGGGTTAAAGGTGTCGTGTATACACTGAGGTGAGGGTCAGCAGTCATCGCAGTATTGCCACAGGCAGGATTACAATGAAAGGAAACACCTCTAAGTGCAGTTGCCCACAACCGAGTGCCACTCGAGCCATTTTTTACAGACCCGGACTTTAGCAGGTGAATCGGGTCTGTGAAAACTGACCCGATTCTCCGATCCATGGAAAGACAGAACATGTCCTATCTTTCCACAGATCACTGACGGGACCCGGCCGGCACACAACGGTCGTGTGCATTAAGATAAAGCTGGAGGCAGATAACACTGGTCACAGAGCATGCCCACAACACTTTTCCATCAAATTCAATACCGTATATGTCGGCGTATAAGACGACTGGGCGTATAAGACGACCCCCAACTTTTACCCTTAAAATATAGAATTTAAGATATACTCACCATTTCGTGCAGGAGCGCTTCACTATGGCCATCGGCGGCAGGACCCAGGACTCTCTGTCTCTTTGAACTCGCGCATGCGCAGATAGGCTGCTTCATCGCGCGAGATCTGAGAGGCAGGGAATGAGAGGAAAGGGCGGGCCAGAGCATCTTACAGAGATGTTCCCTGGCGGCTAATACCGGCTTCCCTCAGATCCGTGGCGGATTCCGTGCATCCCGGGAGCCTGTGTACCGGACTGCAGGCTCACAAGGTAACACACAACCTGTGTGTAGACAATATGTAGACTAGGGATGTCACGATACCAGAATTTGGACTTCGATACCGATACTTCGTTTAGTATTGCGATTTCGATACCACTTTCGATACTTTTGCCAACAGTAATAAAAAAAAAATTCTTCCGTTTTCTGATGTGAGGCGCGACGTGTGATGAATTTTGAACGCGCTTCACATTAATAGTAATTAATCCCATCATGTTTCTCAGTCATATTGGGTTAATGTGCGAGGTACATGATGGGGTTAATTACTATTAATGTGAGGAACATGGAGGGTAAATTCATCGCAGCTCGCGCCTCACATTAATAAGTGAATGAAAGCCGTGTTTATTTCATTTTTTTATTTTAATGTTTATTGTAAAAAAGGTGAAGGTGTATTTTTTTTAAAATTTAACAATACTTTGTTTTTACTTTATTTTTAAACTTTAATGTACTGACATATATCAGATATGTGCCAGTACATTAACCTGTGGACGGATAATACACAGGCAGTTGTTAGGACATACTTGGGTATGTCCTAACAACATGAAATATGGTAAGACAGCCCTGGGGTCCGTCAATAGACCCTGGGCTGTCTGCCCATATATGGTATGGACCTCGATCGCGTCACAGGAATTCCCTGTGACGCGATCCAGGGGCATCCCCCCTTCTCACTTTCCCCTGAATGCTGCAGTCAGCTGTGATCGCAGCATTCAGGGGAATAACGGCGGAGATGAGAGGTTTCTCTGATCTCCGCCGTTATAGCGCGGGTCTGCGGCTGTGTAATACAGCCATTGCCCCGCTCCTGACAGGAAGTGCGCGCGCGGTCAGCATGAGGTGATGCGGCCGGCGCTGCACTAATGAGCGGCAGTTCAGGCACTGAAGACAGAACATGGGGGTGTTTTGTAGCGCGCCCGCCATGTTCTGTCTCCAGTGCCGCCGCTCATTAGTGCAGCGCTGGCCGCATCGCATCATCCTGACCCCGCGAACTTATCATGACTCAGGAGCGGCGCTGTGGCTGAATTACACAGCCGCAGCCGCGCTCCCATACATTCATGTGTCACTATACTGAGCTGTGCGGCTGCAACGTGCATGCCTAATGTAGACAATATCCGGCATATAAGACGACCCCACACTTTTGACATTTTTTTAAGGGTGTAAAAAGTCGTCTTGTACGCCGATATATACGGTAGGTTGTTTTAGGACTTGTTCTGTTGATTTCCCTTCAGATAATGAGCCCGGTTCCCCCAGATTGTACACAGTATCATCGTTTTGCTCTGGAAGTCTCACCTCTCTTTGGTTGTAGGAATTATTTTTTTATTTGCCGTTTTTTTTCTAGCTTTTTTTGACAACGCATAAGAAATATTGTTTGTGTTGTTTGTAACATATCCCTTTGTTATTATAAGAGAGCCATTAACAGCTGCTAATGTTTCCCATCGCTGGATTTTTAGCACATCACCTTGCGATAGTGACAGAACAGATGTGAGGAAAATGTCACTTGAAATAATAATGCAGCGCGACTACGAAACGCCCGGCTGTGCCGCCTCTCCCCGCTGAGGAATAGCGCTGAATTTATGAAGCAAAGTCGGGTTTCATTTGCCACATTCGAATTAGGCCCTGACTAAAAAAATCGTGAAGTTGCTTAATAATGCTCCTGAACTCCTCAAAAAATGTTTTGTAGAAAGTCAAAAGATAAAAGTGTCTGATACAGAGTGGATCGGCTGGGCGTTAACATCCGCCCCACAATCGTTACATTCACCAACCTTATCTTTTGTGTTTACACCATTTTCAAGAACTCTGCTTGTTGTTAGTGAGTAGAAATTTTCTTGTTTTGCATCCATAGAACCCATCGTGATCATGACCAACTTACACAGGTACATGACTTGTTAGGCTATGTTCACACAGGGTGGATACGCTGCGTAAAAGCGCACCACGTATCCCCTCTGTGTGCCGCAGGGAATTCCTGCAGTATTTACGCCACATGTGAACTTGCCCTTACAGTGTAGAATCGCTCTATATCGTGCACCATGTCAATTGGACGGGATCAGGATGAGTTTTCAGCCTCCTCCTTCTGCTTTATTCATCTGCCATTACTTACATAGCGCGATATGCTATTCTTCCGCGCTGTGCACAGATTGTATTCACATTATTCTCAATCTCCAAGGAGCAGAGGTGTCAGATAGAAGGGGGTCGGGGGGAGCTGGATATGTCGGCCAGGTAAGTACCAACAAGCCCCTCTGGCTTAACTATGGTATTTAGATATAGGGCAAGGACAGCGAAATGAATCTTTGCCCCAGATGATAATGCCTAGTTACGACTAGGCCAATGGGGCTCGCAATCTAATCTGACAATTACACACAATTTCAGAGGAAACCAATGAAAGTATGAGTCAATTTTGGAGTATGGGACCAGAAAGAAACCAACAGGAACGCAGGGAGAGCCTACTAACTCCATGTAGATATCGCCACAGACTGGATTATAAACCAGGACCCAGTTCATCAAGCCAACAATGCCAACCATTGACCGGCCATGCTGACTCTTATGTGACTTGATGAATTATTGGCGCCCAAAAAGTGGCTCAACCGCTTCTTCATACAAACTTGTGCTGGGGGGGGGGAAGAACCGGGGACCCCGTTCTAACAAGCAGTGGGGTCTTAGTAATCGGACGCCTATACAATAGATAGTTGATACATTTTATCAGTTGAAAAACCCTTTAAGAGCTTCATCCAATTTTGTAAGGCTCCTCTTTTTCAGGTCTGGAAAATTAGGAGTATTTCGAGAAAAGTTTGGTGATCCAAAAATGTGGGAATTAAATAGTGACCAGAATGGATACAACCTAAAAAAATACGTTATTAAACGTGTATGAGGGTGTCCTGGCTCTCCTCGTTGGCAGATGTTGGGTGAAAGAAGGCTTATTCCCTTTTCCCCATTGAAAACACACGCACGCTCAGCCAATCGAAGCGTGCACGTGTTTTCAATAGGTAGAGTCGGGAGGAATCGCTGTCGACCATACGAGCTTTCGACTGACAGCTATTGTAAGTGAACGGGCACCTTAAGTGTTAAGCCTTGCCTTTTAAAACATTACTTGAATGTTTTCTTTTCCATTCAATTCTAGTAAAGTTGTTTACGTGCCCTCAATTCAACGAGAGCACCGACTCATTGCTGAGACATCTGTCACAGTTCAATTTCCCATTGCTCAGAATAAGTGTATAAAAACACTATATCACACTTAATTGGCACAAGAAGCATACAGTGTATTTGCCGGTAATCTTGTGTGATTGCCAGATGGTTCATCAAATGATGACTTAATTCCTGGTCGTAGAGAAAAGTCACGCTTCCGCATTATCAGATATGACGGTAAAAATACATATACTGGAGTAATAGCACAGAAACATGTAATAGTAATGTTCATTTACACCAGGGTAGTCAACGATCCTATCCCGAGTTTAGATCTTTAGAACCTGAGAGATCAAGACCTATCCCACCACCAACATGTGCCCTTTACCCCCCAAAAGATAATGTCAACCATCTTGGCTACAATGTTAGAGTAGATGTGGCGGCTAAAACCACGAATAGAATCCAACTATCTTTGGGCCACCAAGGCTTGTGTTCTGGACAACTGTGATGCTCAAGCCAGGAATGGCACCATGTATGGACAGTTATCAAGCACTTGGCAGGTATGTGGACCCACTGGGCTACTCTCCCATAACGGAGCAGCTGCTGATCAACAAAGTCTGTGAGAGTCAGTAATGATAAAGTACCTGGAAGGTCAGAAGTGGGTATATACCATACAGTCAGGTTGAAGAAGGCATGTGCAGGATAATGAATTTTAACTAGGACACTGGACTGAAGTAGTACAGTCGTCTCCGACACTGGACTTTGCTAGGAAGCCGGACTGGAGTAGTGCAGTCGTCTCGGACACTGGACTTGGCTTGGGCACCGGACTGGAGTAGTGCAGTCGTCTCGGATACTGGACTTGGCTAGGGTACCAGAAATAGATGTGAAGTCGCCTCGCACACTCGGCTTTGCATGGGCACCGGACACAGATGAGGAAGTCATCTCGGACACTCGGTTTGGCACAGGCACCAGGCAAAGATGGGGAAGTCATCTCGGACACTCGGTTTGGCACGGGCACCGGACACTGATGAGGAAATTGTCTCGGACACTCGGTTTGGCACGAGCACAGATGGGGAAGTCGTCTTGGACACTTGGTTTGGCACGGGCACCGGACACAGATGCTGAAGTCGTCTCGGACATTCAGTTTGGCACAGGCACTGGACATTGATGGTGAAGTCATCTCGGATACTCGACTAAGGCACTAGAAATAGACACAGATACTGGATACGGGATTCAGGATATGGGATACAGGAAACAAGATACAGCTAAGGAACCAATTGCAAGACAAACATAGTTAAGACACAACATTGCTCAGGCACAGGAGAAGAGGGCAGTCCCAATTATATATCCTAGGGTGTACAGGGATAGGCAAGGGAAACTTTTAGTAGTGCGCGCTAGCCCTTTAATACACCACCAAAGCGTGCGCGCACCCTACGGAAGCGGAGACCAGGAAGCAGCACACACCGGTGTCCCCAGGGAGGAGGGAGACACTAGCATTGAGGTGAGAGACGCTGGTGGCCGCAAGATGGAGGTGGTCGGTTGCCGTCAGCGTTACAATGTTGTGGTCCCACTTGCACAGTAGGGGGTTCAAGAACTGAAATATGTTTCACCAACCAACCAATCATAGATGTAGGTGAGACATCTCACCTTGTGAGGTCACTTTTAGTTGGTACATATTAAATGGTAGTGTTTATAGAAAAATATATTCCTTTGCTTTGGACGAACTAAATGTTGTCCTAGCATGGAGACAGTGAAGGTTTAGACATCTGCTCATTGACTCTCATCAAAGAAGTCCACAACTATCAGCCAAGCATTTGGACAGTGCCTTGTCATATTGTATGTGCCGGAAGAATCATGAATGATTTGGAGTCACAATATTTATGCCGAGCAATGTCCATGTGGTTAATTGTTGGATCCACCTTAATATCCCACAAAGTTAAGGGCTTCAGTTGTGACAACTCTAAACTGTTTCTACTCCGAGGGTCAGGGGCATAACTAGGAAAGACTGGGCCCCATAGAAAACTTTTGACTGGGGCCCCCCTCCCCTGGGTATCACACAACCACCGCTTGTAGATAGTGCCTCCCTATAGATTCCGCCACACAGCACCCCCTATAGATAGTACCATACAGCCCTCCTGTAGATAATGCCATACACAGCCCCCTGTAGATAACGCCTTACAGCCCCCCATGTAGATAACGCCATACAGCCCTTCCCCTGTAGATAACGCCATACAGCCCTTTCCCTGTAGATAATGCCATACAGCCCCCTGTAGAGAATGCCATACAACCCCCTGTAGAGAACGCCATACAGCCCCCCTGTAGATAACGCCATACAGTCCCCAACCCCCAGCCTATAGTTTGTCCTACAAAAGATTACAGGATAGGTGATACATGTGTGATCGCGGGCAGCGATAAGGAGAACGGGGGACCGAAAGTCCCCCGAAGTTCTCCTTGACAAACATCGGACTTCCGGGGTCTGCGCAGTTCAATAAAAATGAAAGGAGCGCTGGTCACGCATGCGCACAAGCGCGACCGGTGCACAATTAATTTCTATGGAGATGCCGGAGTCCGAGGTTTGTCATGGAGAACTTCGGGGGGACTTTCGATCCCCCGTTCTCCTTATCGCTGGCCTTCCCAGCGATCACACATGTATCCCCTATCCTGTGGATAGGGGATGCATGTCTTTTGTAGGAACAACCCCTTCAGTGGCGTCGCGCTGTAGCAGCCATAGCGGCTGCTAGCGGAGCCTCCGTCCATGGTGGTCGGCATGGGCCCCCTCATGCTGCAGGCCCTGTAGCAGCCGCTACGGCTGCTACAGCAGTAGTTACGCCACTGTCGAGGGTCCAAAATGGGGTAAAGCCCTCTATTAGATGAGAAGATAAGGGGGTTCCAAAGATTGCTTAATGTTGCTTAAGAGCGCTTTTGATTACAACATCTCTTGAATATCTGAATATCTTGAGATCCTCGTGTAAATTTGAATGATCTTCTGAGAAAACATGGCCGTAGCGTTATCTTCTGCTACATTTCGAAAAACGTCTTTGTTCCCATCCCCAGTTCACCTTTTTGCAGATGATCCATAAAATTGCATTTGTTTTTCACTGCCAACATATAATTTTCCCTTCAGTCACCTGGTTATTTTTATAACTGTGTGGCTCTTCCACCCCTGAAGATATTCCACAGTGATGGGCACTTGGAACTGTGTTAAACTATTGTTCCTTGTGCCAGCAGTGGATTAGAGGATGAAAGAGTCAGAACTATCTAACAGACTGCAGGGGGCATGAGAAGACGTTTCCAAAAATGTTAAGTGTTAGAAAAAAAACAGATTTTGAGAATATGTTTTTTTAATGGTAATTTTCTTTGTGTTTTTTCTTTTTTTTTTTTTGTTAACAGCCATTACATTGTACCCATTAGTAATAGACGTGAATACATAAAACTTTGTACTATATTATATTAGCAGAAAGAGGAAACTTCCTTACGTGTCAGCAGCCTGAGGTGCCCATTCTCTACCTGCAGACTCTATAAATGTTCAGAAACCTCATCAGACCCCTAAAATCTCTCTAGATTAATACAGTAAATAGAAAACAGGAAGGAAGGGAGAGGAGGGGGATGCAGCTGCAGCTTTTCAATCTGTGTTTTAATAAAATAACATGGGAGGGAGGGGGTAGGTGGAGCAACCGTGAGTGATATCTGATTGGCTCAGGGAAGAAATTCCTTCTCCTCTTTCCAGTGCTACTGCATGTGAACGAATATATTTGTAAAACGGACGGTGCTTAGTTGTGTCTCTGCTAGGAGGACACTGCTCCATCTTTAAGGAGACCAGACGAGCTATGCTCCGCCCCTCAATCAGTTCTCAGGCAAAGATGATGAAAATTAAGGAGATAAACTCTGGGGCCAAATTTCTATAGGACGGTTTCAATACGGAGCTTGTGAAACGTTTTCACGACTGACAAATGAATGAGTGTTCTGTATATGTATCTCTTTCCTCATTCATTTTCAGGCTTCCTGGCCCCTTTAATTCTCAATCTTTGGCAGACAGCTGAAGTTTCCTCTCAGATCTTTAGGACAGTGACCTGGTTGGATGTGCTCCAGATAACGCAAAAGCTGAGAATGCTGTTATATGAGCTGTTATATTAAAAATAATATTAATAGTAAAACATTTTCTAGAGGTATGACTGACTGAGACCGTTTGCCTCTGAAAAGACCATTCTCACTAATGTGTCTGCAATGGAGACCAAGCAAGAAAAAGCTCCATCCCTTTTAGCTAAGCTCCACAGCTTCAGACGCTCCAGCTGAACGTGAAGAGAACCAGGAGGGAAAGACTGTATCTCCTATTCATTACTATGGAGAGTTGCAGCTCAGGAGCACAAACTGCTGCTCTAACAAGTGAAATACTGGGAAGACATTGATGATTGAAGAGAAGGGGAGTGTGTAAGGGTAACTAAACGTTTGACAAACTTCTGACATGTTATAGTGACATGTCAGAAATTTTGATTGGTGGGGGTCCGAGCACTGAGACTCCCACCAATTGCTAAAACGAAGTGGCAGAAGCGATGGTGTGAGTGCTCAGTCGCTTTGTTTCTGTTCGGCTTTCTCTGGCAAGCCGATGTGTCGGAGTACGGGCTCATAGACTTTCTATTTGGTCCGTACTCCGATACATTGATTTCCGGAAAAAGCCGGACAGACACGAAGCGGCTGAGCGCTCATTTGAGCACTTCTGCCGCTTCATTTTAGTGATTGGTGGGGGTCTCAGTGCTCGGTCCCCCACCAATCACAACTTCTGACATGTCACTATGACATTTTAGAAGTTTGTCAAACGTTTAGTTACCCTTTAATGATGACATGAAATGGCATATGAATGGCTGTCATGTAGTACTACATTTCCCCTCTGGTGGCTGCTGTAGGGAAAATGTATGGCTAAATGGGGCAATCACTTGTGATAACAGGTGATTGACGATCTTCAATCGTTGAAATTTCAGGGCTTTACAAGCAGCTAAAAAAAATAATATATTGTCCTCAATATCTTAACAATGTAAAGAAAGCTGCTAGTGCTGAAAATCCTAATAAGCAGAACATGCCCTGACTTTTAAGATTTTTTTAATGTTCTGCCAAATGTAATTAATCTATGTAATTAATAATCACTGTATCAACATTTACACCTTGGCTGCTACTGGCTTTCTATGTTGATATTTTGATCGTCCGGAAAACAATAGAATGTGTAGCTTATGTAACTGGTCCCAGCAATAAGGCTTAGTTCAATTTAGTTTAAAGGGGTTTTCCCACGAGGGACATTTATAACATATCCACATTTATTACATAAATGTCAGATTGATGCGGGTCCCACCCGTTCTAGGTTTTTGTGCTCACGCTGCCTCCTGGCCACTTACTGATTACATGGTCGGGAGTTACGGAAACAGCGTAGAATGTGAGCTACGCTGTTTCTGCAACTACCATTCAGATCTATGAGTCTTACGTAAACAGCGTAGCTCAGCGAGCTACACCGTTTCCTTCTTCACAGTCGGAAATCAGCCGTAACACAAAGAGGTAGAACGGGGTTTAGGGTCCCATTCTAGAGATAGGTGCGGGTCCCAGAGGTGGAAGCCACATATCCTGTGGAGAGGTCATAAATGTCCCTCGTGGGAAAACCCCTTTAAAGCCGAGAAGAAAGAAAATTACTGCAGTCCTTTACTTCCTCCCTGCTAAGAGACAAATTAAAATCTAACATAACTTGAATATCTACCCAAACAGGGAATTACAAACATGGGTTCAATCTGAGCTTTCCGTCAGGGAAACCCATGAACGGAATCCAAACTGAAACAAACGGTTACCATAGGTTTCCGTTTGCATCACCATTGATTTCAATGTTGACGGATCCGGTGCAAATGGTTTCCGTTTGTCACCGTTGTTTAAGGGTTCCATTGTTTTGACGGAATGAATAGCGAAGTCGACTATGGTATTGATTCTGTCACAACGACGGAACCCTTAAACAATGGTGATGCAAACGGAAAACGATGGTTTCCATTTGTTTCAGTTTGGATTCCGTTCATGGGTTTCCCTGACGGAAAGCTCGGATGGAAACCATGAACGGAGTCCTGACGCAGACAGGCAGTATCTCTTTGTCTTTACCTGTGCAGTATAAGAGGAGGGAGTAGAAACGGTGACCGGTGACCGAGCTGCAGTTCCACTGTATCTGTAATATGGAAGTCAATGATAACCACTTCCTGTTAAAGAATTAGTAAGAAGTAGAGGTCTGCAGGACAAACAGCTGAGTTTTAAAGACAAAGGCTCCATAAAAGTGCTGGGCATGAGGACCTAGGAGCATACCTCCAGCCAAATCTAAAATTTTTGGGGTGATTCATTGAAATGATCGCTCACACTAGAGAGCTGCTTAAAGGAACACTAAATGTAGAAAATACACAAAAAAATACAGCCATTCCTCCATTAAGTTGCAATCAAAATTATGAATAATTGATAAAAAATTATTTTATATGTGTACTTGGAGATCAGCCATTATAGCCTTCATTCTCCCCGTTCTCCTCATAAACCTCAGTCCTAGCTGTTAGGCCTTGTTGACAGGATGGAATAATCTGTGCGCAGAATTGGTGCTGTTTTTACACGCCTATGATTTCTGCAGCGGAATCTCGGGCAAATCCGCAACGGATATTTCCTCAGGAAAAATTTGTCATGTGAAGATAGCCAAATACAGGGCTGTATTTACCACTATGCACAGGGGGTGCAGTGCCTAGGGTGTACAGTAAGGGGGGCGGCTGGAGGATCGTATTTCTTTTTTATTAAAAACTTAATTCGTGACATGACCGGCCAGCGGTCAGGTCACTCACAGGGCAGGGGGAATGTGTGCTTCACCAGCGCTCCTTAGTATGTAAGACACGCCCATTGTTAATGGATTGGCCAGAGCAGCTGTGGCCAATCTGAGAACAGTGGGTGAGTCTTAGACTCGGTCTAAGAAGCGCTGTAGGGGGAGCGGGCGGCACCGCAGCAGGTCAGGTAAGTATTGCTATATGTTTAATGTAATGTAGTGCAGTGTTGGGTTGCGCTATGCATCGATACTATTTAGATGCCGTGCACCCTCAAACGGTTCAATACCATTAATTAATTAATTAATTAAAGCTGATTGGACAGTGTCAGAGCGGAGACATCACGCCCCCTTGCCTTTAGAATCGCCCCATTGACAGTTCAGGGGCTTATTTACATATCAGGCGCCAAATATAACGGCACCGATATGTAAATAACGGAGGGAGTTAGAAAAAGAATTTTACGTGAGACCGTGTTTGTGAAGCCTTTCCTATAACATGCTGCACTCAGATGCACATGTTTGGGGAGGTGAAAGGTTCTCTTTAAAGGGTAACTAAACTTTCAAAAAAACTTCTGACATGTCATAGTGACATGTAAGAAGTTTTGATCTGTGGGGGTCCGAGCACTGAGATCCCCACCAATCACTAAAACAAAGGCCTCATGCACACGGCAGTGCCCGTAATTTCTGCCTATGATTGCGGGCACTGCCGGCCGCCGACGGCAGCGGAAGCCACCCGCATTTTCGACCCATGCTCCCGTACAAATTATGGTAGCACAGACTGTAAAAAACAAAAGATAGGACACGTCCTATGTTTTGCAGAGGCTTTCTACGGCCCGGACACCTTCCCGCAAAAATACGGGAATGTGTCCGTGGTTAATAGAAGTGAATTGGTCCATAATTGCGGACCGCAATTACGGACAAATTCTACGGTTGTGTGCATGGGGGCTGAGGGAAGCGTGCCGCAGCCCCCTCAAAACAGCTGATCAGCGGGGGTGCCGAGATTCAAACCCCCACCCATCAGATATTTATGGCCTATTGTAATGTCGGGGTAGGGAAACAGACAAGTGAGCCCTAATCTACCCGCCACTCAGTCCCTGCCTACTTGCAACGACCCGCCCTAGGCGACGGGGTACAACTGGGCGACGGTCCCTACACTCAATAGGTGCACGACAGACAAACAGACAAGGGTACAAAGAAGCCAGGGAAATGGGGAAGTTGCCCACGGGAACACCGTGAGCAACAAGCGAGGTGAACGAGCCGAGTCAAAACAGGAGATGAGCGAGGTACAAAAACGCAGAGCAGAAGAGTGGTCAGAAAAGCCAAGGTCAATCACAAGCAGAGGATCAGTAGTTCAAGAAGCTGCAGCAGGGCCAGGAAACCAACAGAGAAGAATCACAAGCAAAGGAGGAACAGGAAAGGCAGGTATAAATAGACAGAGGGCGGGAGCTAGCTCCGTCTGGCCAGGCTGTGATAGGCTCTCCCACTCCTAAGCCTGCCATCCTGGGTGGTGGAAGATGGAGTCAGTCTCACAGACATAGAAGCAGGTGCAGACTGATTACCTATGGGCGTCGACACAGAAGTTGTGTCTGGCAGATCCTTTACACCTATCCTGAGGAAAGGCCACCAAGTTCTTATGACTGGACAACCCCTTTAAGTAAAAAGTCCTGTGTTAACAGCATATTGCGTCCAGGACTAAATATTATCGCCTTTCTATATAATAGTCATCCCCAAACTGTCTTAGAAAGTCAATATTGGTATATACAAAAAACAGTAATGCTTGCATTGTGAATGTTCTTTTTTCCTATGCCGTTGACTCAGCGGGTTAAATAACATGATATTTTAACAGTCCAGACTTTTTTGGACCCGGTGATGCCAATTATGTTCACTTTTTTATTGCTTTCATAATTTTTAGTGAAACTTGGAAAAAAGGTTTTTCTTTTTACTTTATTTGAATTTTTTTTAATCTTTTTTTAGCATTTTAATAAGCATTATTTAACTTTTATTTTAGTCATCCTAGTGGACTTAACCGTGCGATCGTTAAATCGCTCATACATTGCAGTGTGTCACCTTTATTTGTGCTCTATTATTAAGCCTTACCTCTTAAATAGTAACTTTATGTTCCAAAAACTTTTGCTATGTCTTAGAGTCATTGATAAACGAACAAAAGTAGAGGATCCAGCGCAATAATTTAAAATAGAACATGGTTCCAATTTTATTGGGATATTAAAAAAGAATCAATCCCGAGTGTGGTATTTAGAGATAGGCTTTCAGCTGCCATGGTATACAATCTGCGTTTTTGCTCGGGGCGGGGGGAGGGGGGGGTTCTCGATTGGGAGACGGATGGAGCCCCCTCACTCTGTCAAACAGCTCAGATGCGGAGGTCACAAAATAACTCCGATCCGGCTTGTTGCAGGTGGGTGTTAGCTGTATGAAACAGCCGACACTTGCCGCGTATAGCTCCTGATCAGCTCAGTTCGCCAAGGAGTTAACATACATGTGATTTCCAGTTCCTTGTAGGTCTAGGGACATTTGTAGCTCAAATGCGGATCAGCTACTTCCCTGCCCCCAAATCCCCTCCCCCTGAACCCCTCTATTCTTGTCTGACAATAGGGGAGACCCAAATAGTATCGGTAATACGAAGACTTGCTGGTTGGTCCCGATGCAGTAATAGGGTTTGGGTTTGAATTCCACCAGGACATCTGCATGGGGGCATGGAGATTGTATGTAGACAACCACCCTTAACCCCTTCACCGTCCTAAACCATATAATAAACAATATAACTATATAAATTTATAATATTAAGTGTTAACCACTAAACTACCGTAGGCCTCCCAGGATATTAACTCATAACCATCCCAGACCACCATAGAAAATGGATATTAATATTAACCTCTTCATCACCCTAGAACACCAAAAATATTAGGTGTCAATTGCAAGACCACCAAGAGTATGGCAGGAATATTATCACTAACCCTGGAGCCACCACATGTATAAATGCAATTTATTTAGAAAGTTTGCAAAAAAAAGTTTACATAGTCCTTACAATTGGAGGAATTTTGTCACTTTCGTTGTGGGCACTTAGAAATCCCTTTTTAGAAAAAATGCTGCATTTGCTCCTGTTGGGGGCTATGTGGGGTACCTGCAAGAAGGAAGTTGAAAGTGCTTCAGTTTTGGCCAGAAAATGGACCGGTTGAGTAGTCTACTTGACCTTATAAGACGTCCCGGTGATAGGTGAGGGCTTTTCCCAGCCAGAATAATTGCAAAGAGGAGGTCGTTGTTTTGGTGGTATGTAGACCTATCAGAAGTATGGTGACCTGGTTATGCTCTGTAAGATCGGTGAAATTAATAGTATGGGGGCCTCCTATTGGGACATGGTCCCAAGCTACAGATTTGTAAGAAATTGTATCACAGTAACCTTGACATGTTTGTCCTGCTCATACAACCAGGGGTCCCTCTTGGCCAATCTGCCCAGAAGGCCACGCTCATCGGCATATTGCATTATCCTGTGATAATACAGTAGACCCCTGCAGACTTATCTCATTTCGGGCATCCAATAGATGTCACCATGATGCTCAAGCAAAACATTGTGATGTGGAGGATTCCTTATCATGCAGATGACCTTCAAAAGTCCTTGAGTTTTTTTGAGAAATATTTAGTAATGTGTCAGGATCAGGTGTTCTCCGTGTTGGGAATTAACTTTACAGTGATATATGCCACCGGCAATTTTGGTAACTTGGCCTTGAAATCCTCGCTGCACTAGAAGTGCGGCTGTTTCTATATTTAGTGTGAGAACGTGGGCTACAAATAGCTGCTGACAGATTGACTCGTAATACGTTGCGCTCCTTCATTTATAGGTCGGGTGATGCTTGATATAAGATATAGACAGATGCTGCTTTATCTAGCCTGTATTCTTTATTGCCTGGAATTACTTCACATTTGTTCTTATGGTTAAAAATAAAAAACATAACTTTTAGGACACAGTTCACATAGGGTCATTTTTGGGCCTCCTCTGCTTTTCTTTGCTGTAGCAGCCACATGTCAAGTCCATTTCACACCTTCCCCTCTTTGTAGCTTTGACTAAGGCTGACTTCAGCACATGGAAAACTTGGGCAGATATCAGAGCCCACTGGGCATGGGGCCGATGACTTTATGTTCTACGTTAGTCTAGTCAAGGGTAAGATTGGACAGGAGGCCCACTGTGTCAGCCAAGGGCCCACATATACTTGGATCCGGCCCTAGTTGAGATTATTTTTGAGTATATTGTAATGTTTTTGTGTCATCTCCTAATTTTGGCTTTTTTTGTGTTTCTCTGTTGATGTAAATTAGGAAAAAATTGAATGCAAAAATATTTGATGTACTGATATGAATCTATAGTCTCTTAAGGATAAAACATCTCCAAAATGGTCGTAAGTAAACCTGTAAACCAGTCAAAATCTTCAGATTTCTTTTTTGAGGTGTTCTGGATCCAAATATATTTGACGGGTTTCTGACAACCTGCGTCGTACTCTGGGGTGGTAAAATGGTCCATTGCCCAGGGCCCACATTTTCTAGGGAACCATGAAAGAAGGGAACCCCAGGAGCAAACTAAAACCACTCACTACTCTATCATGTAGAATTATTATTATTATTTGGAAATTAAATTGCATTATTAAGGGGAAACTCTAGAGAATTATTATGTGGGCCCTTTAAGAATTTTTTGGGGGAGTCTACATATTATTTGTGCACTATATGGTGGTATTATGGGAGTTTAAATAAGACTATTGTCTTAGCACTATATGGTGGTATTATGTAGGCTGAAATTTCAAGTAATACTATCTAAAAATGTCATGTAGGGGGTGTACATTTCTTGTCGCCCCAGGCCAAATTTGATATATAACTGGTTACTGCAGGAAGTAGGTGACAACACTTCATCTCCAAGCTGCTTTTTTTCATCAGTGGTGTCAATCACTATTGGTACCATATTTTGAACACCAAATCCTCCAAACCCAGAGCGGAGAGATAACCGGACAATTAATTCTCGAGACTCGAGGGGCTCAAGTTTTAGGGCATGCCCACACGTGGCGGATTTCCTCCGCAACTGTTCGCATCAATGCATCAATGCATCAATGCCGCACAGAATCTGCGTTGCAGATTCTGTTGCGGCTCTGCCCAAAATGTGCAGTAAATTGATGCGGACTAGCTGCTGCGGACTGCGGTAAAAGTGCTTCCCTTCTCTCTATCAGTGCAGGATAGAGAGAAGGGACAGCACTTTCCCTAGTGAAAGTAAACGAATTTCATACTTACCGGCCGTTGTCTTGGTGACGCGTCCCTCTTTCGGCATCCAGCCCGACCTCCCTGGATGACGCGGCAGTCCATGTGACCGCTGCAGCCTGTGATTGGCTGCAGCCGTCACTTACACTGAAACGTCATCCTGGGAAGCCGGACTGGAGACAGAAGCAGGGAGTTCTCGGTAAGTATGAACTTCTATTTTTTGACAGGTTGCTGTATATTGGGATCGGTAGTCACTGTCCGGGGTGCAGAAACAGTTACTGCCGATCGCTTAACTCTTTCAGCACCCTGGACAGTGACTATTTACAGACGTCTCCTAGCAACGCTCCCGTCATTACGGGAGCCCCATTGACTTCCTCAGTCTGGCTGTAGACCTAGAAATACATAGGTCCAGCCAGAATGAAGAAATGTCAAGTTAAAAAAGCAAGACGCATCCACAGCACACATAACATGTGCATGACATCTGCGGACTTCATTGCGGAATTTAGAATCTCCATTGAAGTCAATGGAGAAATTCCGCCATGAGTCCGCAACCAGTCCGCCACTGGTCCGCAACAGACAGAGCATGCTGCGGACACCAAATTCCGCTCCGCAGCCTATGCTCCGCAGCGGAATTTTACGCATCGTCTAAACGAACACTGCTAAATAGAAGTGGAAGTCAATGGAGAAACGGCTCCGCTGCGGATTAACGCTGCGGAGTGTCCGCAGCGGAATTCAAGTACAATTCTGCTACGTGGGGCTTTAGCCTTAAAGAGTCTTCGGGTTGTCTTCTTCTGTCACTTAATTAATAATTCTATTTAGAAGTTTTTCAGTTGCGTATGTTTTTGGGACAGTTGGGTGACAAATGTTATGGGACATTACAGCTCCCTCCTGGGTTTTTCACCTAATTTCCCTAAAGTAACAGTCCTGAATGTAGATATTTTTGTAACTGCAGAAAATATGGTTTTCTTTCTTTCAATGTGTAGACAGTGGCTTCTGCCATTAAACTGGGACTGTTTGCAGACAATAGTATATATGTATGTACACGGCAGATGGGATAGGCAGCTGTCTACTTGTAGCCAGCATGCTTCCTGTCAATTAATTTAATCTCTGTATTTTAACTAATACTGTAAATACAATCTTGGCATAACAGTTTTAAACATGAATCTACCTAATTTCTCTCATAAACAAGCCACTCCATTTAATTCAATGTAAAACACTAGGAGTCCAAGAGACAAAATAGAGAGGAGAGAGCAGGGGTTATGCATTCCTATGAAGACTGGGTGACTCACTGACTGCATGATAAATCAATAGCTGCTAAAATGATAGACAGGCTCATCTAAGACCCAGCTGTATGTTGGCCCTTTGCCACCATAATCACAGTGGGTCCCCTAGCTACGTAAAACTCGGCCACACAAGTGTAGAGCATGCTTACTCGGATCATCATGGACCTACCAAACTCACTGGGCTATGGTATCTATCGAAGTGTGCCTGGTGCTGATGAAAGCTCTGATGATAGAATAAGAAAAGATCACTGGTCAGCCCTACTTTTGCCTTTAACAACCCCGAAATTTGGGGAGTCACAGGATACTCTGCAATTGTTATTGAGTGGTGCAATATATGAGTTGTCATATAACCTTAATGACCTAGATTTTGACAGGAACATAACTACTATAATACTGCGCCCCTATATACAAGAATATAACTACTATAATACTGCCCCCTATATACAAGAATATAACTACTATAATACTGCCCCCTATATACAAGAATATAACTACTATAATACTGCCCCTATATACAAGAATAGAACTACTATAATACTGCCTCCTATATACAAGAATATAACTACTATAATACTGCCCCCTATATACAAGAATATAACTACTATAATACTGCCCTCTATATACAAGAATATAACTACTATAATACTGCCCCTATATACAAGAATATAACTACTATAATACTGCCCCTATATACAAGAATATATCTACTATAATACTGCCCCTATATACAAGAATATAACTACTATAATACTGCCCCTATATACAAGAATATAATTAGTATAATACTGCCCCCTATATACAAGAATATAACTACTATAATACTGCCCCTATATACAAGAATATAACGACTATAATACTGCCCCTATATACAAGAATATAACTACTATAATACTGCCCCCTATATAGAAGAATATAACTACTATAATACTGCCCCCTATATAGAAGAATATAACTACTATAATACTGCCCCTATATACAAGAATATAATTAGTATAATACTGCCCCCTATATACAAGAATATAACTACTATAATACTGCCCCTATATACAAGAATATAACGACTATAATACTGCCCCTATATACAAGAATATAATGACTATAATACTGCCTCCTATATACAAGAATATAACTACTATAATACTGCCCCCTATATAGAAGAATATAACTACTATAATACTGCCCCTATATACAAGAATATAATTAGTATAATACTGCCCCCTATATACAAGAATATAACTACTATAATACTGCCCCTATATACAAGAATATAACGACTATAATACTGCCCCCTATATACAAGAATATAACTACTATAATACTGCTCCTATATACAAGAATATAACTACTATAATACTGCCACCAATATACAAGAATATAAGTACTATAATACTGCCCCCTATATACAAGAATATAAGTACTATTATACTGCCCCCTATATACACGAATATAACTACTATAATACTGCCCCCTATATACAAGAATATAACTACTATAATACTGCCCCTATATACAAGAATATAACTACTATAATACTGCTCCTATATACAAGAATATAACTACTATAATACTGCTCCTATATACAAGAATATAACTACTATAATACTGCCTCCTATATACAAGAATATAACTACTATAATACTGCCCCCTATATACAAGAATATAACTACTATAATACTGCCCCCTATATACAAGAATATAACTACTATAATACTGCCCCTATATACAAGAATATAACTACTATAATACTGCTCCTATATACAAGAATATAACTACTATAATACTGCCCCTATATACAAGAATATACCTACTATAGTACTGCTCCTATATACAAGAATATAACTACTATAATACTGCCCCCTATATACAAGAATATAACTACTATAATACTGCCCCTATATACAAGAATATAACTACTATAATACTGCCCCCTATATACAAGAATATAACTACTATAATACTGCCCCCTATATACAAGAATATAAATACTATAATACTGCCACCTATATACAAGAATATAACTACTATAATACTACCCCATATATACAAGAATATAACTACTATAATACTGCCCCCTATGCACAAGAATATAACTATTATAATACTGCCCCCTATATACAAGAATAGAACTACTATAATACTGCCCCCTATATACAAGAATAGAACTACTATAATACTGCCCCTATATACAAGAATAGAACTGCTATAATACTGCCCCCTATATACAAGAATATAACTACTATAATACTGCCCCCTATATACAAGAATATAACTACTATAATACTGCTCCTATATACAAGAATATAACCTCTATAATACTGCCCCTATATACAAGAATATAACTACTATAATACTGTCCCCTATATACAAGAATAGAACTACTATAATACTGCCCCCTATATACAAGAATATAACTACTATAATACTGCCCCTATATACAAGAATATAACGACTATAATACTGCCCCCTATATACAAGAATATAACTACTATAATACTGCTCCTATATACAAGAATATAACTACTATAATACTGCCCCTATATACAAGAATATAACTACTATAGTACTGCTCCTATATACAAGAATATAACTACTATAATACTGCCCCTATATACAAGAATATAACTACTATAATACTGCCCCTATATACAAGAATATAATTACTATAATACTGCTCCTATATACAAGGATATAACTACTATAATACTGCCCCCTATATACAAGAATATAACTACTATAATACTGCCCCCTATATACAAGAATATAACTACTATAATACTGCCCCTATATACAAGAATATAACTACTATAATACTGCCCCTATATACAAGAATATAACTACTATAATACTGCTCCATATATACAAGAATATAACTACTATAATACTGCCCCTATATACAAGAATATAACTACTATAATACAGCCCCTATATACAAGAATATAACTACTCTAATACTGCTCTTATATACAAGAATATAACTACTATAATACTGCCCCTATATACAAGAATATAACTACTATAATACTGCTCCTATATACAAGAATATAACTACTATAATACTGCCCCTATGTACAAGAATATAACTACTATAATACTGCCCCTATATACAAGAATATAACTACTATAATACTGCTCCTATATACAAGAATATAACTACTATAATACTGCTCCCTATATACAAGAATATAACTACTATAATACTGCCCCTATATACAAGAATATAACTACTATAATACTGCCCGCTAGATACAAGAATATAACTACTATAATACTGCCCCCTATATACAAGAATATAATGACTATAATACTGCCCCTATATACAAGAATATAACTACTATAATACTGCTCCTATATACAAGAATATAACTACTATAATACTGCCCCCTATATAGAAGAATATAACTACTATAATACTGCCCCTATATACAAGAATATAATTAGTATAATACTGCCCCCTATATACAAGAATATAACTACTATAATACTGCCCCTATATACAAGAATATAACGACTATAATACTGCCCCTATATACAAGAATATAACTACTATAATACTGCCCCCTATATACAAGAATATAACTACTATAATACTGCTCCTATATACAAGAATATAACTACTATAATACTGCTCCTATATACAAGAATATAATGACTATAATACTGCCCCTATATACAAGAATATAACTACTATAATACTGCCCCTATATACAAGAATATAACTACTATAATACTGCTCCTATATACAAGAATATATCTACTATAATACTGCCCCCTATATACAAGAATATAAATACTATAATACTGCTCCTATATACAAGAATATAACTACTATAATACTGCCCCTATATACAAGAATATAACTACTATAGTACTGCTCCTATATACAAGAATATAACTACTATAATACTGCCCCCTATATACAAGAATATAACTACTATAATACTGCCCCTATATACAAGAATATAACTACTATAATACTGCTCCTATATACAAGAATATAATGACTATAATACTGCCCCTATATACAAGAATATAACTACTATAATACTGCCCCTATATACAAGAATATAACTACTATAATACTGCTCCTATATACAAGAATATATCTACTATAATACTGCCCCCTACATACAAGAATATAACTACTATAATACTGCTCCTATATACAAGAATATAACTACTATAATACTGCCCCTATATACAAGAATATAACTACTATAGTACTGCTCCTATATACAAGAATATAACTACTATAATACTGCCCCCTATATACAAGAATATAACTACTATAATACTGCCCCTATATACAAGAATATAACTACTATAATACTGCCCCTGTATACAAGAATATAATTACTATAATACTGCTCCTATATACAAGGATATAACTACTATAATACTGCCCCCTATATACAAGAATATAACTACTATAATACTGCCCCCTATATACAAGAATATAACTACTATAATACTGCCCCTATATACAAGAATATAACTACTATAATACTGCCCCTATATACAAGAATATAACTACTATAATACTGCTCCATATATACAAGAATATAACTACTATAATACTGCCCCTATATACAAGAATATAACTACTATAATACAGCCCCTATATACAAGAATATAACTACTCTAATACTGCTCTTATATACAAGAATATAACTACTATAATACTGCCCCTATATACAAGAATATAACTACTATAATACTGCTCCTATATACAAGAATATAACTACTATAATACTGCCCCTATGTACAAGAATATAACTACTATAATACTGCCCCTATATACAAGAATATAACTACTATAATACTGCTCCTATATACAAGAATATAACTACTATAATACTGCTCCCTATATACAAGAATATAACTACTATAATACTGCCCCTATATACAAGAATATAACTACTATAATACTGCCCCCTAGATACAAGAATATAACTACTATAATACTGCCCCCTATATACAAGAATATAATGACTATAATACTGCCCCTATATACAAGAATATAACTACTATAATACTGCCCCCTATATAGAAGAATATAACTACTATAATACTGCCCCTATATACAAGAATATAATTAGTATAATACTGCCCCCTATATACAAGAATATAACTACTATAATACTGCCCCTATATACAAGAATATAACGACTATAATACTGCCCCTATATACAAGAATATAACTACTATAATACTGCCCCTATATACAAGAATATAACTACTATAATACTGCTCCTATATACAAGAATATATCTACTATAATACTGCCCCCTATATACAAGAATATAACTACTATAATACTGCTCCTATATACAAGAATATAACTACTATAATACTGCCCCTATATACAAGAATATAACTACTATAGTACTGCTCCTATATACAAGAATATAACTACTATAATACTGCCCCCTATATACAAGAATATAACTACTATAATACTGCCCCTATATACAAGAATATAACTACTATAATACTGCCCCCTATATACAAGAATATAACTACTATAATACTGCCCCTATATACAAGAATATAACTACTATAATACTGCCCCCTATATACAAGAATATAACTACTATAATACTGTCCCCTATATACAAGAATATAACTACTATAATACTTCTTCCTATATACAAGAATATAATTACTATAATACTGCTCCTATATCCAAGGATATAACTACTATAATACTGCCCCCTATATACAAGAATATAACTACTATAATACTGCTCCATATATACAAGAATATAACTACTATAATACTGCCCCCTATATATAAGAATATAACTACTATAATACTGCTCCCTATATACAAGAATATAACTACTATAATACTGCTCCTATATACAGGAATATAACTACTATAATACTGCCTCTATATACAAGAATATAACTACTATAATACTGCCTCCCTATATACAAGAATATAACTACTATAATACTGCCCCCTATATACAAGAATATAACTACTATAATACTGCCCCTATATACAAGAATATAACTACTCTAATACTGCCCCTTTAGACAAGATTTGTTTTACGTGTGACTGATACTGCTGATAATTGTATTAATTATGATTTCCATGTTGGTGAGGGGATGCAGTTTAGTTATTGGGGTTGTCCCCTCTTCCGGTGCCTTCACCCTGGAGACGTTGCAGTATGATGGGATGGGAAGTCTTTGGAGGACGCTAGAGCCGTGAATCTTCTCTGACTGTAAGGGCATGACCACACATGGCGGAATTCCTCCGCAACTGTCCGCATCAATGCCGCACCTAATCCGGGTTGCGGATTACGGCTGCGGATCTGCACAAAATGTGCAGAAAATTGATGCGGACTAGCTGCTGCGGACTGCGGGAAAAGTGCTTCCCTTCTCCCTATCAGTGCAGGATAGAGAGAAGGGACAGCACTTTCCCTAGTGAAAGTAAAAGAAATTCATACTTACCGCCCGTTGTCTTTATGACGCGTCCCTCCTTCGGCATCCAGCCCGACCTCCCTGGATGACGCGCCAGTCCATGTGACCGCTGCAGCCTGTGCTTGGCCTGTGATTGGCTGCAGCCGTCACTTACACTGAAACGTCATCCTGGGAGGCCGGACTGGAGACAGACGCAGGGAGTTCTCGGTAAGTATGAACTTATATGTTTTTTTACAGATACATGTATATTGAGATCGGTAGTCACTGTCCCGGGTGCAGAAACAGTTACTGCCGATCGCTTAACTCTTTCAGCACCCTGGACAGTGACTATTTACTGACGTCTCCTAGCAACGCTCCCGTCATTACGGGAGCCCCATTGACTTCCTCAGTCTGGCTGTAGACCTAGAAATACATAGGTCCAGCCAGAATGAAGAAATGTCAAGTAAAAAAAGCAAGACGCATCCGCAGCACACATGACATGTGCATGACAGCTGCGGACTTCATTGCGGAACTTTGAATCTCCATTGAAGTCAATGGAGAAATTCCGCCATGAGTCCGCCACTGCTCCGCAACAGACAGAGCATGCTGCGGACACCAAATTCCGCTCCGCAGCCTATACTCCGCAGCGGAATTGTACGCATCGTGTAAACGAACACTGCTAAATTAAAGTGAAAGTCAATGGAGAAACGGCTCCGCTGCGGATTAACGCTGCGGAGTGTCCGCAGCGGAATTTAAGTGCAATTCCGCCATGTGTGAACCCGCCCTAAGAAGTGACTCAGCCTTGCCCAGCTCTTCTCAGTAGGACACAGTGAATATCAGCTGGGTATGAATAATTAATCCGTCTTCTGTCTGGCAATGACTACGCTAGTGCTTTGCTCCCTTGGAGTGTGTTTGTCTTCTTGAGTAGTACATGCAGGAGAAGAAAGACATTATTGATCCCCTCCTGGGACTATTTTTATTAGCTCTGCACAGGTCGGGCTGAAGGATCATCATACAAGAGAAGACTTAGGTCATGGTTATATAATCCGCACAAGGATCGCTGATTATGGAGGCTCAGATTTATACATTTACATTAGATGATTCATAGGTTGGCGTGGTCCTGTGTAGCTACAGAGTCCATAAGGACTACTGTGTGGACTCTTTATAGAACTGGCAGTCCTGTGTCGGGAAGCAGGAGGCTCTTGATTTGCATTAATCTTCAACCCAAGAAAATAAGAGATGTCGGAATATTGCGTTGGTGGAGGTCCGTGAGCTGGGCCCTTGACTGATCCCAATAATACAGGGGCCACAGTACTCCACTGTACCATGCCTCTTCGACTTGACTTAAAGATTTTCATAGATTTCCAAGGATCTCCAATTAAAATTAATAAACCCAAAATGAGCACGGTGTATTCCTAAAATACTCTGTTCTGTTGATGGAGCCTGTGACCTCTCACTTGTCTCCAATAGACAGTCCAGTTTCCTGTCAATAAGGTTGATGGTCCTGCAAGGAACCCAAATACTTAATGAAGGTGCCTATGACTGCTGGTCAGGAGGCGCTGAGGTCAACGGGGTAGCCTAAATTGACTGGGGGTGGGGTTTAATATTCATCAGAAGGGGCTGCTTGTAGGTGGTCAACCCACCCAGCTCAGCTCTGGTTTACTTCTTTGCTATAGGGCCGTATAAATTCTTGTTATACCCAGAATCCCCTCCTGACCTTATGACACTGCCCCTAAGTGGATAGGTCACTGCCCCTCCCATGATTAACACAGTCCTCTCCTGAAATACTCTGTTCTGCTGGGGACCCTGCTCTTTCCACCACGTAACTTAATCTGTGACCTCCCACAAGATCAGCATACTCCACTCCTGAAATACTCTGCGCTGGTATTAATCTGCTCGGCCAGATAATATTGTATTCCGTTATTCAGCCAAGAGATAAGGAATGATTACAAAAAGAGCCCAGACCTTTGACTTTCACACCTTCGGACCTTTGTACTACGGAAGGAGTTATTATGCAGAGAGAATATGAGTGTTATCTCTCCGTGAGCCCATAGCTGCCAAATCTCCCCAGGGACTCCACAGAACAGGAACTATTTAATTATGGATGGATATCTGATGATACGGAGAGACCGTGCCAGTAAATAGATGAATGGGAGAGAGATTGAAGATTGACGTTAACCCCTGTTAAATTTTCGGGGTCATTCTGTAAATGTGAAGACATTTTTTCAAAAATTTGAATATTATAACTATTTTTTTTCATGGACCCACTATAAAACGTTATACTATGATCTAATATGATCTATTAAAAAAAAATACAATAAAATTTGAATCCATGGAAAAATTTGCTCATCTCTATTCATAAGTTGAGCACAGTGGGCATTGGGCCATTCTCCAGTTTCTCTGTAAACTTATTTGTAAAATAACCCAAAAAGCTAAAGACCCGAAGAGCCCTTGCCACCTACTGGGTCATGTTATGGCTGGGTCTCCTGACTTGGGCTCACCAGATCTGACCTTGTTTATGTGAGTATTTCACGCGTGACCCCTGTTAGGACCAACAGTTAAATTAATAGGGGGTAATATGTCCAGAACCCATTTAAAAGATAGTTTCACATGTTAGAGCAGCAGTTTGTGCTCCAGAGCTGTTCTTCCTATTATAAATAGAAACAGAAAGTTACAACCATGGTCTGTTTTGTAGTTATGGCATCTTTCTGTCATTTAGTCACCCAGTTTTATGCACAGACCCTTCCCTATTGTCTTCTCTGGCTGGCACTGTCTCCCTGTCATAGGTTTTTCTTTACCATGATATAAATGTGTCTCCATGCTCGGTATTTTTAAAAAAAAAAATACCCTGAGATATGTCTCCAACATGCCCTGGCACCCCTACCAATCAAAGGCACTCAGTGACCTTGCAAGCAAATGTTTTTCTATTTCATTGAAACGTTTCATTGACTACATCTTAAAGTTGCCCGGATCATGCCCACAGTGCCATTCATATTGGTTTACCCCCGTAGGGTGGCACGGGCTTTCAAAAAGCTTAAAAACCAAGTGGCAATTAGGTTTTGGGATTGTCTAATTGGTAAATGAATGAAGCAGCAGAGTAGTCTTGTTTATCATGTGGAGTTACCCTTTAAAACAAGACATTCACCTGTGTCCTATCCAAAAATGATAGGATCAACAAGAGTCATTTTTGTTTTTGCACTTCCTTGAACATGGATTCTTGGTCCTCTTCCTTTTTTGCTAATCTTTTTCCATTTTCTTTTTGTCTTTCCTCCCCCGTCCCCTTTCAAATCCAACTCCTGCCCCCTATGTTGTCTCCGTCCCCCGTCCCCCTGTCTCCTGGTAATAGCCGGCCAAGCTGTATTGGGTCACAGCTCATCCCATTCTTTTCTATGAATGAAGTCAAAGTTCTGGCAACCTGCCCATCGCTGACCGTATCGCTCTACTTTTATCAATGGGCTCGAGTGTTTATCAGATCACTAATGACTTATACTGATATCCCATTACATTGTGTTAATAGCTTCAGATCTGGAGGTCACCACGCTGTTTGTTTGTCAGCAGTTTCGGGACTGGACGATACCGGCTAATTGACTGTGTTCCCCTAAATACAGATCAGCCTCTTATTATTTATAAAACGTATTGATTTTTGGATTCTCTATATAGTCCTTACACAATAATGTAAACAGAGGTTATTATAGTCAAGTAATGATGCTCGGGGCCGGAAACAACGAGGGTCGTTCAAGGTTACAAGGTCAATAGAAGGCTGGGTTTACATGGTGAGGTTCCCCTCCAACTATAACACGGCCCAAAATGGTCCATGTAAACGAGCGCCGATCGAGAGCTCGTTGATCAGCGCTCGTTTGCTCCTACCACAGGGAGCAATAATTGGATATGTATAGGGATGAGCGCTTGTTAGTACGTACGCTCGTCCCCATACATTTTTGTCGTGTCGGCAGCACGTCTCCCTATTTACACAGGAAGATGGGCTGCTGACAATGATGATTTTTAATTCTGCATAAAAGAGCAGATCAGCCGATGATCGAGCGATTGCTCCTTCATCCGCTGATCATTGTTCTGATTACACAGGTTAATGATCGGGAACGAGCGTTCATATGAACGCTTGTTTGCCCGATCATTGGACGTGTAATAGGGCCTTTAGATGCAGATCATTTATAATCAGAAGGTAAAGATAGGTTTACACAGGCAGATAGGTGCCCATAACAAGCGCCGAACACAGGTCAATTGGCGCTCTTTTAAAGGCCCTTTACACGAGCCAATGTAAACTGTATGGGGATGAACGATTGTTAATATGAACGTTCGGTCCCCATACAGTTTACATGATATCGGCAGCACATTTCTTGTTTACGTGGGGAGATGTGCTCCCGACAACGATAATTTCAGGGCAGCATAAAAGATTAAATCAGCCGGATTCTATAGGAAATTAGGATTTTTTATTTTTATTACTTATAAATGGATAACATACTATCAATAATTTCATACGGGCTTCTTACTTGCCCCATCCTAAATGGTCAGCTGAACAGCGCCTCTAGTGGCCAATGACTACTACTACTACTGATAGTAATAATGCCATTCATCAGGTATTTTCCTAAGAATCTCTGCGATTCTTTTCAAAACCAAAGGAGACATCCAGTGCCCGAGACGTCTCCTGATAGAAGTTTGTCTTATTACCAGTAAATGGGGGAATGTATTACAATGACCCCAAGGTCGGGCATCTCAAAATATCTTTCTGCCAGGAAGTTGTCACAGAGACTGGAGAGCGATCCCTTCAACCTTATTTTAACATTATATAAAAATGTCATTTCCAATTTTACCAGATCACTGTGGGTCAGAGCTCCATAACTGTTACTAGATTGTAAGTTTATGAGCCAAGCTCTCCACATCTGTTATATATATATATTTAATTTTTTTCTATTTTTATTTTTTTACTTATTTATTTTTTTTATTATTATTATTTAGCTATTATTATTATTTTTTGGTATTTTCAGAGATTATATTTTAGTTGTTTTCTTAAGTGTTTTATTTACTTATTTTATATATTACTATTTTATTCTTAACCTGAATACATTTGATTGTAAATTGCACAAGTCCCGGTATCAGCGGGCAGCTCATGATCACGTATTGTCCCGAATGACTTGCTATTCCCTGAAGCTGAATATGGCAGCCGGCCACTTCCTTTTCCTGCCGCTCTCTCCAGATAAATTTAGCAGCTAATGATCTCCTCTCTGGCACGAGATGTGATTGATCTATCATGTGCGGCGGCCATACAGGGGTCTCGTCATATACTGTAGTTCAGGCACCAAGAGATTAAAGGGGTTGTCTCATGAAGAATCCTCGTCCACATGACGTACTAGGGCTCATCAGCCTCATAGATGGGGGTCCCCCACTCGAGACTCCCTTCCCTGAGCCAGAGGTCAGAGCCTCTCTGGAAGACACTGTTTAGCTGAATGGTCGCCATGTAATACCACATTTCTCCTGAAGAGGCCGCTGCAGGAGAAATGTCTGGCTGGCCGAGCCCACCGCCCCCCCCCCCTCAGCAGCTGTTTGCTGGGGGTATCTAGAGCCAGGCCCACCGGCTCCCATATAAAAGGGGTTGTCAAACCCTATAACACTATCCATACTAATAAGAACCACCTCAGCAGACAGTATCACACATGATAGGATTAGATACAGTGGCTCAGCAGACAGTATCACACATGATAGGATTAGATACAGCGGCTCAGCAGACAGTATCATACATGATAGAATTAGATATAGCGGCTCAGCAGACAGTATCACACATGATAGGATTAGATACAGTGGCTCAGCAGACAGTATCATACATGATAGAATTAGATACAGCGGCTCAGCAGACAGTATCACACATGATAGGATTAGAGATAGCGGCTCAGCAGACAGTATCACACATGATAGGATTAGATACAGTGGCTCAGCAGACAGTATCACACATGATAGGATTAGATACAGTGGCTCAGCAGACAGTATCACACATGATAGGCTTAGATACAGTGGCTCAGCAGACAGTATCACACATGATAGGATTAGATACAGTGGCTCAGCAGACAGTATCACACATGATAGGATTAGATACAGTGGCTCAGCAGACAGTATCACACATGATGGGATTATATACAGTGGCTCAGCAGACAGTATCACACATGATAGGATTAGATACAGCGGCTCAGCAGACAGTATCACACATAATGGGATTAGATACAGTGGCTCAGCAGACAGTATCACACATGATAGGATTAGATGCAGTGGCTCAGCAGACAGTATCACACATGATGGGATTATATACAGTGGCTCAGCAGACAGTATCACACATGATAGGATTAGATACAGTGGCTCAGCAGACAGTATCACACATGATGGGATTATATACAGTGGCTCAGCAGACAGTATCACACATGATAGGATTAGATATAGCGGCTCAGCAGACAGTATCACACATGATATGATTAGATATACAGCTCAGCAGACAGTATCACACATGATATGATTAGATATACAGCTCAGCAGACAGTATCACACATGATAGGATTAGATACAGCGGCTCAGCAGACAGTATCATACATGATAGGATTAGATACAGCAGCTCAATAGACAGTATCACACATGATGGGATTAGATACAGTATCTCAGTAGACAGTATCACACGATAGGATTAGATACAGCAGCTCAGCAGACAGTATCACACATGATAGGATTAGATACAGCGGCTCAGCAGACTGTATCACACATGATAGGATTAGATACACAGCTCAGCAGACAGTATCACACATGATAGGATTAGATACAGCGGCTCAGCAGACAGTATCATACATGATAGGATTAGATACATCGGCTCAGCAGATGGTATCACACATGATAGGCTTAGATACACTGGCTCAGCAGATTGTATCAAACATGTTAGGCTTAGATACACTGACTCATTAGAGAGTCAATCCCTATAACACTATCCATACTAATAAGAGCCACCTCAGCAGACAGTATCACACATGATGGGATTAGATACACAGCTCAGCAGACAGTATTACACATGATAGGATTAGATACAGTGGCTCAGCAGACAGTATCACACATGATAGGATTAGATACAGCGGCTCAGCAGACAGTATCACACATGATAGGATTAGATACAGCGGCTCAGCAGACAGTATCATACATGATAGGATTAGATACAGCAGCTCAGCAGATGGTATCACACATAATAGGCTTAGATCCACCAGCTCAGTAGACCGTATCAAACATCATCGCCTTAGATACAGCAGCTGACCAGACAGTATAACACACAATAGGCTTAGATACAGCAGCTCAGCAGACAGTATCATACATGATAGGATTAGATACAGCAGCTCAGCAGATGGTATCACACATAATAGGCTTAGATCCACCAGCTCAGTAGACCGTATCAAACATCATCGCCTTAGATACAGCAGCTGACCAGACAGTATAACACACAATAGGCTTAGATACAGCAGCTCAGCAGACAGTATCACACATGACATTTTCTGCAGCAATTCCGTTACGTGTGGACAAGCCCTGAGTCCACCAGTGTCCCCCTGCCCCCCCCCCCCCCTGATCTGTAATGGCAAGTCCTCTAAGGTGACGTCATGGTAGAACCAGAGATGTGACCGGTGACCGGTGACCGATACACAGTCCGTACAGGATATGATCTGCTCCCATCCACGAGAATTATAACACTTCCAGTCCAGCCGAAATGACCGGTTCAGCTCCTAATAATTCACCTGAAACGTTTGGTGTCACTGAGGTCTCTATAAATAGTTCTGATCCTTCTTCTTCGCCACTTCGCATGGTTTAAAGACCTGAAATGAAAACGAGCACAGAAAATTATCATTAATCCCACATGACGACTATAAGGTCTGTTCTGATTGGTTAATGCAGACATCTCCAAACTCTGGCGAAACTACAACTCCCAGCATGCCCTCACAGTTTCAATCTACATATAACATTGGAAAGTATTACAAATACTTTACCTGATCTATCATGTGTAATACTCCAATCACATGCAAAGCTGCATTCACAATTCTTCCAAATGGCACATGGAATTTCTTCGCACTTTTATCCGCTTAACTGGGCTCATGTTATACTCTGCATTATAATCAGGGCATTGTAGGATATATACTTGGTCTGTGAACTAAATTGTGGCATAAAGCTCAACCTCCCAAAATACAAAAAAAGCAGAGCATGCTCTTTACTGACTGAGAACCATCAATAAGGTGGAGGGCTATGTATCCCCATGGTAACAGACTACAATCAAACCCTGTGTAGTCTGTTCCTGTAATCCTACTCCCCTTTATCTGTTCCTCACTTCTTACTAATATACATTTATCAGATTAGCAGGAAGGAGGCGGCAGATGGAAGGGAGTATGAATGTAGGATCAGACTACATAGGGTTTGTTTGTAGTCTGTTACTATGGAAACGGATAGGTCTCCATATACTAGTTGGACAGGTGTACATATCTCATCCCCTGTGCTTGGTAGCTTTAAAAAGAAAACAAAAGGTGAGTTTTATAGAAAATCGGACCCTGGGTTACTCATATAACCCTACTCATTATTTTTAGACAGTTTTTCAAAATCCCTACTGGTCTAAGTGAAGGGGTTCATTTTACATTTCTTGGTGGTCTAGGAGAGTGAAATGCTTAATGGTTAATTAAAATTGCTCTCGGGGGTCTCTCTGCTCTGGGGCCTCTCTAGGAAATGGGGGCCCTATCCAATTACTCTGTTTATTACCTATAAAACCATTCCCGGGGGCACTTGCTCTGGTTAAGGTGCATCAATGATATAAAAGGCCCTTTGTTCCAAATTTTTTGTCCAAAATTCCCATATTGAAGGTCCAAGCTCTTGAATTGCACCAGCCTGATCTTCTGTGACCTTCAATGTGAACTCTATGACCTGTCAGAAGAGGAGTTTTAGATAAATTGCCCCTTTGGGTACTGAAGTGCACTATAACGTAAGCTGTGTATGACGCATATTATGTGATGCTATTTATTTAACAGATAAAGGGGAGTAGGATTACAGGAACAGACTACACAGGGTTTGATTGTAGTCTGTTACCATGGGGATACATAGCCCTGCATAGGAGCTGTAGACACAAAATGACAAGATTTTTAATGAAAATTAGTTGCTTCATTTTTCAAAAAAAAAAAAATTGGCTTCAAAAGTGGTTATTCCCTTTAAGGGTCCTGAAAATAGTTTTTTTTTTTTTTTTCAAGACAGCTAATTCTGAAATCCTTTTATCGTTCTGCCTCTCCAGGTAGAGCATTATTGTCGACTCCTTCTGAAACAGGTCGGACTATAGCCAAGAGCCTTGTTGGCTTATAAGTAGCATAAGCAAAACCTCCTTATACTGATCGTGGGGAGAAAGCTGAATATTCCAATTTTTTTTTCTCTAAGAACCTAAAAATTTGGCGGTGAAGCGCTGCATGACAAATGCTCATATTGAATTCATATGGTTCCTGCCAAGACTTAAAGGGAATGTGTCGCTAGAAATTTTTTTTTTTTTTAGTTAAACAGTTATTACATACATGATTACACATTGTTCTAATTTTTGTAATTTTTTCACAAGTCAGGAAATATTATAAATTAGATTCTAATTTATAACATTTCCATGTGCTGGTCACTAGAGGGAGCAATTCCCAAAATTGCAGCATTGGCATGTGGTAAAGCAACCTCATTCCTTTATGCTGCAAAATTGGAGAAGACACACTCGCTCTAGTGTCCTCACACAATCCCCCCTCCTTTATCCTGGCTAATGCCAGGAGGAGGGGGTTGAATGTTCAAACCTCCTACACTGTGTGCCGCCATTTTCTGAGTGACTGCACAGTGTAGGAGGATTAGATACAGTGGTAATCACACAGTATAACACGAACATACACACACATCACATACACAAACATAACTTACCTGCTCCTGCCATCGCTGTCACTGTTGCCGCCGCCTCCGCTCCTAGTCCTTGCTTCTGAACATATGGACGGAAGCCGCGACCGGAAGTAGTCATCTTACTGTCCGGCCGTGGCTTCCGGTCCACATGAAAATGGCGCCGGATGTCGCTCTGCCGAAGACCTTCCTTTTGGTCTGTGTGGGAGCGGCGCATGCGCCGTTCCCACACAGACGGCGTACGCTATAGTGAATGGAACGGCTCCCGTTCGCATTCTCTATGGGGATGTATGTGCCGTATTCCATCTCTGTATGTGTCGTTAATCGACACATACAGAGATGAAAAAAAAAAATGCCAGCCCCCATAGAGAAGTAAAAGAAAGAAAAAAGTACAACCCAAAAACACAAATAAATAAAATTTATTTTAATGACATACTAAAAGCAATAACATATAAACATTTTTTTTTTTCGTGACACCTTCCCTTTAAAGAGGCTCTGTCACCACATTATAAGTGCCCTATCTCCTACATAAGGAGATGGGAGCTGTAATGTAGGTGACAGCTGTGCTTTTTATTTAGAAAAACGATCTATTTTTACCACTTTATTAGCGATTTTAGCTTTATGCTAATTAATTTCTTAATGCCCAAGTGGGCGTTGTACAGAGGAGTGTATGACGCTGACCAATCAGTGACCAATCAGCGTCATGCACTTCTCTCCATTCATTTACTCAGTGCATAGTGACACTGCGTTGTTCACTATGTGCTGTCTTATACTGACATATTAACGATACTGAAGTGTCTTGACAGTGAATAGACATTCCTTCCAGCCAGGACGCGATGTCTATTCACAATCCCAACACTTCGGTAACGTTTGTGTGGGACTTACAGCAGAGCAAGCGTAATCTCGCGAGATTTACGCTGTAAATTACAGATTACAGGGAGATTACTCTTTGCTCTGCTGTAAATCCCACAGAAACGTTACCAAAGTGTCGGGATTGTGAATAGACATCCCGTCCTGGCTGGAGGGAATGTCCATTCACTGTCAAGACACTTCAGTAACGTTAGTATGTCAGTATAAGACAGCACATAGTGAACAACGCAGTGTCACTATGCGCTGAGTAAATGAATGGAGAGGAGTGCATGATGCTGATTGGTCACTGATTGGTTACTGATTGGTCAGCGTCATCCACTCCTCTGTACAACGCCCACTTGGTCTAAAGTAAAAACACGCCCACTTGGTCATTAAGAAACTAATCAGCATAAAGCTAAAATCGCTCCGAACGTGGTAAAAATAGATCGTTTTTCTAAATAAAAAGCACTGCTGTCACCTACATTACAGCGCCGATCTCCTTATGTAAGAAATAGGGCACTTATAATGTGGGGAAAAATCCTCTTTAAACACATGTCTATAACCACCACTCAAATGTCTGCGTCCTGAAGCTGTGTTTTTTTTTTTACGCAAAGGCGTCAGGGGTTCATGGCTGTAGGGAATGAGAGAAAGGGAAAAAAATACCTTTTGGCCAAATGTAATAAAATATGTGAACTCTTTAAAATTACTGTGCCTTATAGGTCAGTGCTGAGGTTTGAAAATGTAACCCCGAATGGAACTCACATTGCTAAACAAACAATCAATGCAAAACCAGAATAATATGATGTCATAGTGGAAGCTTTGCAGCTTGCAGGGCAATCCCGATTTAAACATCCTTACAAAAAAAAAGAAAAATGGGCAAAAAAGAAAAATGGGCACAATGGAAATATCCCTGATTTTGAATGATAACTACAGTAAGAAGATTTTCATTACATTCGTCCATAATATATAAAAAAAAAAATAGAGGGAGGAGGGAGATGCAGCTGCAGCCTCTATTCCTGTGCGTGTGTGTGTGTGTGTGTGTGTGTGTGTGTGTGTTTGTGTGAGAGCATGCTGCGAGAGGGGAGAAGGAGCTGCAAGAAAAACATCTGACTGTCTCAGAGCACAGCTGTGATTGTGTTATAGAAAGTGCACATTTACAGTAGCCAAACCTATTGAGGGACAATGACATGAGCTCCTTGTCAGTGATAAAGATTTGCATCTTTCGGAGCAATAATCGGGCAAACAAAAGCTCATACGAATGCTCGTCCCTAATCATTACCCTGTGTAAACAGGGAAGTAATCAGGTGACAAATGCGTAACCGCTCTTTCGTCCCCTATACAGTTTGCGTCATTGTCGGAAGCACATCCTCTGTGTACATGTGCTGCTGACTACGTTGATTCTTACTGCCATATTAAAGGTGCAATCAGCCGACAAACAAATGTTCTGTTCCCCCGATCATCGACCCGTGTAAAAGGGCCTTTAGACAGGACCTCTTTCCTACCGCAGGAACATATTCTTCATTACTAATGCATGATACTTCCTTTTACAATTAGCTTGTGTATGAAGAAGACATGCAACTTCCTTTTGACCCTATTCCATTTGGGACATTCCACTATAGCTACTATTTTGATATCTCTGATATTGTGTTATCAATACAGGTGGTCACTTAGGACCTAATGTTTCCAAAAAAAGTCACCATGATGCCCATCCCAACCAATCAGTGGTCAGCTTTCAATGTCTAAACTGAACTGGATAAATGCCACGTGGACTATTATTGGCTCCTACGGAGCAAGGACAACCTACCTTTGGAAAAATATTCTTGGTAGGGACTGGCGTGTTGCTAGACCTTGAAGATGCTACGGCACCATGTGCTACTAACAGTAGTGGAGGATGCATGGACAATTGAACGTGGCTGTTGTTGGTGCCAGCATATAGACCTGGGGTACATGGCCCTGGCGCTCTGTGCTAGTAACCTCACTGCTCGAATCACAACGGCCTACATACCCTACTTCTCCTTTCCATGGAATTAATAGTGGGTTGTTGCAGCCCCGTCATGGAGACCTTGTGTGGATTCCAATCGCCAAATACATAAATGTCCCCACCTATACACACACATCTCTGCCTCTATTCAAGCCGGGCAGGATGTAGATATTGTTGGATGTGGTGATGTGGATCCATGACATCATACCCAGAAATTGGGAGCGTGTGGTCATCACATTTTCTCAGGAATACACATTTAGGAGTTGTTCGCATGTAGCGCAAATGATGGGCGGAAAGTCCGCAGCGTATTACAGTAGCAGCAAAGTGGATAAAAACATCTGACTGGCTTAGAGCACAGCTGTGACTGTGGTATAGAAAGTGTACATTTACAGAAGCCAAACCTATTGAGGGACAATGACACGAGCTCCTTGTCAGTGATATAGAGTTTGACATAAACCAGACAGGTTTTCTGCATCTGGATTTAACCCCAGAGAAAGCCAGCCATAGTGTCACCCCAGACAATGCCAGCCATAGTGTCACCCCAGACACTGCCAGCCATAGTGTCAACCCAGACACTGCCAGCCATAGTGTCACCCCAGACACTGCCAGTCATAGTGTCAACCCAGACACTGTCAGCCATAGTGTCAACCCAGACACTGCCAGCCATAGTGTCACCCCAGACACTGCCAGCCATAGTGTCACCCCAGACAATGCCAGCCATAGTGTCACCCCAGACACTGCAGCCATAGTGTCAACCCAGACACTGCCAGCCATAGTGTCACCCCAGACACTGCCAGCCATAGTGTCACCCCAGACACTGCCAGCCATAGTGTCACCCAAGACAATGCCAGTCATAGTGTCAACCCAGACACTGCCACTCATAGTGTCACCCCAGACACTGCCAGTCATAGTATCACCCCAGACACTGCCAGCCATAGTGTCACCCCAGACACTGCCAGTCATAGTGTCACCCCAGACAATGCCAGCCATAGTGTCACCCCAGATAATGCCAGCCATAGTGTCAACCTAGACACTGCCAGCCATAGAGTCACCCCAGACACTGCCAGTCATAGTGTCACCCCAGACACTGCCAGCCATAGTGTCACCCAAGACAATGCCAGTCATAGTGTCAACCCAGACACTGCCACTCATAGTGTCAACCCAGACACTGCCACTCATAGTGTCACCCCAGACACTGCCAGCCATAGTGTCACCCCAGACAATGGCAGCCATAGTGTCAACCCAGACACTGCCAGCCATAGGGTCACCCCAGACAATGCCAGCCATAGTGTCACCCCAGACAATGCCAGCCATAGTGTCACCCCAGACAAAGCCAGCCATAGTGTCACCCCAGACAAAGCCAGTCATAGTGTCACCCCAGACAATGCCAGCCATAGTGTCACCCCAGACAATGCCAGCCATAGTGTCACCCCAGACAAAGCCAGTCATAGTGTCACCCCAGACAATGCCAGCCATAGTGTCACCCCAGACAAAGCCAGTCATAGTGTCACCTCAGACAATGCCAGCCATAGTGTCACCCCAGACAATGCTAGCCATAGTGTCACCCCAGACAAAGCCAGTCATAGTGTCACCCCAGACAATGCCAGCCATAGTGTCACCCCAGACAATGCCAGCCATAGTGTCACCCCAGACACTGCCAGTCATAGTGTCACCCCAGACAAAGCCAGCCATAGTGTCAACCAAGACAAAGCCAGTGTCACCCAAGACAATGCCAGTCATAGTGTCACCCCAGACAAATACAGCTATAGTGTCACCCCAGACACTGCCAGCCATAGTGTCACCCCAGACACTGCCAGCCATAGTGTCACCCCAGACACTGCCAGTCATAGTGTCACCCCAGACAATGCCAGCCATAGTGTCACCCCAGATAATGCCAGTCATAGTGTCACCCCAAACAAAGCCAGTCACAGTATCACCCCAGATAATGGCAGTCATAATGTGACCCTGGACAATACCAGTCATAGTGTCACCCAAGACAATGACAGCCATAGTGTTACCCAAGACAATGCCTTCCAAGTCACAGAGTACCCCCTGACAATACCAGCCACAGTATCACCTCAGACAATGCCTGGCACACTGACACGCTAGACAACTTGAGTGACAGTGTTAGCCTGGACTATCCAAGTGACAGAGCTGCCCCTGACAATGCCAGCCACAGTACCTTTAAAAGTGCAGCCACAATACCATAAAACAATGCCAGCTACAGGGCTTCTTTTGCTATGCCAGCCTATACACCGTTTCTGGTGATGCCCAGTGGTATCTCGAAACCCATGCCACCACACTGGCTGGAACTGATGATGTCACTACACCAGCACTGCATATAGACAAGCGAGTCTATTCTCCTTATGCTGTTAGTGGAGAGGAACGCGAACTGCTGCACTGTCAAGTATTAAAGGTGGTCAGCAGGAAACTTAGACTGTTAAGGAGTTTCCAATTTCAGAAATCCCACTGCCAAATACCATATTGGAGGAATCTGAGTTAACACAGGGGTCCTCCATCTATTAAAGCGGAGAGCGGCTGCAATGAGCATGTAACGAACTGGAGGACTCGGCACATCTGTATTACAAGGACAGTTCATTGATTTTAATGATAACGGTGTAATGCTTTATTTTACCTGTGGTGACGCTGCAGGGAAATTCTACTCTTACTTCCAGATTCTCCCACAGATTACAGCTGATCGGTAGGGGTCTCAGCAGGAGGACAACCTATGATCAGCTTATGTTCAGGGACCTCTTTTACAAAAAAAACACCTGGGACATATCTGAAGGTTTATGGGCGGCTTTCCATCTTGGAGCTGTATGGCCGTATTTTTTATGAATCTTTGTAAGGAGATCTGATCTTGATGAGGTCGGACAATGAGAAAATTTTATTGAAATGTAACCTTTGATCTTGTGATCAAGGCAACAAACCACCACAGAGAATAGAAGAGACATGACCACCCATCGGCATGTTCTATTCCACTCAAAAAGAATTAATTTCATCTAATCGACCACTTAGCGTCCACGGTTCACTGCGCTCGGAGGAAACCACAGTACAGAGAGCAGTTCAGACATCTTATTGAAGGCGAACATTTCTGCCTTGTATTCTCAGTTGCTAAATGATTTAAGGAACGTGACTTTGTAAGAAAGCAGCATAAGTTGATGATACCCCCCCCCCCAAGAGGGTCAAAAGAGGACGCATTGTCTGCCTCTACAATCGCCCCCTGTCTGGAACTGTATGCAATATAATAACATCTAGTATAATAGAAAAATGCAAATGGGTCATGTTACACAACCGATAACCCGAATAATCTCTCATTATAGAGACTTTTATATTAACATGTATTACATCTAATTGCATAACACATCAGATATTAAAACACAATTATGTTTATATTCTTACACATAGGGGGCAGTATTATAGTAGCTATATTCTTGTATATAGGGGCAGTATTATAGTAGTTATATTCTTGTATATAGGGGGCAGTATTATAGTAGTTATATTCATGTATATAGGGGCAGTATTATAGTAGTTATATTCTTGTATATAGGGGGCAGTATTATAGTAGTTATATTCATGTATATAGGGGCAGTATTATAGTAGTTATATTCTTGTATATAGGGGGCAGTATTATAGTAGCTATATTCTTGTATATAGGAGGCAGTATTATAGTAGCTATATTCTTGTATATAGGAGCAGTATTATAGTAGTTATATTCTTGTATATAGAGGCAGTATTATAGTAGCTATATTCTTGTATATAGGAGGCAGTATTATAGTAGCTATATTCTTGTATATAGGAGCAGTATTATAGTAGTTATATTCTTGTATATAGGAGGCAGTATTATAGTAGTTATATTCTTGTATATAGGGGCAGTATTATAGTAGTTATATTCTTGTATAAAGGAGCAGTATTATAGTAGTTATATTCTTGTATATAGGGGGCAGTATTATAGTAGCTATATTCTTGTATATAGGAGGCAGTATTATAGTAGCTATATTCTTGTATATAGGAGCAGTATTATAGTAGTTATATTCTTGTATATAGGGGCAGTATTATAGTAGATATATTCTTGTATATAGGGGCAGTAATATAGTAGTTATATTCTTGTATATAGGGGGCAGTATTATAGTAGTTATATTCTTGTATATAGGTGGCAGTATTATAGTAGTTATATTCTTGTATATAGGGGGCAGTATTATAGTAGTTATATTCTTGTACATAGGAGGCAGTATTATAGTAGTTATATTCTTGTATATAGGAGCAGTATTATAGTAGTTATATTCTTGTATATAGAGGGCAGTATTATAGTAGTTATATTCTTGTATATAAGAGCTGTATTATAGTAGTTATATTCTTGTATATAGGGAGCAGTATTATAGAAGTTATATTCTTGTATATAGGAGCAGTATTATAGTAGTTATATTCTTGTATATAGGAGCAGTATTATAGTAGTTATATTCTTGTATATAGGGGCAGTATTATAGTAGTTATATTCTTGTATATAGGGGGCAGTATTATAGTAGTTATATTCTTATATATAGAGGGCAGTATTATAGTAGTTATATTCTTGTACATAGGAGGCAGTATTATAGTAGTTATATTCTTGTGTATAGGAACAGTATTATAGTAGTTATATTCTTGCACATAAGGGGCAGTATTATAGTAGATATATTCTTGTATATAGGTGACAGTATTATAGTAGTTATATTCTTGTATATAGGGGCAGTATTATAGTAGATATATTCTTGAATATAGGGGCAGTAATATAGTAGTTATATTCTTGTATATAGGAGCAGTATTATAGTAGTTATATTCTTGTATATAGGGGCAGTATTATAGTAGTTATATTCTTGTACATAGGGGCAGTATTATAGTAGTTATATTCTTGTATATAGGAGCAGTATTATAGTAGTTATATTCTTGTATATAGGAGCAGTATTATAGTACTTATATTCTTGTATATAGGGAGCAGTATTATAGTAGTTATATTCTTGTATATAGGAGCAGTATTATAGTACTTATATTCTTGTATATAGGAGCAGTATTATAGTAGTTATATTGTTGTATATAGGGGCAGTATTATGGTGGTTATATTCTTGTGTATAGGGGCAGTATTATAGTAATTATATTCTTGTATATAGGAGCAGTATTATAGTAGTTATATTCTTGTATATAGGGGGCAGTATTATAGTAGTTATATTCTTGTGTATAGGAGCAGTATTATAGTAGTTATATTCTTGTTTATAGGAGGCAGTATTATAGTAATTATATTCTTGTATATAGGAGCAGTATTATAGTAGTTATATTCTTGTATATAGGAGGAAGTATTATAGTAGTTATATTCTTGTATATAGGAGCAGAATTATAGTAGTTATATTCTTGTACATAGGAGATAGTATTATAGTAGTTATATTCTTGTATATAGGGGCAGTATTATAGTAGTTATATTCTTGTATATAGGAGGCAGTATTATAGTAGTTATATTCTTGTATATAGGAGCAGTATTATAGTAGTTATATTCTTGTACATAGGAGATAGTATTATAGTAGTTATATTCTTGTATATAGGGGCAGTATTATAGTAGTTATATTCTTGTATATAGGGGCAGTATTACAGTAGTTATATTCTTGTATATAGGATCAGTATTATAGTAGTTATATTCTTGTATATAGGGGCAGTATTACAGTAGTTATATTCTTGTATATAGGGGGCAGTATTACAGTAGTTATATTCTTGTATATAGGAGCAGTATTATAGTAGTTATATTCTTGTATATAGGGGCAGTATTATAGTAGTTATATTCTTGTATATAGGAGGCAGTATTATAGTAGCTATATTCTTATATATAGAGGGCAGTATTATAGTAGTTATATTCTTGTACATAGGGGGCAGTATTATAGTAGTTATATTCTTGTATATAGGAGCAGTATTATAGTAGTTATATTCTTGTATATAGGAGCAGTATTATAGTACTTATATTCTTGTATATAGGAGCAGTATTATAGTACTTATATTCTTGTATATAGGAGCAGTATTATAGTAGTTATATTGTTGTATATAGGGGCAGTATTATAGTGGTTATATTCTTGTGTATAGGGGCAGTATTATATTAATTATATTCTTGTATATAGGAGCAGTATTATAGTAGTTATATTCTTGTATATAGGGGGCAGTATTATAGTAGTTATATTCTTGTGTATAGGAGCAGTATTATAGTAGTTATATTCTTGTTTATAGGAGGCAGTATTATAGTAATTATATTCTTGTATATAGGAGCAGTATTATAGTAGTTATATTCTTATATATAGGGGGCAGTATTATAGTAGTTATATTCTTGTATATAGGGGGCAGTATTATAGTAGTTATATTCTTGTATATAGGGGGCAGTATTATAGTAGTTATATTCTTGTATATAGGAGCAGTATTATAGTAGTTATATTCTTGTATATAGGAGGCAGTATTATAGTAGTTATATTCTTGTATATAGGAGGCAGTATTATAGTAGTTATACTCTTGTATATAGGAGCAGTATTATAGTAGTTATATTCTTGTATATAGGAGCAGTATTATAGTAGTTATATTCTTGTATATAGGGTCAGTATTATAGTAGCTATATTCTTGTATATAGGGGGCAGTATTATAGTAGTTATATTCTTGTATATAGAGGCAGTAGTATAGTAGTTATATTCTTGCATATAGGGGGCAGTATTATAGTAGTTATATTCTTGTATATAGGGGCAGTATTATAGTAGTTATATTCTTGTATATAGGGGGCAGTATTATAGTAGTTATATTCTTGTATATAGGGGCAGTATTATAGTAGTTATATTCTTGTATATAGGGGCAGTATTATAGTAGTTATATTCTTGTATATAGGGGCAGTATTATAGTAGTTATTTTCTTGTATATAGGAGCAGTATTATAGTAGTTATATTCTTGTATATAGGGGCAGTATTATAGTAGTTATATTCTTGTATATAGGAGTAGTATTATAGTAGTTATATTCTTGTATATAGGGAAAGCATTATAGTAGTTATATTCTTGTATATAGGAGCAGTATTGTAGTAGTTATATTCTTGTATATAGGAGCAGTATTATAGTAGTTATATTCTTGTATATAGGAGGCAGTATTATAGTAGTTATATTCTTGTATATAGGGGGCAGTATTAGGGCATGACCACACATGGCGGAATTCCTCCGCAACTGTCCGCATCAATGCCGCACAGAATCTGCGTTGCAGATTCTGCAGCGGATCTGCACAAAATGTGCAGAAAATTGATGCGGACTGGCCGCTGCGGACTGCAGGAAAAGTGCTTCTCTTCTCCCTATTCAGTGCAGGATAGAGAGAAGGGACAGCACTTTCCCTAGTGAAAGTCAAAGAAATTCATACTTACCGCCCGTTGTCTTGGTGACGCGTCCCTCTTTCGGCATCCGGCCCGACCTCCCTGGATGACGCTCCAGTCCATGTGACCGCTGCAGCCTGTGCTTGGCCTGTGATTGGCTGCAGCCGTCACTTACACTGAAACGTCATCCTGGGAGGCCGGACTGGAGACAGACGCAGGGAGTTCTCGGTAAGTATGAACTTATATTTTTTTTTACAGATACATGTATATTGAGATCGGTAGTCACTGTCCCGGGTGCAGAAACAGTTACTGCCGATCGCGTAACTCTTTCAGCACCCTGGACAGTGACTATTTACAGACGTCTCCTAGCAACGCTCCCGTCATTACGGGAGCCCCATTGACTTCCTCAGTCTGGCTGTAGACCTAGAAATACATAGGTCCAGCCAGAATGAAGAAATGTCATGGTAGTAAAAACAATACGCTCCGCAGCACACATAAGATCTGCGGACTTCATTGCGGAATTTTGACTCTCCATTGAAGTCAATGGAGAAATTCCGCCATGAGTCCGCAACCAGTCCGCCACTGCTCCGCAACAGACAGAGCATGCTGCGGACACCAAATTCCGCTCCGCAGCCTATGCTCCGCAGCGGAATTGTACGCATCGTGTAAACGAACACTGCTAAATTAAAGTGAAAGTCAATGGAGAAACGGCTCCGCTGCGGATTAACGCTGCGGAGTGTCCGCAGCGGAATTTAAGTGAAATTCCGCTATGTGTGAACCCGCCCTTATAGTAGTTATAATCTTGTATATAGGGAGCAGTATTATAGTAGTTATATTCTTGCATATAGGGGGCAGTATTATAGTACTTATATTCTTGTATATAGGGGCAGTATTATAGTAGTTATATTCTTGTATATAGGGGCAGTATTATAGTAGTTATATTCTTGTATATAGGGTCAGTATTATAGTAGCTATATTCTTGTATATAGGAGCAGTATTATAGTAGTTATATTCTTGTATATAGAGGCAGTAGTATAGTAGTTATATTCTTGTATATAGGGGGCAGCATTATAGTAGTTATATTCTTGTATATAGGGGCAGTATTATAGTAGTTATTTTCTTGTATATAGGAGCAGTATTATAGTAGTTATATTCTTGTATATAGAGGCAGTAGTATAGTAGTTATATTCTTGTATATAGGGGGCAGCATTATAGTAGTTATATTCTTGTATATAGGGGTAGTATTATAGTAGTTATATTCTTGTATATAGGTGGCAGTATTATAGTAGTTATATTCTTGTATATAGGGGCAGTATTATAGTAGTTATATTCTTGTATATAGGGGCAGTATTATAGTAGTTATATTCTTGTATATAGGTGGCAGTATTATAGTAGTTATATTCTTGTATATAGGAGTAGTATTATAGTAGTTATATTCTTGTATATAGGGAAAGTATTATAGTAGTTATATTCTTGTATATAGGGAGCAGTATTAGAGTAGTTATATTATTGTACATAGGATGAAGTGGTATAGTAGTTGAGTGCTTCACATTAGGGGGAATAGTTTTGATATTCTTGTACATAAAGGACTTTTGCTGTTCTTTCATTAGCCCTTCATGCTCTTAGTTAGTTTATCTGGGTGACAACCTCTTTGATGGCAGCCATATTGGTTATCGCCCAGCATTCAAAGTACCAGTTATAACTAATAATCGAGTAAATAAATTTTTTATCAATGTGACAAAAGAGGACAATAATAATTTAATAATTGATCGGTTATTGAACTCCAGTCACCGCTGTTCCCCGCAGGTGGAGTGTTACTGATTGCTCTGTTGAACGTGTTAAAACCTGGGCTGTTTTTGTGATATTTCCAGTATTAGAGATCATTACGCTTTCCTGTTAACCACAACATAATCTCTTGTGATCTGAGTGAGAGCCGGTGTCACATCCCCTTAGCGTCCCATGTCCAATCTCCAAGCGCACGCTGTCTGAAGGCTGGAGATGAAGATTTTATCCCTGGGCGGAATAAAACATTTAATATACGCCTTCATGTCACTTTGCTGCAAGTATTCATAGAGACACATAACAATTATCTTCAGAAAAAGGCAATGTGACTGGTGAAACATCACCCATAATGCACTGCAGGGCTGCGTCACCTCTGCACATAGGATTTTATGAGCTTTTTATTCCATTTTGTATCTATATTTACACAATGTCCTGCGTTGCAACAACTATTTCCTATCTAGGAAGGACCTATAGAACTGCTCATCCTGAGCCCCCTGGTTCATGAATAGAATACTGGAACTATAGAGCTTCTGAAACGATGGAAGAAACATGGCAGATTTATGTGCCATGCGGGGTCTTTAGGAAGCTTGGTGATGACTTTGGTCACCATTAGCTATTGGCACCCAGCATCAATAACCCAAAATAATGCAGAAACCGCCAAGTTAAGTGCCCATAAGAGAGTGTAACCGCCAAGCTGTGTGCCACCATTTGTGCCACCATTTGTAACTGCCAAGCAGTGTACTCACTAGTAAATGTAACCGCCACGCTAAGTACCACTTTATGTAACCACTGCACATTGTGCCCCAACCGGAGTGACGTCCCATTTTATTGAACTGTGATATGTCCACCTCCATTTTTGCGCCATCCTCAGGTGGGGTCCCAGGTCAGTATTTGTGGCCACACACATCAAACACTGACTTTCTTACAAATGAAAGTATTTTTTTGGGGGAGGGGGGAAATGCTCCAAAATGCTGCACGTCAGTAAGTTACTTGGGTGAATGAATAAAAAAATAAAAAGTTGAAACTTCCATTATGGTCGGAGTTGTAGATTTGCAACAGCTGGAGACCAACGGGTTGAAGATCACTGGTCTAGATGATTCTGTGTAAGCTAAACAGTCTGAACTCCAGGCTGATACGTTTTACCTGCATTGATACCAGGCGTGTTGCTAGGGTCAGGACAGGAGCACAACCCCCAGGGTGTAATAATACAATCAATAACCAAATAATACTGCTATACCAGGACTAAATATTACCACCATATCATGATTGATTACTACCTCCATACTGTCACACTGTATAAGGACCAATATTACCAGTTATGCCACTATACACTGTCAAATATGCTACAACATGACCACATATACCACAGTGACTGAATAATATCCCTATACTGTTACTGAATAATACCGCCACACCATAATTACATAGTGACTGAATAATACCCCCATACTGTTACTGAATAATACCACCACACCATAACCACATAGTGACTGAATAACACCCCCATACTGTTACTGAATAATACCACCACACCATAACCACACAGTGACTGAATAATACCCCCATACTGTTACTGAATAATACCACCACACCATAACCACATAGTGACTAAATAATACCCCCATACTGTTACTGAATAATACCGCCACACCCTAACCACATAGTGACTGAATAATATCCCCATACTGCTACTGAATAATACCGCCACACCATAACCACATAGTGACTAAATAATACCCCCATACTGTTACTGAATAATACCACCTCACCATAACCACATAGTGACTGAATAATACCCCCATACTGTTACTGAATAATACTGCCACACCATAACCACAAAGTGACTGAATAATACCCCCATACTGTTACTGAATAATACCTCCACACCATAACCACATAGTGACTGAATAATACCCCCATACTGTTACTGAATAATACCACCACACCATGACTACATAGTGACTGAATAATACCCCCATACTGATACTGAATAATACCACCACACCATAACCACATAGTGACTGAATAATACCCCCATAATGTTACTGAATAATACCGCCACTCCATAACCACATAGTGACTGAATAACACCCCCATACTGTTACTGAATAATACCGCCACACCATAATTACATAGTGATGGAATAATACCCCCATACTGTTACTGAATAATACCACCACACCATAACCACATAGTGACTGAATAATACCATCATACTGTTACTGAATAATGCCCCCATACTGTTACTGAATAATACCACCACACCATAACCACATAGTGACTGAATAATACCCCATACTGTTACTGAATAATACCTCCACATCATAACCACATAGTGACTGAATAATACCATCATACTGTTACTGAATAATACCCCTACACCATAACCACATAGTGACTGAATAATACCCCCATACAGTTACTGAATAATACCGCCACACCATAACCCCATAGTGACTGAATAATACCTCCATACTGTTACTGAATAATACCTCCACACCATAACCACATAGTGACTGAATAATACCCCCATACTGTTACTGAATAATACCACCACACCATGACTACATAGTGACTGAATAATACCTCCATACTGTTACTGAATAATACCGCCACATCATAACCACATAGTGACTGAATAATACCCCCATACTGTTACTGAATAATACCCCCACACCATAACCACATAGTGACTGAATAATACCCCATACTGTTACTGAATAATACAACCATACTGTTACTGAATTATACCTCCACATCATAACCACATAGTGACTGAATATTACCCTAATACTGTTACTGAATAATACCACCTCACCATAACCGCATAGTGACTGAATAATACCATCATACTGTTACTGAATAATACCACCACACCATAACCACATAGTGACTGAATAATACCCCCATACAGTTACTGAATAATACCTCCACATCATAACCACATAGTGACTGAATAATACCACCATACCAAAACCACATAGTGACTTAATAATAGCCCCGTACTGTTACTGATAATACCTCCACACCATAACCACATAAAGACTGAATAATACCCCCATACTGCTACTGAATAATACCGCCACACCATAACCACATAGAGACTGAATAATACCCACATACCGTTACTGAATAATACCACCACACCATGACTACATAGTGACTGAATAATACCCCCATACTGATACTGAATAATACCACCACACCATAACCACATAGTGACTGAATAATACCCCCATAATGTTACTGAATAATACCGCCACTCCATAACCACATAGTGACTGAATAACACCCCCATACTGTTACTGAATAATACCCCTACACCATAACCACATAGTGACTGAATAATACCCCCATACTGTTACTGAATAATACCTCCACACCATAACGACATAATGACTGAATAATACCACCATACCAAAACCACATAGTGACTTAATAATAGCCCCGTACTGTTACTGAATAATACCGCCACACCATAACCACATAGTGACTGAATAATACCCCCATACTGTTACTGAATAATACCACCACACCATAACCACATAGTGACTGAATAATACCCCCATACTGTTACTGAATAATACCACCACACCATAATCACATAGTGACTGAATAATACCCCCATACTGTTACTGAATAATACCACCACACCATAACCACATAGTGACTGAATAATACCCCCATACTGTTACTGAATAATACCACCACACCATAACCACAGTGACTGAATAATACCCCTGTACTGTTACTGAATAATACCACCTCACCATAACCACATAGTGACTGAATAATACCCCCATACTGTTACTGAATAATACTGCCACACCATAACCACATAGTGACTGAATAACACCCCCATACTGTTACTGAATAATACCTCCACATCATAACCACATAGTGACTGAATAATACCCCCATACTGTTACTGAATAATACCTCCACACCATAACCACATAGTAACTGAATAATACCTCCATACTGTTACTGAATAATACCGCCACACCATAACCACATAGTGACTGAATAATACCCCCATACTGTTACTGAATAATACCACCTCACCATAACCACATAGTGACTGAATAATATCCCCATACTGCTACTGAATAATACCGCCACACCATAACCACATAGTGACTGAATAATACCCCCATACTGTTACTGAATAATACCACCACACCATAACCACAGTGACTGAATAATACCCCTGTACTGTTACTGAATAATACCACCTCACCATAACCACATAGTGACTGAATAATACCCCCATACTGTTATTGAATAATACTGCCACACCATAACCACATAGTGACTGAATAATATCCCCATACTGATACTGAATAATACCACCACACCATAACCCCATAGTGACTGAATAATACCCCCATACTGTTACTGAATAATACCGCCACACCATAACCACATAGTGACTGAATAATACCCCCATACTGTTACTGAATAATACCAGCACACCATTACCACATAGTGACTGAATAATACCCCCATACTGTTACTGAATAATACCAGCACACCATTACCACATAGTGACTGAATAATACCCCCATACTGTTTCTGAGTAATTCCACCACACCATAACCACATAGTGACTGAATAATACCCCATACTGTTACTGAATAATACCTCCACACCATAACCACATAGTGACTGAATAATACCCCCATACTGTTACTGAATAATACCACCACACACCATAACCACATAGTGACTGAATAATACCCCCATACTGTTACTGAATAATACCACCACACCATAACCACATATTGACTGAATAATACCCCATACTGATACTGAATAATACCGCCACACCATAACCACATAGTGACTGAATAATACCCCCATACTGTTACTGAATAATACCGCCACACCATAACCACATAGTGACTGAATAATACCCCCATACTGTTACTGAATAATACCACCACACCATAACCACATAGTGACTGAATAATACCCCCATACTGTTACTGAATAATACCACCACACCATAACCACAGTGACTGAATAATACCCCTGTACTGTTACTGAATAATACCACCTCACCATAACCACATAGTGACTGAATAATACCCCCATACTGTTATTGAATAATACTGCCACACCATAACCACATAGTAACTGAATAACACCCCCATACTGTTACTGAATAATACCACCTCACCGTAACCACATAGTGACTGAATAATATCCCCATACTGCTACTGAATAATACCGCCACACCATAACCACATAGTGACTGAATAATACCCCCATACTGTTACTGAATAATACCACCACACCATAACCACATAGTGACTGAATAATATCCCCATACTGATACTGAATAATACCACCACACCATAACCCCATAGTGACTGAATAATACCCCCATACTGTTACTGAATAATACCGCCACACCATAACCACATAGTGACTGAATAATACCACCATACTGTTACTGAATAATACCACCTCACCATAACCACATAGTGACTGAATAATATCCCCATACTGCTACTGAATAATACCACCACACCATAACCACATAGTGACTGAATAATATCCCCATACTGATACTGAATAATACCACCACACCATAACCACATAGTGACTGAATAATACCCCCATACTGTTACTGAATAATACCACCACACCATAACCACATAGTGACTGAATAATACCCCCATACTGTTACTGAATAATACCTCCACACCATAACCCCATAGTGACTGAATAATACCCCCATACTGTTACTGAATAATACCGCCACACCATAACCACAAAGTGACTGAATAATACCCCCTTACTGTTACTGAATAATACCGCCATACCATAACTACATAGTGACTGAATAATACCCCCATACTGTTACTGAATAATACCGCCACACCATAACCACATAGTGACTGAATAATACCCCCATACAGTTACTGAATAATACCGCCACACCATAACCACATAGTAACTGAATAATACCCCCATACTGCTACTGAATAATATCGCCACACCATAACCACATAGTGAATGAATAATACCACCATACAGTTACTGAATAATACCGCCACACCATAACCACATAGTGACTGAATAATACCCCCATACAGTTACTGAATAATACCGCCACACCATAACCACATAGTAACTGAATAATATCCCCATACTGCTACTGAATAATACCGCCACACCATAACCCCATATTGACTGAATAATACCTCCATACTGTTCCTGAATAATACCGCCACACCATAACCACAAAGTGACTGAATAATACCCCCATACTGTTACTGAATAATACCACCACACCATAACCACATAGTGACTGAATAATACCCCCATACTGTTACTGAATAACACCACCACACCATAACCACATAGTGACTGAATAATACCACCATACTCTTACTGAATAATACCGCCACACCATAACTACATAGTGACTGAATAATACCCCCATACTGTTACTGAATAACACCACCACACCATAACCACATAGTGACTGAATAATACCCCATACTGTTACTGAATAATACCTCCACACCCTAAACACATAGTGACTGAATAATACCACCATACTGTTACTGAATAATACCGCCACACCATAACTACATAGTGACTGAATAATACCCCCATACTGTTACTGAATAATACCACCACACCATAACCACATAGTGACTGAATAATACCTCCATACTGTTACTGAATAATACCTCCACACCATAACCACATAGTGACTGAATAATACCACCATACTGTTACTAATAATACCTCCACACCATAACCACATAGTGACTGAATAATACCCCCATACTGTTACTGAATAATACCACCTCACCATAACCACATAGTGACTGAATAATACCTCCATACTGTTACTGAATAATACCTCCACACCATAACCACATAGTGACTGAATAATACCACCATACTGTTACTAATAATACCTCCACACCATAACCACATAGTGACTGAATAATACCTCCATACTGTTACTGAATAATACCTCCACACCATAACCACAAAGTGACTGAATAATACCACCATACTGTTACTAATAATACCTCCACACCATAACCACATAGTGACTGAATAATACCCCCATACTGTTACTGAATAATACCACCTCACCATAACCACATAGTGACTGAATAATACCTCCATACTGTTACTGAATAATACCTCCACACCATAACCCCATATTGACTGAATAATACCTCCATACTGTTCCTGAATAATACCGCCACACCATAACCACAAAGTGACTGAATAATACCCCCATACTGTTACTGAATAATACCACCACACCATAACCACATAGTGACTGAATAATACCCCCATACTGTTACTGAATAATACCTCCACAGCATAACCACATAGTGACTGAATAATAACCCCATACTGTTCCTGAATAATACCGCCACACCATAACCACATAGTAACTGAATAATATCCCCATACTGCTACTGAATAATACCGCCACACCATAACCCCATATTGACTGAATAATACCTCCATACTGTTCCTGAATAATACCGCCACACCATAACCACAAAGTGACTGAATAATACCCCCATACAGTTACTGAATAATACCTCCACACCATAACCACAAAGTGACTGAATAATACCCCCATACTGTTACTGAATAACACCACCACACCATAACCACATAGTGACTGAATAATACCCCATACTGTTACTGAATAATACCTCCACACCCTAAACACATAGTGACTGAATAATATCACCATACTGTTACTGAATAATACCGCCACACCATAACTACATAGTGACTGAATAATACCCCCATACTGTTACTGAATAATACCACCACACCATAACCACATAGTGACTGAATAATACCTCCATACTGTTACTGAATAATACCACCACACCATAACCACATAGTGACTGAATAATACACCATACAGTTACTGAATAATACCTCCACACCCTAAACACATAGTGACTGAATAATACCACCATACTGTTACTGAATAATACCGCCACACCATAACTACATAGTGACTGAATAATACCCCCATACTGTTACTGAATAATACCACCTCACATAACCACATAGTGACTGAATAATACCTCCATACTGTTACTGAATAATACCTCCACACCATAACCACATAGTGACTGAATAATACCCCCATACTGTTACTGAATAATACCACTACACCATAACCACATAGTGACTGAATAATACCCCCATACTGTTACTGAATAATACCTCCACACCATAACCACATAGTGACTGAATAATACCCCCATACTGTTACTGAATAATACCCCCATACTGTTACTGAATAATACCACCACACCATAACCACATAGTGAGTGAATAATACCTCCATACTGTTACTGAATAACACCTCCACATCATAACCACAGTGACTGAATAATACCCCCATACTGTTACTGAATAATACCGCCACATCATAACCACATAGTGACTGAATAATACCCCCATACTGTTACTGAGTAATACCTCCACACCATAACCACATAGTGACTGAATAATACCCCCATACTATTACTGAATAATACCTCCACACCATAACCACATAGTGACTGAATAATACCCCCATACTGTTACTGAATAATACCACCACACCATAACCACATAGTGACTGAATAATACCCCCATACTGTTACTGAATAATACCGCCACACCATAACCACATAGTGACTGAATAATACCCCCATACTGTTACTGAATAATACCACCACACCATAACCACATAGTGACTGAATAAAACCGCGATGCTGTTACTGAATAAAACCTCTATACTGACTGAATAAAAACCCTTATACTAAGACCAATATTACCACCATATAGTGATCATACAGTGGTAGATACCAGTTCTGCACAGATGCTCTTCAGACAAAATAAGGGAATACAGTACAGTTATGTATTATCTTTTTCTTCATCTGGCCCAGACCCCGTGACGACTTCTTCCAACCTCGTGCCTGCAGAATTTTCCTCACTTTTCTAGCACCCTCCCCCCTTCCCCTGTCTGCTTCTACCCCTAATGCTGTGCATATATTGCTGCCCATTTTCCCTCATTACCTGTGTTGAACAGTGCCCTAAATACTGTACTTCAGCAATAATGGCGTCATAACTATCATTACCCAAACAAATAATAGTGCCATACAGATAGTGCCCCTGAAAACAATAGGACCAGATAGATAGTGCCCCAAAAATAATAGTGGCAAGCAGATGCCCCATATTGTGCTCCAAATTGTAGGGATGCCCAGACAGTAATAGTGCCCCACATAGTAATATTGCCCCCTGTTTTGCCCCACACAGTAATAGTGCTTCTCTC